>NW_005871243.1:367654-459107 GCF_000147115.1 Myotis lucifugus | reverse complement strand
TATATATATATATATATATATATATACCTCCCACGTTCAAAGGCTGTTGAATCCCGTTGTATATTCATATCTTCAGAAAAAAATCATTTCTACTGTTATGGTAAACAACCTGCTTCCCTATTTATAATGGTCTGGCCCTCTAGCAACTTCAGCGAGAAATTATAGCTAATTTGCCTACAAAAGTCAGGTGGTCATAATAATCTGGCCACTGTGTGTGTGTGTGTGTGTGTGTGTGTGTGTGTGTAAAATAAAACAAAACAACCCATGGCTAATATGGACAACATCATATCAGATCATTAAAAACTTTTGTTTGTTGAAATGTGTACTGATATCATGCCAACTACCTATAGTGGAGAAGCTCAAAAGAATCAGTGCTATGCAAATTATAGCTGTGCGGAATAAATGGACATGGTGCTGGTGCTTATGCTTTTGTGCAGTGTGCTATTCATGGTGGCCAGTAGAAGAAACTTGCCAATGGTCTTAACACAAGGAAGGACTTGTGCTTTTCCTGAGAAAAGCTGGGTTCAAACATGTAGCACTTTGAGCAAAGCATTTAATCTTTGTGGTGGTTGCTTATCTTTCAGCTGGTTCAGCCTTACTTGCTATATTTCTCTTTATTGCAAACTTTTCCACTTCTTTCTCTATGTTTTCCATTCTGCTCTAATATATGCATCTTTATAAGACACTTTGAATTATTTTTGAACGTCAGGTCATGAATAAGTAAATACAGTAAAAATAGACAAGCAAATGAGACCAAAATTGGATTTATTATGCTGGAAATTTTTAAATCCCTAGGAACTGTCTAAGAGCATATTAAGAAGGTTGACATTTATAAAGCTCTGTGTACACTCTCGATATTTTTTTTAACCATCCATTGCAAGGAATGAATGCATCCCTCATCCCAAATTATCTTCTTGTCTTAAAATAAGCACTGTTAGTCCCCTTTCACATTTATATTTTCAGAAATAAAATCTGTGACTACCCTCTTGAAAGCGATTTGTTTAAAATAGCTCAAAACTGACTTGGAAATGATTTGAATATGTATGTCAAGGTCCATGGTGCAGAGATGTTTCTTCTCATAGAGCAGCGGGTTTAATACACCTGGTGGCCAGGGCTCTTTGTCTGTGAACCTGCTTTCTCTCTCACACCCCAGCTGCAGTTTTAAACCGAGGTTCTAAAGTCTGGTGATAACTCCACCATTTGAACGTGAATAACGGCTCATTAAGGAAGGCTATATGGCAAATATCTTGTAATGAATGGTATAAAACTTGAGAAAAATTTGCCTACAAATGAGAGAAAAGTAAAATTTTCAAACAGTGAATCAACTGCTTAGTATTATTGAGTTATTTCTATTTTTAAAAGGATTTGCCTTCACTTTTTTTGGCCAGTACCCTTAAGGTTTTCAGTATAAGAAAGTACCTTCCGCCTTAACAGGTTTGGCTCAGTGGATAGAGCGTTGGCCTGCGGACTCAAGGGTCCCAGGTTCGATTCTGGTCAAGGGCATGTACCTTGGTTGCAGGCACATACCCAGTGGGGAGTGTGCAGGAGGCAGCTGATCGATGTTTCTCTCTCATCGATGTTTCTAACTCTCTATCCCTCTCCTTTCCTCTCTGTAAAAAATCAATAAAATATATTTTAAAAAAGAAAAGAAAAGAAAGTACATTCCAGGAGACAACTTGAGTAACGGGAAAATCTATTTTAAGAAAATGTGTCTATTTTAAGAAAAGGAAAGGACAGTTAATCCGTCCTCTTCGGAAGGCAGGAAATCACACGAGGAAAGGCGGAGATAGCAGGTCAGGAGAGCCAGTTACAAGCATGCATTGCCTCTAACTAGTTGTAGAAGTCATTGAAATAAAAATAAGTCCTAATTCAATTTACTGTTCTTTAGGTGCTAGCAAATGGATAGAAATCTTGTATGTATCATCTTATCTAATTATACAGTAACCCTAAAAGATGACTGTGTATCATCTCACTGAGTCCTCATTACCATTCTAACAATTAGGCATTATTAATATGTCCATAATAATAATAATACTATTTATACCCATGCTTAGATGACTGAGGCTCAAACTGAGTAATATTCTAGCTGTAGGTTACCATAAAGACTCTGCTCTTAGCAACAGAAGTGCCCGTCTTTGCATTCTTCTATCCTGCCTAACCACCTCATTGTGTACTAAGACCAAGTTAGGAACAGTCTTGCTTTCTTATCCTTTTCCAAAATTCTTTCCATTCCCAAATCTCACCTCTCCATGCTCATGTACTATCCCAAAATTATTTTCTGGAAAATGCATAGCACCTGACTCATTGCCAATAGAGCGATCATTCACTGAGTTCTGATCTCCTTCCTCCTCTCTTTTACATTCTTTAATAGCTTTCCATTGATAACAAGATAGTGATAAAAAATACCCCCTACTTATATGTGTGCTCATTTAAAATTGTTCCTTCTATCCACTGCTCAACATAGTCTAGAGTGGGTTCTGCTATAGACTCAGAAACTGCCATATGCACTCTGCCCATTTCTTTGTCATACTATGTCATATTAGTTTTCTATCTCTGCATTAAAAATTACCAGAAATGTATTGGCTTAAAACAGGATCCATGGATTAGCTGACAGTTCTGTGGGTCAGAAGTCTAGGCTGGCTCAGCCAGGTACTTCACTTAGAATCTCAAGGGCTGCATTTCTTTCTGGAAACTCTGGACAAGGATCCACGTCCAAGCTTATGGAGGTGGTTGGCAGGATTCAGTTCCTTGTGGGTGTAAGACTGAGACCCTTAGCCACCTCTATCTTCTCTCTGACTTTTTCTCTTCTGCTACATCTCTCTGACTTTTAATAGCAGAAAGTTCTCTGCTATTAAAGTCTCCTAGGATTAGGTAATTGAGGTTAATCCAGGTTAGTTACCCTATTTTAAGTCCATAATCTTAGTTACATGTACAAAGATCCCTTTGCAATGGAATAAAATATATTCACAGGTTCCAGGGACTAGGACATGGACATCAGGGGGCTAGTCTTCCGACAACTCACACAGTTAGATCTATGTGGCTGGCTCTGCCTTCTTCCTCAGACTCCAGAAATTCTTTCCCAAACTCATCACAAATGTGAAATCTTTTCAAATTTCTCAGACAATTGATTCTTTTCCCATTCCCAATAAATTCCTGTTGTACGTGGAAAATAGTGCATTTAACTTCTCTAGGCCTTTATTTTCTTAAATTAAATACAATGTATATGTATAGTTAGGACCACATTTATCACTTTATATCTACAATTATACCATAAAAATTGTCTGTCTGTATAAACTTAATTAATATATTCTCTCTCAAAATTCCCTCAGTGCCTGGTAGTTTATTTCTGCAGTACATACATTATCCAGTTGAATTTTTATGATGTCTATGAAATCAGTATCATTATCCTAATTTTAGAGATGAAGATACTGGAGGTTCTGAGAGATTAAGTACCTTACTAAGGCCAAAAGACAAGTGAGCAGTGAGTCTCAAATATGACGATGATTCATATTTTTTTTGCACAGAGTATAAATCCTATCTGTAATTTCTGAATAAATAGTAATGATTTATCTGAAAAGAATAGAACAATATTTAAAAAATTAAAGAGGACATCATCCAACTCTTTTTGTTGAATGAATAAGACATGGAAGTAAAAATCAATAGCAATTATAATTTATGAGAAGTTATTTAAAGAAAATGTAAAACTTTATGTTTAAAATGGAGAATAGAGTATATATATATTCACCTCTTGGTCACACCAAGATTCAAATGAAATAAAAGTTTAGAGTTATCAAGTGGAATAAATCCATAATGATAAAGAGAAGTGAAATCAGGAACAGATGAGACAGTTCAACAACATTCTGGACTGTTGGGAGAGAATGGAATAGAAGAATGTTGACTGGTAGAAGAATGCAACTATGAGGAAGCTACAAAAGAAGCCTGAGACATGTTATTTGGAATCAAGAGAATCTCTGGACCCAACACGAGATTCATGATGGGGTGTAGGAGTAAGAAATAGGCTGGAAAGTTATTTAATAAAAAATGAGTTTGTAGAGCAACATAACTATTTTCTATTTGCACATAGCATAACAGCATAATTATGACTCCCAAGTTAAAAAAAAAGTAGCAGTCTCTTCAGAGGACCATGTGAGTCAAAATAAAGCATCTTGTATGACGACTGGTGACCCTGAGTTTATTCTTTTAATTTTGCCTGACTCGTGGTCTTCCTTTCACACCCCTACTGGCAGAATCTGACATAAACCCAGTTCCCAATGGAGAAATGTGGTTTGCAAATTCTTAACCTTTGCATCACAAAACAGAGTATAAAAAGGTGGGGTTGAAGCTTAGAGAAAATAGCTTAATAATCAGCACATCTCCATGGGGATGCATTCTGCTTCACTTTGGTGCTGGGTATGGCTCTACTGTGATTAATTAGCGCACTCAGAACCATGGCATTATTGCCTAGCAACTTCAAATTCTGAATTCCATCTGAAAACATCCTGGCTCTCTCTCATCCAGGCTGGGTCTCCTTTGTACACCTTCCAAAGACCTACCTACCTGTGCTTCTCTGGGTGCTGCTTAAGCCCTTCAACCAAGTCTCCTTCCTCTACCCAAGCTGCCTCATCAGCATTCCCGTGCTGTATGTACTGACTAGAAATTAGCTTACTGAAAACCACATAGCACACCAAAACAACACTTTTTTTGACCAAAGGGCATAAAAAAATATATTTAAAGTTTTGAAAAGCTGCATTGTCTAATAAGAAAAAAAATAGCTTTTATTATATTCTGACATATCCATCATCACTCAATCAAAATACTTCCCTTTCCAACTGCAAAGAGTGAACATTTTCTCAATTTTCTGAAAGGCAATTCTTTCCTTTACAAAATTATTCCCTTTTTGGATTTTTCTCTTTCCCCTCTACTCATATTCAAGGACATCTAATTATAAAACCAGAAAACCAACTTGAATAGAATTATGTAAAGAAGAGGAAACAAAAGAATCCTGACAGATAATGGAAATTATTCATTTGTGAGAGGGGATCATTGAACATTTTCACTTCTATTGGCTACAAAAAACCAAGGACTCACTCTATTATCACAGGCCTATTGTGGACATTGGTTATTTCTTCTCAGAGCCTATCCATCATTCTAACTGTCACAGGGCATGTACTATGGTGCATTCATTTCATTTTTAATATGTTTTCCATTTTAAAATTAGAAAATGGGCCAAATAAAGCTGTAGCAGAATGTTCCACACAAAGTACTGTCTTTTTAATTACATTAAAGGATTTCTTCCCACTCACATTAAAAACTGATTCACTCAGCATCTTTTCCGTAGGAAACTTTTTCTCCCCCAGCACCACTTTTTAATTCAGTTTAGATGGGTGATTGTACCTATACAGATAACTCTAATAAAGTATTCCTTGGAAGCTAAAATGCCTATGAGTTGTCAGGGAAAGAGAAATCATCAATTATAGTTATAGGGTTTTCTTATTATGTCCTAATCATGTAAAAAAAAATAATGTTTATGGTTGACTCTATTCGACAAGCACTAAAGAAATAGTTTTTAAATGTTTGAGCTACATAAAATCTCTCCAAGCAACTGTCATCTATTCTATTATCTTATTGTAAAGATGGAATAACCTACCCTCTTCAAATTAGAAAACTTGTCCAAACTCAGGTAATAATAGTGCTGAAATAAAACCTCCAATTTCCATAATATCAAGTGTACTTTCCCGTATGCTACACTAAACCCAACATTTCTTTCTCAGGCCAAATTAGACAGCATTGTAGACTAGTTCATCCTGCTCTAGGATAATGTTCCTTCACTCTCAATTTATCACCTTAATGTGTATTTGGCAATGCAGACAATATCTGAATATCTGAAAGCAATATCAGGGATGAAGTAGAATGAATCATTGAAAGCCATATATTTTGGTATTCTGCTTTTGGAAGTTGTTCAAACATCTTCTCAAATAGAACTTGGTTCAGAGTTTCTAATATATCATGACCAAACGAAACCATGGCCAAAAAGAACATTTAATGAGTGTACTTGATATACTACATGCTTCACATATGTTATTATCATTAATTTTTAAAGAGCCCTATGAGGTAACTATCATCATATTACTTTGCTAATAAGTAAACTAACACTCAGGTACATTTATCTACATGTATAAGCACTCAGATTTTAACCAATGACCTTGTGACAAAAATACAATACATATTATATTAAAGTGAGCCTTCTCTCACTAACTATAAAATACCCAAAGGCAAGTATGCCGAAGTGAGGCACAAGGGACAAAATGATGTAGGTAATTTGAAAATTGAAATGCCATATCCGTAGGTACTGAGAATCTTTATAAGTGACTGCAAATGCCAGGTTGGTCACAAAATGTAATCAAAAGATCTTCAACATATCTTCTCTACTCCTCATCTAGTCTGCATCCTATCAAATGCCAAAAATTGGGTTAAAGGGCTTAGTAAAGAATGATGAATAAAACTCAAAAATTGTCCACAACAAGAGATGTGCCAGTGGGCATGGCATGTTTGAAAGACTACTAGTAGGTCAGGATATCATGAGGATAATATATGCAAGGAGTAAGAAAAGGATCTGTCTGGACATAGCAATATCATGAAAATCACATTAAGGAATTTGGCCTTTCATCTTTAGGAATAAAGTCACAAAACGATCATTCTTACTGCAATGCATGCGATTAACTGGATGGAACAATTTGGATGGAGACAATAATTTATTAAATGAATCTATAACATAGAGAAGTACACAGGAGTACATTAGGGTTGGATGAGTGAAGATTGTAAAACTAAATTTTAGAAATACATGAAGAGAATTGATAATCCATTGGATAGAACAGAAAAAAAGATGTCTGCCTCCTGCAATCGACTGTGTTCTCTTGGAAAGCAGAGGCCAATTCTTCCTGTTTGTATTATCCTATAGGACCTTGCTCAAATGATGCAGATTTGCTACAGTGTATTGAGTTACATGTCAGACATTCTTAGAAGCTTTCCTGTTGATCTCAAGAGTATATGTTAGATAAGGTCTTGCGGAACTCAGGTGATAATACCAACCTAGGGGCTCTAATATTTTTTAGAGATCCAATCATTTTGGCTACAAGTAATCTAGTTTTCTGAACACGGGAGGTTGGTCTTTGAGGATCCAGACTCTCTTACTAGGCTCCTGCCCATCTTCCACCTTATTAATTTACTAAAAGCATTTGGAATAACAAATGTCTTCTTTAAGGATTGTTTGAGCTAATAAATGCAAGAAAGCCTTTATCCTAGGCTTATTCTGAAATTATTACAGAAGAAAATAAGGGCAAATATTAAATTCCTTTAATTTTTTAACATGAACATCAAAGTATAAAAGCAAAATTAAAAGTCACTCATGCAAAACAACAAAAATTAAATGAAAGGAGTAACTGAGTGGTGACTTTCATTGGGTAGTCAGGAAAAATGTCACGAAGAGGAAATTAAGCTGATATTTGAATGAAAAGGAACAAGCCAGATGTGAGAAGCTCAGAATAAAGGACATTTGCCAGGTAGTGGGAACCATCATGGTGAGTAACAGGGACCAAAACCAAAGTGTGTGTGACTGGAAGGTACAGGCAAAAGATCAAAGGCACAGGTGAGTTGGGAAAGGTAGGTCGGGCCATGCCACAGGATAAAATCACATCAGATTCTGCAAATAAAATTGCCCTTTCTTTTCCTAATAGAGTCACTCAGGCTGCCAAAATGCCACAGCTTGGCATTGGTAGCACCTTACCAGGTTGAAGTGAGACAACTGATCAGATCTCTCTCTACGGCAGCCTCCAGGTCTCAGATTTTTGAGCCCAGAATTCATAATCTGTTGAGAAACAAAACAAAAACAACTGTCCTGAGAAGGTGGTGGGCCTGGTCAGAGTCACTGCGGACCAGTGGGCTACCCGCTCGCCCAATGTCTGCTGACCTGACACAATATTAACAGGCTGTACAAGAGGTGTTTTCTTCCCTGCAGACACCACTTTACTGTTGGATGGAAATACATTTTACAAATATTATGATCTAAAGACAGAAACTGCTTCCCCACGAATTCTAAATTCAAGCTGAAGAGTCTCTTAGGATAAACAAAAGCCTCTGTGCTTCTTTTGAGAAACCCAGAATCAGGAAAATTGAAAGCCTACCTACACCCTTGGAAAATTAAATCCTGATTTAGTTAATGTTCTCCTCGTGGCTGAAGTGGCTACTTAAGCAGAGATAATGACAGTGCTAGGATGCTTAATTGCTGTTTAATCAGTCTCTCTATAGCTCCTGTTGGAAAGACTGGGGGTTAGGGAGGACTGTTAGATTAGAAATGGGAAGAAATACCATTATATCAACCCTAGAGAAACACCTCACTAGTGTGTGAGTAATACAGACGTGAATGGGTTGTTTCTTGGCACCTGGGAGTCCGTTGGCGGTAGGGACCACTCAGAGAGCAGACCGGATCATGCTGCTGTGAGTCAGGTAGGTAACAGAGTCCACCTGCATGGTAGAATGTAGTTCAAAGCTTGAGACACCAAGTCCCCAATCTATAATCATCATTCTACCCTTAATGCCCATAATTATAATTAGAAGAAATTAGAAATATGGGAGTTAAGGTTTTTCTCAGTTTTTTGCATAAATCTGGAAAACAGCCTGATGATTTTGTGTACATATGGCAGCTCTAGGACCTAGGCTCATAACGACAGTAAGTACAAAGCTGGCTGGAATTTACACCGCAGCCTGGGATTGAGGAAGGATTTCCTTCCCTAGATTCCTGCAATTGGCCAATAAAGGTGTTAGATCTGGGGATGGGAACCCAAATCTTTATCTCAGGCTCTGCTCCCAGGAAATCCCATCTGAGACAAGATCAGACAAAAAAGAAACAGCAAAGATGGAACCATGATCAGGAAAGAGACACAGCTTGCTGAAACCGATTTGGCTCGGTGGATAGAGCGTCGGCCTGCGGATTGAAAGGTCCCGGGTTCGATTCCGGTCAAGGGCAGTACCTTGGTTGCGGGCATATCCCCAGTGGGAGATGTGCAGGAGGCAGCTGGTCGATGTTTCTCTCTCATCGATGTTTCTAACTCTCTATCTCTCTCCCTTCCTCTCTGTAAAAAATCAATAAAATATATTTTTTTTAAAAAAGAGACACAGTTAGCCAGACATCTCAGATAGTTTAATGAAGAGTGATTGTCATTGAGTCCTGATATGTACTCTAATTTCCTCTAAGACTGTGGTTTAACTATTAGAAAACTGAAAATATTTCATTTGATATTTAAGTTCAAATTAATATATTTGTTATCTTTATAAACACCTGTATTGCACTGTAGGTATGTATTCAGGTATGTGGAGTTTCTGGCTGACCTGTATTGAGTAAACATCCTTGTATTCTAATGGGCTATGCCTGGTGACATGAATTTGAAGGTGTGATATCTTTTTACAGGAACCCCCATGGTAATCAAAGGTGCCTATCCAAAAGAGGTATGCCCCAAACACTTCTTTATTCTTAAGTTATAACGAGATTAAATCTATGAATTATTTGAAAAACTATAAATCATTCCCAATTCCCAATAGTACTCCTAAGTACCCACCTAACTGTGAGTACTTTGAAAGACTTCACCTCTTTTATTTGTAAATTACTGAAGAAAAAGAAGACAAACTGAAATTCAAAAAATACTTAAAATATTTTCTAATATAAAGTTGGTGTAAAATGGATTTCTCAGGAAATTCCCAAGTTGTTTATGAATGGTATGTCTTATGAGCTTTCACAAAGATACTTAACCAAAGGCTAGAACCTTAGAGAGATTGTCCAAAGGAAAACTTGCTTTTCCTCAATGAAAGCATTTAGCTAGAACATGTAAAGAAATAAGTTCTGCAATTGGCAAAATCTATGCAGACCCTGTGAACTTATCCCAAACCTGAGCTAGTAATGACATGAATAATTGGGAAAATGTAATTCAAACTTGTTCATACAAGCCCTTAAAAAACAAGAGTATATTTGAAAAGCTACTTTCCCAAGTCATACTGAATAGTTTTGAGAAATTACTCAGAAAAAGTCAAATTGTAGATTTCCTAACAATAGGAAGAGATGTACAGGAGCTTGGAGAAGTGATTTTAAAGGGATCATTCCCCAATAGACCTGATGCCTTAGTGACCAATGCTGCCAAGTGAAATATGAATACTTTTTAGACAACCTGGCTTATGATTTTTTGCCTTCACCCAGTAGCTTGTGGTTTCTTACATTTTTTTAAAAGAAGTTTGTGGCTTTGACAGCTATATTTCTTTGTCTTCTTCTTCCTCAGTCCTTTTTGGGGGCAGGGAGAGAGGGAAGAAAAATTCCTATTTCAAATTTTATGAAAATGAATTAGGAGAGAAAGAGAAAATGTAGTGGCTGCCTAGCACAACATTCTTCAGATAAATTTGATTTTTAGGTGCCCGCTGAGCTCGCTCACTCCCGTCTGAGACTCTGTGGGTGAGTTCTACTTTGTTAAGGAGCATTAGGTTAGTAAGACAAGATAAGCTTAAATGTTCTATCAGGACTAAGGTGTTGTGTTAAGGAAAAAAAAGATGGCTTTTTAAGAAATGAACATGATGATTCATTGTAAAATGACTCTATTGTGGAACTTATAAAAAAAGGACTGAATAATGAAAGTTAAAATTTTGTTTTTACCTTTCCATCTCAGACTTTCTTTGCCCAAAGGAGTTCAACAGTATTTTTTATATGATTCCTTCTGGATACATACGTATGTAAATATGTGAAACGACTTCAGCAATTTCAGAAATCCTCAAATCACCAACTCTGTAAGGTGCCCCAATGTCACCATAGCCTGGTCTTCTATTAAGATTAGAATTACTCTTATCAGTACAAAGCCATCATCTGCTTCATTCCAAAGCCAAAACATAATATTTGGAGTGTCTGATAATCCTTTCCGATAGTTCAACAAACATCATACAAGCAACAACAGTAAAAAGATGAATGGAAGAAAGAGTAGTTTAAGACCTGACTTTGTGTTTTGAACAAAGAAAGGCAAAAAGGAAGAAAACATTTATTGAGTCTATTCTACCAGGCATTTTAATTATCAATTTAATCATTCCAATTTCCCTTTGAGTTGGGAACTATTTGCAGTTTACACATCATGATACAAATAAATAGTGAAGACACTGTCTCCACAGAAATAAAGTGAAATTTGTTCACCCAGAGAAGCATTTTCTACCTTTCACTGTCAATTTGAAACAGAATATATGATAGTTAAAAATGGAACTTTCCCTGAGGTCACTGCTGCATTGCTTTTGGTAGATCAAGTTGTGCTTGTTTCAGGCAAAACCATGAGACAGACAATGTTTATCTCCATCTATTTCATCTATTTGGTGTTTCCCTTTTTCTCGTCCCACTCAAGGAAAGGATCTACCATCATCATTTACTGCTTATGGCTTTTTCATTTCAAGTTTTTCTCAGGTGTATCAAGTGATTTTTTTAGCACTAGGAGATTTTCACACATCCTGGAGGGATAATTAGGAAATAGAATTGCCTTTGTAATTACATAAAATTACATCTTGAGGCCAAGTGTAGGATGCTACAACCAGACCCTAACAGGACTTTATAAACCCTCTGTTGCTCCAAAGATTTGCTTGGTTCTCCTCTCAATCTTTCATCAATGTCAATTCCACCATCCTTCAATCAACTGCTCAGACCAAAGGCCTCATGTTGTGCTGGATTTCTCTATTTCTCCAGTAGTAGATCCCATCAGACAGCAAGATCCATCAGCCTATTTTTAATATATATCCCCAAACGAATCAATTGTCCCTTTCTCCACCTTCTCATCTATTCCAAGCCTCTATTTCTCCCCTGGACCTCAAAGAGCCTTCTAACTGACCTCCTAGCCTTCATTTCCCCCTTCTTATAATGTTTTTTACATCATCAGAATGAAATTTTAAAAATAAAAGTAACTGTCTTACACTTCTGGTTAAAATGTTCAAATTACTTTCCTACCTCCATTTCCTAAATCAACCCACATGGCCAGTATCCTGTCTGTTCTACCTCAATCACTCCTGTCTAGCTGTTGACTACCTCGCTGAATATGCCAAGTTTATTTTTCCTCAGAGCCTCTTTACTTGCTGCTCCCTCTGCCAGGGATGCTGTTCCTCTCAATTTCCATATCTCACACTTCACTAGATTTCTGTTCAATAATCCCTGATTAGAAAAGTGATTCTGGTCTTCCACTCTAAAATAGTTTCTTGCCCTCAGCTGCTCTGTAAATGTGCTTTATAAGACCTGTATCTTCTTTTCTTCATAGCACTTATATTTTTCTGAAATTATAATTCATATCAATCCATATACTTGTTTTGTTTTCTATTGTCCATTTTCTCAACTAAATGTACTAGTAGATATATTCAAGGCATGTGAATATATCTTTGTGTTAATTACAGAGTATCTGGTACATAGTATACATTCAGTATACAATTTGAATGGATAAAAAACTATTATTCAATGTACATAAGAAAAAGAACAACTATTGCTGAAACAATTTTATAAAACTCTAAAGAAATAAGTAATCAACTCAAGTAAATCCCAACAATTATTCTTCATGAATTAGACTGCTTTTATGAATAATAACTTCAGCTAACCTAAGTCACTGGAGAACATTTTATGAGTTTATTCTCTTTTAGAGTAAATGGTGCTCTTGAAACAAGAAGGCAAGCCTACATTTTCAAAAAAGTTGGGAAACTTCACACACCAGAAAATGTGGCTCAATCAATGCTTTATTTTTTTAAATATATTTTTATTGATTTCAGAGAGGAAGAGAAAGAGAGAGAGATGGAAACGTCAATGATGAGAGAATCATTGATTAGTTGCCTCCTGCACGCCACCTACTGGGGATCGATCACACAACCAGGACATGTGCTCTTGACAGGAATCGAACCCAGGACCCTTCAGTCCACAGGCCGACACTCTATCCACTGAGCCAAACCAGCTAGGGCAATGCTTTATTTCTTTACAGTTCTTAGTCATTTTTGGTCCAATGAGCTTAAATTTTAATAATATATAAATAAAAACATATTTCTTGGATGCTTAGAAATGGACAGTGCCCTGACATCATATAATCACACTCCTTCAGTATATAGCTACTGGTATCACTGCCAAGCTTATAAAGAGGAGAGACTAGATTTTGCAAAAGATAAGCTGTTTGAGGTCACACAAATCATTAGTAGTGGAGATGGGGCTTAAGCCAGTTTTCTTGATTCCTTTCTAGGTCCCTTCGCTTCCTTACCTCACGATTGCTGAACACTTATATATCAATTATATGATAACACTGGGTCTATAGTAGACTTAGCTTCATCAGTTCTTCATTTCATATTTTTCTACTGTGGTTAAGTGTATCTAAGGAAAATACAAGTGTAAATATTTTGTGCGCTCCATGTGATAGAGGTAATAAGTTCTTTATACACATTAACTAAAATATAAATCCACCTAAATAATCCCCCCAAAATACTCACACATGGCTTACTGTCTACACTATCATAACTTTAGTATTTCAGGATACCCTTCCCTAGACAAATAGCTTGATTGTTCATTAGAGGAACTTCTGAATTTCCTTTTTCCACCCATTCTAACCCATGTTATCATGGTTTTTACCCAATGTTGATCAAGCTCCTGCCTTAAACCAAACTTCAAAATCTCTCTCTCTCTCTCTCTCTCTCTCTCTCTCTCTATATATATATATATATATATATATATATATATATATATTTAAAAAATCTCAATATATCTGACTGTCTTCCCTGCGATGAGACACTGTCCCATCTCTGTGGAGGTGGTATTCTCCCTTGTGGCAGGATCAATAAACTCAGCTTTGCCTTATCAACTGATTGTGTTGGTGATGTCTCGGGAGCTGCCATGGGCATGAATCACTGCATTCTCTCTCATAAAAACCAAGATAGGCATCATCACAATTTTTTAGATGAGGAAATGAAGGCATTAAAAAGTTAAGAAATTTGCTCCTGGACATGGTAGCAGTGACACATGAGCATGCAAATCCAGAGATGGTCTACCCCTGGAATGCAATCTTCTAACCACTCTGGGGACAGCTAACCTGGAAGCACCTAATTCTGTTCATCTGAAACCAGCCACTATTTTATTAAAATATGAGAGTAAATTTTAACATTTTAGTGTTTTTATTCCAAATTATATTCCGTTTTTATTTTTTATTGAATTTACTGGGGTGACATTGGCTAATAGCATCATAAAATATTAAAATAAAATTAAATAAGAGCTTGCCTGCCTTCATGATGTTCCAAAAACAAAGGCACATGATTACTACAATTCTCTGTACCCGAGATGCTCAGATATTAAAAGAAAAGAAAATAGAAGTGAAAATGAAGTAAACGTAAAATGAAAGGCAAGTGGAGTAAAACACAAGTAAACTAAACTCAGTATGCATCTCATGATAAACACCTGGTATGAGTTGGGGGGGTGTCATTTCGAATTAATTGCATATCATTATTATAGGTAGCAATGCATGTTAACTACTTTTGCATTCATGCCCACAATATTATCCTTCAGGAGATAGTCTCAGCTCTGTCTTCAGGATGTATTTAGAATCTGATCACTTGTCACCATCTCCTCCACCACTTTCATCACCTGGCTTCTGGCCTTTTGTTTATGATGACTTCCACTGTTGCCCCTCGTAGTCTACTCTAAAACAGACAGGATAATTCCTGTCAGATCATTTCACTCCTCCCTCTGCTCAAAACCCTCCAATGCTTCCCATCTTCCTCAGAATAAAATCCCAGCTCTTTAACTTAGCCTACAAGGCCCCACATTATCCTGCCCGGGGTCACTTTCTGACTTTGTCTTCAACCAACTTGTCTCTTGCTTACCATGCTCCATCTACAAGGACCTCCTTGTTCTTCCTGAAACACACAAACCGGGCTCCTGTCTCTGTGCCTCTGCACTTGATATTCCCTCTGCCACAACACTCGTCCACTAGTAGGCTCACTCACTTATTTGTGACGTCTTCTCAAATGCTACCTTATCAGAAAGAACTTTCCAGGCTACTCATCCAAAAACAGCACCCCTCCTCCTCATTTGCTCTTTCCGTACCTTGCTCCTTTTAGCACTTGTTGGCACCTGACATATTATGTTTCATCTGCTTCTCTCATTGGAGCTGCATGAGAAGTTACTGCTCTGTCTACAGAGTCTAGAATAATGTTGGGTTTGAGTCTGCACACCTAACTATAGAAGGAGTAAATCCCTGTCACATTTTGACCTGAATAAAGTGCAATGGATAATAACTAGACAAGATAAGGCAATAATAATTATAATAACAAAGCATTTTACAATATTTTGAAATTTAATATATAACCTCATTTGATAAAAAGAGTCATGCCTCCTTTTTTTTCATCTTTCCAGTAAAGAAAATTAAGGTTCAGCAAACTTCAACCCTTGCTTAGAACTCCCCAGCTAAGAAAGGCCAATTTTATTTAACCAATCAAGTTTATTCCTCTTCTTCATTAACCCTTTTCATTGAATGGCTGTCTCCAAAGTATTTTCAAGGATTTCTCATTCTCCCCTGCAGTTCATTATTTAGTTCCAAATTAAGATTCTCTGAAAGGGTCATCTGTGGAAGTGGAACATGTGTCAAATTCCAGGTATGTGGTCTCATTCCTAATGAAAGATTCCACTTAAGTAAATATAACAACTAGTAATTACTTACACCTTCTTGATCTCTTTCAATTTGACAGGTTTAAATAAGGGGAAATGGGTGATCAGAGGGAAAAAGAAGCTATTAAGCTCAGCAGTATTCGAATCAAACAGCTGCCAATTCATCATAAACCATGGAGTTTGCTGCAAAGCTACAGCCTCGTGCAGAAGCTATAATAAGAGCTCTATTGCCCGGCTGGTATGGCTCAGTTGGTTAAGCATCCTCCCATGCACCAAGAGGTCATGGGTTCGACTCCCAGTCAGGGCACATGCCCAGGTTGCTGATTCAACCCTCAGTAGGAAGGCAGCAGATCAATGTTTCTCTCATCAATGTTTCTATCTCTCTTACCCTCTCCTCTCCCTTCCTCTCTCTCTAAAAAAAAAAAATCAATAAAAACATTTTTTTAAAAAAAATCTTAATCAATGGGCATTGATCGGGAACTTTCTCCAGGAGCTGATTCCATATGGGAATCATAAAACATGTTTTACTAAAACCCATGGGAAAATAATTATGCTCTCTTACTGTATGGAATACAATAGTCTCAGGCTTGTTCTGGAAGGAGCAAGGAATTCTTTTACTACCATGTTTCATGCAGTCTATGCGGCCACAAATAGATTGCATTGTTCCCTCCCTGGAATGTACAGAGGATCAGAGTAGTAGGCAGAGCACTTTGGTATGACCTCGTAAGTACAAACATTGCTAAACTATGGGATTAATTTTCTCTAGCTTCTGCCAGAATGCCCGGTTTGTAGTAATGAGATTTCATGATATATAGCTACTACGGGATTCAAGCTAATTTTTCCAAATTTTAAAGGAAGGTTTAAAGTGCTTTTAAGCATATATCTTTATAGTGAAAAGATATCTGACATCTTTAAGAAATGAAAACAGGACAGACATTGAATTCTATTCATTTAAGTTTCCAAATAGCTTTTATTCATTGTTTGTGAGCTTACTTAGTGATTTAGGTAAATTGCTGTATTAGGTATTTACCAAATTGCATCTTCACTTTCAATTGTGGATCTTTCAAAATCATATTCCTGGGCTCTTTAATGGACCACTGGTTATTTCCAAGGGCTTTAGGTGGACAAGGTAAGCAATAGTGTAAAGTGAACATTACATTTAAAACAATCTGATGTGTGAATAATACAACTTGGTTGCCAGTTGCACAGCCCTAATTCCTAAATTTTTATGCATGGTGTTAAAGGTTTCTTGTTACTCTCACAAGAATATTCTTCCAACTCCTACTCCACACAACATACCTGAATCCAAAGAGTTAAATAAGAAGTCACCTAGATTCCAGATCTCTCTATATTCCAGAGTAGAACCATCCAAAATACCTTTCCCATTCCAAGCCCAAATTCCTGCCTCTGTTAGACTAGAGCAGCGGTTCTCAACCTGTGGGTCTCGACCCTTTTGGCAGTCGAACGACCCTTTCACAGGGGTCGCCTAAGACCATCCTGCATATCAGATATTTACATTAGGATTCATAACAGTAGCAACATTACAGTTATGAAGTAGCAATGAAAGTAATTTTATGGTTGGGTCACAACATGAGGGACTGTATTTAAAGGGCCAGAAGGTTGAGAACCACTGGACTAGAGGATCGTACAGGAAGCCTCTTATGTTCTTCCTCTGAATTGCTACAACTGCCTTTGCTCAAAAGGTATTATTTGGAGTTTTTTGTCATGTCTTTCCATTTATATAAGCTTTAAGCTTAATTCTATACCTTCTCATCTTGTAATTCTCATGAAATTGCTTCCTTTTTCGACCACCTAGGCCTGGGAGTGGGAGTGGCAACTCTACTCCTGTGATAAGGAGTATGATTTTTTTTAAAAATATATTTTATTGATTTTTTTTTTACAGAGAGGAAGGGAGAGAGATAGAGAGTTAGAAACATCGATGAGAGAGAAATATCGATCAGCCGCCCCCTGCACATCTCCCACTGGGGATGTGCCCACGACCCAGGTACATGCCCTTGACCAGAATCGAACCCGGGACCCCTCAGTCCACAGGCCGACGCTCTATCCACTGAGCCAAACCGGTTTTGGCAAGGAGTATGATCTTTACACTCAGATTGCCAAGTGCTGATCCTGGCTCCCTTCTTTACTTGCTTGTTGAACATGTTCATGCCTCAGTTTCCTCACTCTAAAATGACAATGATAAACGTTTTTATTATAAATAAATGAAGCAATAATTACAAAGAGTATAGGATAATACTTGCCATGGAGTAATTGCTTGATTTTTTTTAAAAAAGATGCTTTTAATCTACCGCAAATACTCTTAATTTAGAAAGCCATCCCTTCTAATATGTATTAATCCTTCAGGCTTTATTTCTTCAAATGTAAAATAGCTACTGCATAATTTATTTGAAAATATCAAAGGAAAGAAGTTGTCTAAAATCCCAATAGTCCTACTAATAATTATGTGTGTGTGTGTGTGTAATATATCATATATACATATATATACATATATATCATATATATTCATAAATACACATATATATACATATATATATATATACCCTATACTTTCATATTTTCTTGCACTTTTTGTTTCTATACTGCAAAAAATGTTTGCACTAATTTACCTCTGCTGTTAGAATTGGAGACATGTGCATATCTGAGATACAGTTCAACTTTTGTTTATGCTCATTCTATGGAACTTTACCTATAATATCATTTCAAGGGTATATTCCTTGTTCTTTCCACTAGATTATAAAGTCATCAAAAATAAATGCTAAGTTCTCCAATTTTTCTAATAGCTGTCTCTAATGAATTGGGTATCAATTATTCTTATCAGCTTTTCATATTGGACTGTTAAAAAGTTCAGTGAAGCGGAACTATGTCAACATTACATCTAATGAGCATATACAGCCAAATATCTGAAACCTGTAATTGACTTCTTCCTGACAATTCAGACTTACTTATTTAGCCTTGTCCAGAGTTCCTACTTCTCAGGTAAGCTGTCCTGAGGCTCTATACACATCTGTTCTGTCACAGGTTATTCTGTCTATAGAAATACTGTAATATTATTTAAGGAACAGAGAGCCATTCCAATAGCAAACAAACTCAAATGAGAGTTGTATTTCTTGGAGCAAATACTTTTTGACCATATGAAAGATGTGTAAGCAGAGGAAATTTGTCAAAAGAGACTATTTCCAACAATCAGTATTTATTAAGCATCTATAATTTTCCATATAATATTAGACACTCAAAATAGAATAATGGAAAAGACTGGCAGGTCTCTGATTTCATGGAGGTTTCATTAAGGGCCAGGGAGACAAACATAATAGAGCGTGACAATTATTTATCATTTCCTTTAATGTGGTTAACTAATGTTTATCAAGTATTCACTACACACAAGGCCTTAGCTTGGTATTTTGGATGCAAAGACAATTAAGATTCAGTCCTCCTTGTCAAGTAATTAGCCATTTAATAAAGGAAATAGACCCCAAAAGAAAACAAACAACAACAACAACAAATCAGACAGACAACTTCCATTCTGAGAGTACTGCTCTCTATTCCCTCGATGCTTAATAAGTGCTAGACAATCTTCTACATCTTTACAGAAGGACACTCATCTGTTGTGTGAGTTTGTCTTCCTGCTGCAGTGCTGTGTGTTCCTATGTTTAGACTCTGAACCCCAAGGGTGAACAGCTGCTGAAGCTGTAGCTCAACAGATTCAAAGGTAAAGAAAGGAGACATAGAAGTCTTTTAGATTTTAACAATTTGAATGTTGGCCTGTGTCCATACCATATCAGTATCAAGATTCTGTAATTCTCTAAAGAATCCCATCCATAAAAGTGAGTCAAATAGAAGGCTGGCACTAACCTTTCTTACTCATTCTCCCTCCTCTCTCTCTTCAAAGAGGAGGTAGCTTGATGAAGAGTCTAACCTGACCCAAAAAAGTTGACATAAAACCCATGTGTCATTATAAACTTTCTTTGTACCAGGTCACACCAAATGATTATAATTAAGTTAATTAGACATCATTCTCTAGCTAAATCTCATCAGAAGGTTAAAACTGAAAGAATACTGGGAACTTCTAGTCTGTATTTATGGGTGCAGAGAGTGAAAAATATCACCACTTCTACCTTGAAATCATCAGAAAAGCTGGTAAAACTATAAGTTTATGAGTTTTCTTATAACGATCAGAGAGCTGAGGTCATAGGACAGTCAAAATCTAAGTACAGACTAGTATCTGCAGGAGAACTGTATGTGAAACACAAGCATTGTCTTACCTTAGGGTTGATGCAACCATTCACTGGCAAGAACATTTTAGCTAGAGTGGCTGGTGAATTGCCAGTGGCCAGCGTGCCCAGGGCAGAGAAATCCTTGGTGGCCATAGCAATTGGAGAATGTGCACCCTTTTGCAGTCTCTTTCTACAGGTACTTACTAAAAAGATTAGAAACTTTTAAAATATCCTCTTGTTGGGTGCATCTGGGAGAGGGGAACTGCAGTCACTGCAGGAGGAACATAAACGTCCACCCAAATGATTCTTCCCTATCTTTCCAATGAAAATAAAACCTTAACCTAAGAATTGTCTTCCTTAGGGTATTTGTGAAAACTCATTGCAGCTGATAGAAAAAAATAAATAAACCTCTCCCTGGTGGAGGGACAGAAATGCAAACTGGATCCAGCGCAACTGTTGGAAGAGATGCAGGAGTACAGAGAAGACCCCACCCCAAGACCAAAGGACACATGCCTAAGACCAAAGCTTCATCAGAACAAGAGGAAACACCCTTCACCATTGCTTTCTAATGCTCAGTTAATAAGCACTGAGTAACAAATCACAGCAGAGCACAGCTGGGGCAGAATAAGAAGAGGAGTAAGAGCTTGGAGAGAGATGCTCTTTGATGAACAGCATAAAGACAAGACCTCCAGATGAGAGTGGAGCTGGCATTTGGCAAATCAGCCCCCACATCAAACACAAGTTATTTCTAGAGAAATTTAAACTAGGTTATGGACTGTGTGTAAACATAATAGCACCCCACTCCAAACTAGGTCAGCTTCTAACAAGATGTACTTTAAAATCCCATTTTTAAATATTTGGAGGGAAAAATCAAAAGAAAAAGAATATGTCAAGCTATGTGACAATTGCATGAATTTAAAGTTTCGTATCCTTGGGTAAAGTTTTCTGGGAACATACTCATGTTAATTTATGTATTATTATATACTAGAGGCCCAGTGCACAGATTGGTGCACCAGTGGGGTCCCCCAGCCTGGCCTGCACCCTCTCGCAGTCCGGGACCCCTCGGGGGATGTTGGAGAGCTGGTTCAGGCCCCATCCCCACAGGCCAGGCCGAGGGACCCCACTGGTGCATGAATAGATGCACCAGGCCTCTAGTATGCGTATACGATCTTAGGTTAATTTCTTCACACCTTCCCTTCTCCCCACTTCCCTCTGAGATTCATCAGTCTGTTCCATGTTTCCATATCTGTTGTTTCCGCTCCTGCATTGAGTGTCTGTCCCCTGGTAGTCAGTGTGCATCATAGCTAACCAGCCAGTTGGCTGGTCGGCGGTCAATTGGGCTTTTATATATATAGATGGTGCTTTATTTTGCTACAACAGGAGAGTTAAATAGTTATGACAGAGACCGGAGTTAGACAACAAAGTCTAAAACAGAGTATATAAAATACATGAGGATATATCTGAATGTTGTGATAAATTTATGAAGGACACCAAACCAGAGATTCCAGATATGACACTCAGAGAAATGCAAGTAGAATAAATATGAACACACACACACACACACACACACACACAATCAAAGTGCTAAAAACAAAAGATTAAAAAATCAGTGTCTTGAAGACAGCCAGAGATAAAAGCTACATTAGATAGAGAAAAACAAACAAAAGAATTAAAGTACATGTCTCATCAGACACCATGAAAGATATAAGACAATGGAATAACATCTTTTTAACTGAAATGAAAAACTAAAAATCTCAGCCCAGATTTTACACTCAATGAAACTTACCTTTAAAAAATTAAAGACCGAGATTTTTCTCAAAGAAACACTGGGGTAATTTATTGACAGAGCGCTACAAAAACTATTTTTAAAAATTATTTAGGCAAAGCAGTATGATATCAGAAAAAAACTTAATCTTTACAAAAACTGAAGAGTTTTTGAAGTGCAATAAATGAATGGAAATAAAATATTTTTGTTTAAGTTTATCTAATAGGTAACTAACTGTCTTAAAAATAACAATGTATTATATATTTAAAACACATGAAAGAGTGAGATGAATGATAAAAATAGCACAGAGAATGAAGGGAATTAATTGAAAATATATTGCTATAAGGTCTTTATACCAGACACTAGGCAGTATAACATTATTTGAAGGTATTTTCTAAGTAAAGATAGATATGGTAAATCCTAGAGAACATCACTGAAAATATCAGTAAGAGGTATAAATTAATTAGTATAAAAGATAAAATCCCTAAAAAAAAGAAAAAGAAAAGATAAAAGATAAAATCAAATTATAAATTGATGTTCAATTAAGCCAAGAGAAGGTAGAAAAAGATAGAAAAGAGAAACAGAGAAAAGAATGGTAGGTTAAATAGAAAACTGTAAGACAGTATATTTTAATTTAAGTATATCAATAATTAGGTTAAATTTTAATTATGTAAAACCCGTTATATCTCAGACATTATCAGATTATAGAAAAAAGAAAGAACCAACTATGTATTATTCATAAAAATCAATTAATTGTAAATACACAGATGGATTAAAAGTAAATGTTTATAAAATATATACATTGCAACACTAACAAAGAAATCCAGTGACTATATAAATCTCAGAAAAAGTTAGACTTAACTTTGTGATATAGTACCTTTAGAGCCTAAAAGTTAGACATTAGACTTAAGAAGAAGGAATAAAGAGATAAAAAAAAGGACGGTAATGGTGAAGGTATCAGTGAACCATGAGATAAAACTATAGGAATTGCCCAAACTGAGCAACAGACAAATAATACAGTGTGGGAAAATAAATAAATGAACAGAGCCTCAGTGACCTACCTATATATATAAAAGCCTAAGCGACCATTATGACCGAACAACGGGAATGACTGGTCGACCAGTCGCTATGATGCACACTGACCACCAGGGGGAAAATTCTCAATGCAGGAACTTCCCCCTGGTGGTCAGTGTGCTCCATAGCAACCTCCCATGGCCCCTACCCCTGGCCAGCCAACCGCCCCTCTCCCTCCAACCCCGGCCAGCCAGCCAACCCCCCGCAGCCCCTCCCCCTGGCTGGCTGGCCCCCTGATTGGCCAGCCAACCTTCCAGGGTCCCTCCCCCACCCCCAGCCAGCTCCCCGATAGGCCTTGATTGCCAGCCAGGCCAAGGAACCCCACCAGTGCACAAATTCGTGCACCGGGCTTCTAGTAGAACTATAACAAAAGAACTAATATTAATGCCATCAGAGTTCCAGAAAGAGAGGAGAAAATGAAACTAACATGTACTAAAAAAATGCTTAAAAATATCCCAAATTTAACAAAAGATGGAATCCTACAGATGCAAGCTGAATAAACTCCAAACAGAAAGCAAAATTAATCTGCACCAAGTCACATAATAGTTCAACTTCTGAAAGCAAAGAACAAAGTAAAAATTTAGAAAGCATTCAGAAAGAAACAATGCTTTAACTATAGAAAGAACATAATTCTATCAACAATATACTTCATACCAGGGTCTATGGAGACCAGAAGGAAGTGGCACAATATATTTTTCAAGTGATAAGAGAAGATCATTGTGAACTCAAAATTGTAAATTGGGAGGTGAGGAGGACAAAGAGAGCAAAGGGAGTCAGATATATGCTGACAGAAGGAGACCAGACTTCAGGTAGTGAGTACACAATAGAGTATAAAGATGTCGTCTTATAAAGTTGTATACTTGAAATTCATATAAATGTTATTAAGCAATGGTATCCCCAAAAATTAATTTTAAAAAGTAAAAAAAAATGGCAATCTGTGAACAGATATTTCAGGAATTAAAGGCAAATTAAGATATTCTCAGATGAAGAACACTAAAAGAATTTGTTACCAGCAGATTTACACCAAAAGAATGACTGAAGGAAGCTTTCGAAAATAGAAAGAAAATGATAAAAGAAGGACTCTTGGAATATCAGGAAAGACGAATGATAGAAAGAGTAAAAATATTTCTTCTCTTGAGTTTTCTACATTTTGATAGTTGTGAGTTGTGCTGCTCTGCTGAATTTAGTACATATCTCTTGGTATAGATGAGAATCCAAGATCCTGTCATTGCATCATGATTGTTAATGAGGGTTTTCATATATATAGTTGCCGTTTTATCACCTCCTCCACACATACATAAATTGACACAGTACATGTTATTAATGTCTAGCCTTTTGGCAAAAACACAAGCTAAATTGAGAGGTTCCTACCATCTCTTAGCTCCTTGTCCTTCTATGAGAACCATTCAGGAAGTATTTTGATGCCTTTTACATATTTCCCCTTATAATTAAACTCACTTTTTGTACTCCTGACTAGAATTCTATAATTTTTTTTGTTTTATACAAAATTGCAGGCTATGTTTACATAAAATTGTTATCATCAACCAAGTCAAATTCAAAAGAGTCTGTATCCACTTTAACCACACTTCTCTTTAAATGTGTTTCTAAGCTGGGTCACGTTGGATGTAGACATAAAGAACCTGGCAATTAAAAGCCTGTTCCCTTATCAAGAAAATTGTAAGTTTAAACTAAAAATTATTTAATATTAACTTGTTATCAGCAATTATTGGGGTTCTATCATTTACTATTACCATAAATAGTAGTAACAAAGAACAAAACACTCACGTATAAGGAAAACTCAGCTTTTATCCCTCAGTTGTACTTAACACAAAATGACTATATCCTACAGAGCGAATAACATGCTTCTACAAGAACTAATTAAGCGAATCACCAGTGAATTGCATAAGATCAACTATTATTGATTCCTAGTTAGCCATGTGGCAGAATCAATTTCTTCAGCCATATCTGGAAAAAACTGGGAGATATAATTGTTTCATCATCGAAGATATATAATATAGGAATGACATGATAAAGAACAACTCTGTCCTGGGTTTCCATGAATTGTGTTTTCACCTAATTAAGGTGTAGCTCAGTTTTTGATTTGAAGCTAGCCATACAATGAGTTATAATGAGGTAAATCAATCCTTTAGTTTAGAATTTCCCAAACTGGAGTTCCCTAAATAGTGTTTTAGAGTATACTCTAAGAACAAAAATCAAAGGAAGATTAATTTGTGAAATGTTGTACACACAGACCCCCTTGCAATTCTTTAACTAATAAGTGGTATGGAAAATCTTGAAGAAGACTGGTTCACATCTGTGCTTGGCTGATCCATGAAGACATTAATTTGTGCCAGGTTCTGGTAGGGATAAATTATACCTTAATAAAATGGTGATATTCTTTCCTTCTTCCACTCACCCTTTCCTCACTTAAAGAAGAGTTGAGCTTTTCTTTTTTTCCCCTCAAATATATTTTTATTTATTTCAGAGAGGAAGGGAGAAGGAGAGAGATAGAAACATCAATGATGAGAGAATCATGGATCGGCTGCCTCCCACACACCTCACACAGGGGTTTGAGCCCGCAACCTGGGCATCTGCCCTGACCAGGAATCGAACCATGACCTCTTGGTTCATAGGCTGATGCTCAACTACTGAGCCATGCCAGCCAGGCAAGACTTGAGCTCTTCTGTTCTATGATTTGGTTCTTGGCAACTCTAGGGTCAATGCCATCTTTGTTTGTCCTGGGCTACCCTGGGAGGTGAGGGAACTGAGGTTGGTTGGGAGAATAGAGGGTTTAAACTAATAGGGATGGAGGGGTTGCTAATGGCTACATTAGGACTGTGTACAATAGTAAGGCAGGCTCCAGAAAGCAGGTGTGGCTGCTCCCCACCCAGAGAAGCAGCAGTACCAAGCAGAAGTAAAGTCCAGGTCTCGACAGGGTGGCAAGCAAAGGAGCATCAGTGACCATGACAAGCTATAGTCACGGCGCCTCTGGAAACTTTGTTGGGTTACAGATGCATATAAGGATCTTGTAAAGTCAACAGAAATGACACCTTGAAAAATAACTGAAATTGGATTTCCTGACAGTTTTAGGAGGTGAGGACTAAGCAGGATTTAATTTGCTGTGGGACATGATTTCAGTGACCTTCCCATACATATTTAAGGCACTTTTCCCTCTGAGTAGATATTTGTTGTGTCTGGGGTATTTTGCAACATTTCCTTTCTTGTTTTATTGTATTTTTTCTCTCCGTTCCAAGAGTCCCCTCGTTCTTTTTAATTTATGTCAGAGGTGTTTAGTACTAATGCTTGGCTATGCATGTGTCTTTGAAAAATATACAGTGTTGTGTTGAATGTGTGTGTGTTAATTTTCTGTACATATTATTGCACTATAAATCTTGTTCTTATTCCTAACTTTGTTACTTAAAATTATGCTTTTAAAATCTATTCTTGTTATGGAGTGTACCTATAACTTGCTTTTGACTGCTACAGAGTATTTCATAGAGGCATCTACCATATTTCATATTTACATTGCCCTAGGCAGCCTCTAACTCCCACACTACCACAAATAATATAGTGAGAAAAATCCGTATACATGTCCCCAAAAAAACACATATTTGATCTTGTCTGGGGTGGATTTCAGGCAATAGGATATATGAGAACTAAAGGTTACTAAGCACTCACAATATCACTATGGAACTAGCATCAGAAATCTATTAGTTCTATTGAGTCTACAAGTTCCTATCCATATTTGCATAATCAAGTTTTATTATTTGCTAATATGATATACCTTCTATTGTTTAACTATTTTTTCTCTAATAGTGGGAGAGAGAGAGAGCATGTCTTTACATGCTGACTTGCCATGTGGGTTTCATTCTCTCTAAATCACCAAGTACTATTTTATGTGTGTGTTTGGGAGGTGGGGGGAGGGGGGGTAGAAGATGTGGGCATGGGCCAACATTCTAAAAACTGAGCATCACCAGCCAGGACGGCATCCTGTCTTTTATACCCATTAAGCTGATCAAATAGAGAAACTCTCATGAATTTCAAAGGGGGTCTTCTCCTTAGCAGACCTCTACAAAATAGGAAGAAGGCAAGGACGGACTGGGTTTACTGAGGACTTCAAACAGGCCCCCGCACCCTCACAGATGGATTCCCTCCCCTGAGTGCTCTTCTCACCAATCCTTATTACAGAAGTCCTGATGCCTTTGGCTGAAACACTGCGAGTCCATCCTGAAGCGCAAGTCATTATTCATGACATACTCAAGAGCCTTATGTGTGTGATTTTAATAAGGACCTTGAGAAGATGCTGCTTGTCACAGGCCAGCAGGAAGCTCTGGTTCAAAAATGACAGGTCCCCAAGGGACTCAGACTCTGCACCCCAAATGTGGCAAAAGCTTTGACCCTCAGACACCTTTGCTCACGGGTGATGGCTCAGCCTGTGGGAGCACTGGGCCATCAGAGGAGCAGGCTCCAGCAACAAACCTTCCTGCATTTTCAACCACCTTAGTCCCCGCACTGGCATCACCACGGAGCCAGTGTCATGAGTGTCTGCAAAGATGTTACTCTCTCAGGAAGAGTGGAAGATAATTTTATTAAAACTTACCATCATCATTATGGCTTATAGGCTGTGGTAGAATGTCAGCTCCAGGGTCAGGTATACTTTGGCAGAAGACAGTGTTTTTTAAATAAGCATCCTCTCTTTCTATAAAAAATCATTTTAACAAACCCAAGAAAATGGAATAGCCTTTGATAAATAAATACATGAGATGTTATCAAAACTAAGATCATAGCCGAGGAGGCACTTGTATCTTTGGCCTTGCACTGCATTAAGTTAATGGGCTGAGTGAGTGTAAGCATGTGTCATGGAGAGAGGGAGCTTTGGAAAATACACTATTGCTTTCCAAAAGCCATACTAATCAAGAGAACTCAAGAGCAGTGCTTTCAAACGAATGTGACAATGGACGCTTTTTGTTGATGTCATTGTGGCTTTGTTTGGTTTTATTCCCAATCCACCATGGACTGATAGTTGAGTAAAATGCAATGTAAATGAGTTATGAGAAAAATGAAATAAGCCCAGAGATAAATAAAATAAAACCCCCAATTTAGCTTTATTGCTAGATTAAACAGACATTAATTTGCATTGCCACCAAAATTTCCAACTGCTTACTCTCAATTTCTGTATTTACCTCCTTGTGTGCTGGTGACAAATAATTCACATAGTTGGAAAAATATGACAGTGGTGCTTTAAGAATAGGTGACATCTGTCCAGCTAGCTGAATATCACCATTTCCAGGAAACATAGTTTAACTACCACTATTGAAAGCACTAAATGTATGGTACATGTGTAGAGAATGCCAAAAATAATTCTCTTTAAAACACACTTAGTTTGCAATGGTTTTTAGTGTTGTGTTATGTATATGTCTTGGGTTGCTTTTGCTTTTCAAGGGAAAGACATTTAAGATGATTTTTGCTTCATTTCTTAAAGTTAGTTTTATTTTCAGTGATTTCACTGATTGCATTTTTGATTTTTTTAAAAAAGTCCCTTCAATCTGAATTGAGACACCTATCAGGTAGTTTTTTAAATCAATAATTGGCCTGGAGAATTTTTTAGATTATGTGAGAGATAATAATTTTATCTGACTTTGACAGAAAATTTAATATGAAAGAATAAATTAATGAAAGCCTGGCTGCAGGGATGGACAGATGGATAGATGGATGATGGATGGATGGATGGATGGATGGATACTGTGTCTAGACCTTCTAACTTCTCTGTAAGTCAGACATTCTTCCTTTCTCATATTTCTTCAAATTTAAACGTCAGGAACAATCAGAGAAGAACTTAACATGCCTCAAAATTCTTTACAGCCTATCTAGTTTTGACCCCAAGTCCCAGCTGAACTTGAGGTTGGAGAGTGAATTACAGGGCACTTCACAATCCATGACCATCACAATAGTACAATACACGTTTTCCTCAAACTGTTCTGAGACTGTGCCTATTTTCTGACATACCTAATAAAAAAATTGACTGTGCCAAATCATCACAATTTTTAGTTCTGCAAAGGGCCGGATACAGTTTTCATAAGCTCGGTGAAACTGAAATAGATGAGAATGCACTGTACCACTTACTGTGAATGTGTTTCTATGAGGGGTATATGCGGCATTGCACTTCCAGGATAAAGAGACTGTGTGAAGGTTATGCAATGACAAAGGGTGTGCATTGCATTGCTCGAGCGAATCTTTCCAGTCCCTCTGATCACATTAAATCCTGTGCATACGCACCAGCACATCAATACTGAAAAGCCACTTTAAAATGAAAGTTTCAAAACCAGAGGAATGGCATTAGCACAATTGAAGGTGGTTTACTTGCTGGCTCTTTGTTCAAATCACAGAAAGAGCTTTTTGCCCAAATCTGTGCTTGGAAACTGATGGAGACAAGTAGCAACAGCTTCCGGGCTTCAGACAGTTCCTCGGTGTTGTAGTTCTCTTCATTCCATCTCTCTCAAGCACTGTTTTGTCTCAAGGGGCTGTTATTTAAATTGAAGTTCTATCTTTGTGACTGATGCACTAAGAGGAGAGTCAGAAGAATGGAAAATTTTGAAGAACGGTCTCTGGCAAGGATCTAGAGAGGTGGTGTGATCTGTTTTCTGTTTTAGTTTTGTAAGATGCCAGCAAAATGCCCTTCTGTGTGGAGGAGAGCCCTTCCTCTAGTTCCCTGGGTCTGTCGTGTCCCCTTTACAGGGCTGCTTGATCCAGGATGCGCATCCCCAGGGCTTGGGTAACATTCTGTGGCAGGTGGGCTAGGGGCAATAAAGGGCCATAAATACAAAATAAACATAGTCTACTTTCCTCTCTTTTTGGGTCACCAATTATATCCCATGGGAAGTAAGTTTAAATGTTATCTCATGTAAAAATAAATGCATATAGAAGTAAAATGCAAATGGCATATGCTTTACGATAAACATACGAGGTTTAAAAATTCCATGTCTGGGCCCTGGCTGGTGTTTCTCAGTGGTGAGAGCGTAGGCCCGCACACCACAGGATCACGAGTTCAATTCCCAGTCAAGGGCAGTACCTGGGTTGCAGGTTTGGTCCCTGGCCCCAGCTGGGGCACATGCAAGAGGCAACCAATCGACGTGTCTCTGCCACATCGATGGTTCTCTCTCTTACCCATCTCCCTCTCTCACTTCAACTCTAAAAAAAATCAGTGGAAAAATATCCTCAGGTGAGAATTAATAACAACAATGAATCATCCAAGTAGAATAAGTTACCTATGCTTCTAGCTTTTCCCTAGGATCCCTGGGTTACATCATCAATTTTCTCTGTTGGACGAGGTATATGATGAAAAGATCGAGTATTCCTGCTGGGGAAAGGGTCACTACAATTCTGATAAGATGACCATGATAAACAGTCCTTGAAAACTTTAATTCCTGAAGCAGTTTTATTGTTAACATAGTACTTTTTTTTGGACTTCTTGTCCAGGATTACAATTCCATTGAACATGCTACGAATGCTACCCTGGCCTCACCTGCTCTACTTCATGCCCTATGATTTTCTCCAGGCTTTTTTCAAACTCCATGCCTTAATCTGCTTTGCTGCCAAAACAAAATACATAGGCTAGGTGGTTTAAACAATACAATATATTTTGTCATTGTTATGGAGGCTGGAAAGTTGAAGATCAAGGTGTTGGCTGAATCAGTTCCTGATAAAAGTTCTCTTCCTGACTTGTAGATGGCCACCTTTTTGCTGTGTCCTCACACAGTGGAGAGGGAGAGAGAAGTGGGGGGTTAGGGCGGGGGAGAAGATATCTACTCCTGTTCTTACAAGGCTACCAACCTACTGGATTAGGACTCTAGCCATATGACCTCATTTAACATTAAATACTTCCTAAAAACCTGATCTCCAGATTCAGTCACACTGGGGGTTAGGGTTTCAAGTTAGAATTATAAGGAAACCCAAGTCCATAGCACCTAGTAATAGTTCCTCCACCAGAAAAGTCCACCCAATACGCCTACTCATATTAGACAATCAGGACTAGAATAGGGCTCTTGCCATTGAGGGGCTGAGACACCCCGCACTTGGATAGAAAGCAGCGCAGAAATTACTTCACCAACACATGGGACCAAGGATGCAGCAGTGTGAGAAATCTGGGACGAAACTCAGACATGACAACATCAGATGATGCCATAGATAAGAATAAAGAGGACTATGGCCCAAGCAAGTCAGCTACAATAGAGATTTGATACTGATTCACAACCACTGACCAGTATGAAAAGATTCTCAAGATGTACTAAGTGGAAAAAAAAATAAGGTGACAAAAAATTATTCAGCATATGATCTCTTTTATATAAATAGTGTGTAATAAATATACTCACACTAACCACCAATAAAAAGGAAAGACAGCCAGATATGTAGACAGATGATGATGATGATAGATAGATAGATAGATAGATAGATAGATAGATAGATAGATAGATAGATAGAACTCCTAGAAGGCTACATAAGAAATTGTTAACCATAACTACCTTGGGGGGGGGTATGATTAATGTAAAGACCAAGGCTTTCATTTTCCATGTCATATGTTCATGTTCTGTTTAAATGGTCTTAGCATACACTAATATTAAATAGGTAACCAGGTCTCTTGGTAGTGGATTTAGAGATTTTAAAAACTTAACACCATAATGAAATTTTGTAGGGTTAAAAATGAAAGCTAGAACAAGTTTAAAGCCCCTAAAACTATTTAACTTGAAGGTTCTCCTGGGAAAAATCACTGAGGACATGACAGAAACCTCCAAGAAACACTGCTCCCCACCTCCAACGCCACAGCCCCTCCCCCATGCCATGAGGTCCCCTTTGTGAAACAACATATGTGACAAATAGACCACAAGACCTGGAATGAAACCCCAGGGTTTGAGCCCTGCTTCTGGCACTAATAAAGTACAAACTTACTTATTTTAAGGCATAGAACATTAATTTTCTCATTTGTAAAAAAGATATGATATCTGCCTCACAAAGTTCTGTGAATTTAAACGATAAAATATATGTGAAAAAAATTTCAAACCATAAAACGATACATAAATATCTTTTTTAAATCAGTGAAACTGCATTGTAACAAGAACCTTACAATATTTTAGTAATTAGATTTATTTTCTTGTGAATAGTTGATATGGAACATCTTTATATTCAGCTTTTATCTTTAATACATAATAGCTTCAGGTCATCTGTGCTTGGAAAAGCCTACAGAGAAGGAAAAAAAAGGAAAAAAGGGAAGAAGTTAAGAAGTTAGGAAAATAAAAGGAAGGAAGGAGGAAGAAAGGAAGGCTAAAATTCTTTCCAAAGAAGTTGTTATTTTGTTCTAGCCAAAGAAAAGCTGAGTCTCCTTATATCAAATATTAACACAAGAAATACCAGCAGGTTCTTTGGCAGGGTCTGACATGTAATATGCAATCAATATTTTTTTTCAATGAATGGATATAATCAACTTCAGATGACAATAACTTGACTAGCGAACACCCCTGTGCATGACAAAAATTATCCAGAGCTTGCCAAAATTATATAAGAGAGAAAATTCTGAATGTAAGTCAAGAAAAGTGAAGTAGGCCCATGGCTGTCTCCCTTATTTTAGCTACTCCAATCAAAGCCAGGAGAGGGGGGTAATCTGTCTAAGGTATATAGTACCTCTGAATAGAATGTATAATTAGTCATCAACCCAGTTAGAAAAGCAGTTCGTGATAAACACAACACAATATGCCAAAGTAAAACATTCTCTCCTCAATAGAGACAAAGGTGAATAGAAGAATAGTTATTAAAAGTGTTTTTCCCATTACAGAATGAAAACGGCTTTAGAATATACTATTCTCTCAGATCTTCCCTCTCATGTCTCTTTCTAGCCTCATACAAAAACACTCCTTTCATTTAGAATAGCATATTTGATGGTTCCATTTTATTCTTAGTTCTTTTGAAAAAAAAGAACAAGGAAAAATATTTAAGCTACTTCCTTTTCTTCATTTAAAATTTTAATGAAATATATATTAAAATATGAAAAATAGCAAGATAGTTATATACAAAACACACATCAAAATATGGTAACATTTTACCTCATTTTTTCATTCTTATGTTTTTAAGAAAAATTAACCAATACATTTTTTTAAAATTTTCTTTATCCTCTCAATTTTTCATGCTTCTATTATATCACTTTGTGCCTTTATTCTTTGTTATCCTTCAATCAACTTTCTTTGGCTTTATTATAATTACTTACTTTCAAATTTGTTGGTTAGTAACTTAGCTCATTAATTTATTTTCACTTAGCTTTCTCCCTAGAATATGCCTTTAGGGTTACATATTTCCAAAAAATTGTTTACATAATAACATGTACTGTTTTTACTGTCACTGTGCTCTAAAAATTTTGTAAGTTTTCATATGACTTCTTCAGCCTACAAATTTCTTAGAAATATAGAGGTATTTTAAATATATGAGGGTGTTTTATTTTTAAACTAAGAGGCCTGATGCATGAAATTCATGCAAGGGGCTTGCCCCCCCAACCCCCCATCACAGGGGCGGGGCCTCTGCCTCAGCCCCCACCTGTGGCGGCAGCCGGGGCCTCTGCCACCTCTGCATTAGCCCCTGCTGCTGTGGCTTGGTCCGGAAGGACATCTGGAAGGATGTCTGGTCTAATTAGCATATTACACTTTTATTATTATAGATATTATTTTGCTCCTTAATTTTAGTCCAATCTCAGAATATTTAGTTTGTATGGTGCTGATTCATTTATACTTATTTTTCTAGTTTCTTCCATGTGAATATGAAGAGCTACACGAACACTGAAGCCCACACACTAATCAGAATATTCTCATTCTCAGAGACCTTTGGCATTAGCTAGTTGATCATGGTGTCCCTAGAAAAGAAATAGTTGGGAAATCTACTAATTCTTACTTCCTCTATAAAAGCTGCAGAGTTCTAGGTTTAGTAAACAGAAGTTTAACTTAAATATCCAAAACAAAGAACCATGGCCCCTCGATCAATTCCCTGACTGAAGTCACTTTACAGATCTAAATTCTCTTGAGTTAAGGAGAAGCAAAGTCCATTTGAGGAAGGATCTCAAAATACCACCAAAAATTTATATTGTTAATCTTTCTTTTTGCTTTCTCCAAAGGAACCTAAGGCATAAATTAAGGAAGGGGCTTGACTGTGTTCCAAGTAAACATTTTTTCCAAAACAGCTGGTGAGCAGGATTTCGCCCACAGTCCATAGTTCTCCAAGATCATTCTGTTCTGGATAACTGTTCAACCTTCTTCCTTCAGATCTTCATATCTTCTGAAGCACAATCATTCTGAAAGCTGATCACCTATTATTTTCCACTCTCAGATCACTTCCCTTCAATCCTTAGATGGCAGACTAGCTCACCAACTTCCTTACCACCAACTATTCCTTCCACCATTTTTTAATCACTACAGAAGTCCTAGTTTTTCAGTTCCTTGATCCTCAAATGAAGTGTTTTTCTTTAGAAAGTCCTACTTAAGTCACTTACACAAATAGTCCAAACCTAGATATTATTACTGATGATAGCAGCATCTCTTTCAAATCCTTGAAATCTAGACTTCTAATTTCAGATCACTAGCTCTGGTCTTGTCAGTTCACTTCCTCTACTCCCCTATTCCAATGATTCTTTATCTTTATTGGAAGTATTCATACCCTCCCATATCCTCACTTCTTTCCTTACCCAATGCAGAGTCCATGATCCAGTACCTTTCACACACTCTTAATTCCCCTCTCCTTATTTTCATTATGACATATTCATCAGATATTAACCACCCCCAAATCTACGAGTCTTCCTCATCTTTACCCTTATAATCAATGTGTCTTCTCCATACGTACACAGGGTAGTTTATCATGGTGGTTGAGAACACAGCCTCTACAGTAGGACATCTTGGCTCTAAACTTCAGCTCCTCTACTCGATAGCTATGCGAGTACAGAGGAGTGGCTTAACTTCTCTGCACCTCTATTTTGCCCTCAAATTCAAAACAGAGATAGAATCTATCTCTCAAAGTACTTCTGGAGATTAAGTGAATTAACATTATTCAAGTGCTTAGCCTTAGAACAATCTCTATTGCATGGTAAGTGCTTAGTAAATGTTAGATATATTTCTAATTCATTGTTAAAATGAGAGAAGTGCCTCTACTCTTATATAGAGCTAGTTTCTCTTATATTTCAGATCTATTTCCAGCTATTCCACTTAGAGAGATCACAATGAAAGCTGAAATGTAAACAGGCTATGGCAATAGCTATCTAAAAGATATTTATATATATATACATATACACAGATTGTGAAGTAATTGGAATAAATGGATGTAATTTCTGTTATAATGTTAGATTTCCAAATAAACATCTTCCTTTATACCTTGTGTGCTTTTGTGTTATTTTAGGTTGGTTTAAAAAAATATGTAATTTCTTGCTCTACTATCTTGTATACTACTAGTATCTGTTATTAAATGTGTTTTAAGATGAGACATAATGAAACAAGTATGGGTCCAAATGTTGTTGGGCCTGAAATTTATACATTTAAAAAATATATATCCACAATGTTAAATATAGAATGAGTTATAAGGCCTATGCAAGTGAGAGGCCCCGCAGCTTAAGCTTCATTAGCATCTTCTTTAATATCCTCAACAATCCTAAAATGAGGATGTTATTATCTCCCACATACTGATGAAGAAACACAATTTGCTAGTGCTTGCATAGATAATGAGTGGCCTAGCTGGGATGTGTCCCCAATCTCTTGACTCTAAGACCAGCGTTCTTTGCCTCCATATCCCAGCTCCCTCTATCCGTATAGGCAGAAGGAAGGTTGGGATCCTACAGTTTACCTCTTTTGTCCAGCTGCTGCTTTCTTAATATTTACACATACCATGGGTAGGATTCCCCACCCCCCTATTTTTAAAGATGTGCTGCTGCTACTAGAGGTCACATGGGAAAGCCCTAATTCTCACTGAGTTGAGAATTACTAAGGAATTAATAAGAATGATCATATCGAGCACTGAAACACACAACCCAAGTGAGGGGATGATGATTTTTGTGCAGTCATACAATCCTCAAAGCCCTAACAGCAAGGGCCTTCATGTCTCCTAGATCCCTCTCTGTCTGACCACCCCACTCATGTAGGAAAGGGTAGTCAGCAGTCCTAAGACTGTATCTTAGAAGCAAGCGTGGGGCATGTCAACACAGGGAAAATTGCCGCTGTAGGACAGGAAGCAGAGAGCAATGAGACTTAGATTCCTGAATAGTAATGTTGGTAAGATGCTGGGGAGGCTGGAAGTAATAGAATGTTTCTAAAACCTATGTCCAGGATAACAAGGATCTCTATTGAATGGCTGCAAGGATGAAATTACAATAACATTCCGCTATTATTCATGCAGGAAGGACCCTAAGCACAGTTGGAACGATGTCCTTTATGAGGCCCTGTGGCTGAGCACATCTAAAGGGCGGGCACACTGTGCTAATCTGGGAAACATCTCTCTGCCAGAGACAGGCCTGTTTCCTCTAACCCAGCGGTTCTCAACCTGTGGGTCGCGACCCCTGGGGGTCGAACGACCCTTTCACAGGGGTCGCCTAAGATCATCAGAAAACACATATATAATTACATATTGTTTTTGTGATAAATCACTATGCTTTAATTATGTTCAATTTGTAACAATGAAATTGGGGGTCACCACAACATGAGGAACTGTATTAAAGGGTCGCGGCATTAGGAAGGTTGAGAACCACTGCTCTAACCCCTGTGTGACTGCCAGGGCACTGTCCAACACTCATTCATCAGAATCCACAGCATCACAGTAAATACACGGTTGAGTAAAACTACTTATTCTCCAGCTGCTAACTACTTGATAGGAGAAATTTGAGAGGAGGATGGCTGCTTTCAGGGACCATTTTGTCTCAGAACCCTGAGGCCATTAATGGTTTTGCACTGCTCTGTGCTATTCTTTTATGTAAATGTAAGTCCCTTAAGAGAAGAATAATGTCTATTCCTTAATGTGGACCCAAATACAATTTTATGGAAGTAGCTCTTATGGGATTCACAGTGATTCAAACCCTCTCCAATCCACTCTTTGGCTGGGGGCTAGAAGTTACTTAATTTATCTGCTCCTTTGTTTTCTCACCTGTAAATTTAAACTAAAGGAGTGAGGCTTAGGAGCTATCCCATATGACAAGCATCATGTACTACTTGCTGCATAGAAGACTTTACAGAAATATTATGCTCTTCCTCCCATCTCACTGTAGGCCACGTCCCATTATTTATCACACTGCCTGTCCCTCCTGCCATTTTCTTCAAGCTTCCAGATATATTTGCCTTTCTCAAAAGTTTGTTACAGCTCATTTGTTCAAACATTTCTCATTTTAAAAGAGCTTCAATTACTTAAATATTTCATTAACCCAAGAATGCTCCATCAGAGGGCCCAGATTTGAACCAGCATAGATTACTGTGCACCTACTATGTGCAAGGTGGTGTGCTAGAAATTGGGGAGATGCATATAGTCATAAAATATAATATCTGCTTTCAGAAATTTACAATCAATGAAGGAAAGCTTTATATTACACATTTTAAAAGGACCTAAAAAGGCCAGGCTGAAGGAGCAAGGAGAAAGTCAGTGTCATGCTGAGCTATCCTGAAGCCTGAAAAATAATTTAAAAATCTGTATACAGAATCTGTCTTGATTTAAAATTTTGATCTTATATCATTGATTTTTTGGCATCAATTTTAACTGTTTTTAAATATTGCAATTTTATCTTCATTATTAAGTTCTTCATTCCTCTTAGGTTTTGCACATCTGAGTAAGGGTATTATGAGCTAATTGCATCCCCATCAAAATTTGCAAATTGAAGTCCTAACACCCAAAGTGATTGTATTTGGTGATAGGGCCTTCAAGGAGATAATTATGGTTAAATGAGGTCATAGGGTGGGGCCCTCAACCAATAGGACCAGTGCCCTTATAAGAAGAGGATGAAACAGGCCATGAGAGGTCATAATGAGGAGATGGCCATCTGTAAGTCAAGGAGAGGCCTCAGGAGAAACCAACTTTACTGCCGCCTTGATCTTGGACTCCTAGCCTTCAGAGGTGTGAGAAAATAAGTTCGTGTTGTTTAAGCCACTCAGTCTGTGTCATTTTGTTATAGCAGCCTTAGCATACTAACACGGGGTAAGAAGAGATTTCAGGAAAGAAGATGCATTTGAGTTTAGTTTTAAAAATTGAAAGAACCTGGATACTGAACAAATGAAAGATTATTCTGGGAATTTCAAGCATGGGCTAGAAATGGGGGAAGAGATCTCTGGGCAGAAGCGATTATCTTTGAGGAAAACCCTGTATGCCAAATTTATAAGAATATGGAACCAGGCAGACATGAGAGCTGAACTGGCCTTTGACAGAGACTTACACTAGTGCCGATGTGTGAAAGGCCTGGGAGCTAAGAAATGTTTACAGTTTTAAATTGTTGAAGAAAATCAAAGGAGAGTATTTTTTGACGTGTGAAAGTTATATGAAATTCAAATTTCTGTGTTCATAAATAAAGCCTTCTTGAAACACAGCCACAATCATTCCTTCAAGTATTGTTTATGGCTGCTTTCACGCTACAACAGAATTGAGTATTTGTGACAGAGACCATATGGCACACAGCACCTAAGATATTAGCTGTGTGACCCTATACAGAAGCGACAGCCCCTGGACTGGACCATTTCTTTCCCACACCCATCCCAACACATAAACATATTTGTTAAAAGAAAATGAGAGAGAGAGAGAAAAGAGAGGGAGGGAGGGAGGGAGAGGGAGAGAGAGAGAGAGAGAGAGAGAGAGAGAGAGAGAGAGAGAGAGACTGAGGAAGGGGAAGGGAAGGGGAAGGGAAGAGAAAGATAAAGAGGAGAAAGGAGTAAAATGAGTAAGATATGCACCTCTTATTTCCCCCAACATTCCGTAAGGATGGGAGCAAGAGTCCTTAATTTCACATTGACAAAAGTGCGTCGGTGCCAGGCTGTTCTGAAAGCTTGTCATACTTCAGCAGCAGCAGCACCACTGAAAAGCTGCTGTGGTCAGCCATCAACTCTGATCAGCTCTTCCCTGTACCAAACAGGAGACATGTGCTCACTTTGTCACAATGCAGAGCTCATTACAGTAAATGGTCTTGGACAAGGCGCCTCATTTGCCCACTGTAATGGATGATGAGTTGGCATACGGGTGTTCATTAAAGCTCCATGTCCTAGTTGACACCCGAGAGCTGAAATCACCCATAAACAAATTTATAGGAGAATCATTAAGACTGAATGAGTTATCACTCTGGAAGGATGTTTTAGGTAAGTAAAAGCACCGCTAGGTCCAGATTTGAAGTAATAACATGCCTTGTATCTAAGTAGAACCATTTCGCCAAGAGAATAAACATGACTCAAACACTGATGGTGTGATTCTCTGAGAGTAGCCATCTGCATAACTCAAGGGTCCCCAATCAAGTAGTGAAAGCATTACTTTGTAGACCTTCAAAGTGATTGCTTCTGCTCTCCACACCAACACGTTTGATTGACCAAGGTGCCTCATGCTTAGCAGTATCTTTCCATCCTTGACAGAAATTATCAGAACCACCCAGACTCTGCCAGTTTTATTCCCATGAAGCATAGCACCATATGCATTTTCTGACATGTGATCTGAAAAGAATCTCTAGTCTCTCCAATGAAAAGGTTTGAAAAAAACATGATAGACTCAGAAACATCTGAATGTAACTGTTTTGCCATGGACTAGTTTTGAGATTTCTGGAAAGTTACCTAATACCTCTGAGCCTGTTTCTCCATAAATAAAATGGGGTGGAAAACAGCAACTTCTTCAGTTTGCTGGGGCGATTAAATAAAACAAGGTAAGCATCCCTCTTAGCTCAGTGCCTGGCACAACTTTGGCATGTACACATTTAGTTTTTTTACACTGTTTTGGAGATTTTAGGCACCAAAATAAAAATGGAAGATCCCTCTATCAGACTGTATATTGTAGACGTGCAGCACAGCTTCTGTGACTTTAAGAAAATGTCCGTCTGTTATTATCTCAGCAATTTGAACTTTTTTAATATCATGAAATGGAAAGGGCACAAAATAATTTATATTCTTTTAAATACATGCACAGACATTATTTTTAAAAAATAGAGAAAAAGAAATATGGAGTACTTACAATTCATCAGTTTGGGCTCAATTCTCTGGGTGGTAGAATATTCAAGGCTTTTTCCTGGGTATAAAGAAAAGGATGAAATGTTGGAATGAGTAGGCATATTCCCCGCCTTTTCAGAAGCTGTGAGCCCCTTCAAACAGTCACTTTTTCAGTATGAGGAAGGGGAAATGGCACAACAGTGTGTGGCCTGGGCATTCTGCTTTTGGGGGATGAGCTGATTTGGGGTTTGTTTTCTAGCAACCACTCCAACCCTCTCTAGTTCGGATTTTCATAAAACCAGGTGCCATCTCTATGCTACTCGGGTCCTTTCCCTGCAGACTCAGAGGGAAGTGGAAGGATGGGACTGAACTCAGCACGGGAGCATGCATTTTCAAACACAACAGGGAGCCAGGGGACCATCAAAACCACACATGTCCTTTTATAGTTGGGAAGAAACTGAGATATCACCAAGTTCAGCACAGTACCCTATGACAAAAGTAACATCCCTCTCTCAAGACCACTTCGAACAGGTACAAAAACCCCTAGATTTGGCACACAACTCTGAACAGTTCAAGGAGCTCCCGATGTCCATCCATGTATCCCCAGCATGGCTCATGGACCTCAGATGAAGAATTCCTTCAATGGATAGTGTTTCAAAAGAATGGAAGGAGAAATGGAAGTTTTTTTGATCAGCAAATTTCTCAAAAGCTTTTAACAAGGAAAAAAATCTGCTGAAAATTTAACTGTATTTTCAGCAACTATTTTCGCTGGGTTCATATTTTCAGAGATCCTGGCAGATGAGTAATTTACTTCCAGGTAAAATCCATCATTTCCACATACCATGCATTTGTCATTGTACCCAGGGCTTTGTGCTATCTTTTTTATATACTGCGTTTATTCTAGCTGAAAGATATTTCAAACACAATACCTTCTGAACACTTGGTAACTTAATAATTGCTTATGCTGACAAGATAAACGAAAAAATAAAAGTTTTATCTCAATGATATGATATAATAACATCCACTCATAGTGTTAAACAACTGATTTTTAACAGATACATAAAGGTAATTTTGCAAGTACATTTGTTTTAAATAACTTTTTGAAATTTCAAAAATAAGGTAATTTTTAAAAAATTAAATATATATTTTCTGATATGAAGTTTTCTGTATTAAAATTTATTGGTTATAAAACAGTATGAAATATAGCATGAAAAAAAGTATGCCAAGTTTTGTGTACAGAATGATTCCCAAGATATAATGAAATATCATGTGATAAAGAAATACTAGAAGAAATACCTGAATGTTATGGAATACGTAACAGGGAGCTATTTTTGTATTATTTTCCATTTTACCAATTTTCCTATGACATGATTTTACCACTTTTATAACAAAAAAAGGTATTTTAAAGAATAACCATGTTGGGCAGTGATACGAAATTTTTCTCTAGACATTGAGTCAAACAGCAGCCATTAAACAGTTACTCTGTGCCAAGTCCTGGAGTATGCTTAAATGCCATACCTCTTTCATTTTCAAAAAGCTCTTTAGATTTTTTTTTTAAAAAGTTATTCTCCTTTCACAAATGAGAAAATTTAGACTCTGCATGAGTCACAAACCCAGTAAGAGACAGAATGTGCAAAAATACAGGCCTCTTTTTTCTCCAGCATTGAACCATGTCCAGCATGGCCAGGGGTGAACCTGAGGAGGGGCAGTGAAGGATTAAAGCAGACAAGAGAATATAGTTGGGGCCAGGTGGATCACTGTGCCTGAATGAGCAAACAGTGACACAGCCTGTAAACCCAATCTTTAGTTTATAGTCAGATCACACAAAGCAAAACAAGGGCAAGAAGTTTACAATGTTCTTGAGAGTTTCAAATCTGCTTCTTTCCTGTTGTTGCCATTCTCTGAACTCTATCAAGCTTTGTTTAGGCAGCATTTGCTGCACCTCCCACAGCCCCCATCCCTTAGCTACCTAGGACTGCAGGGTTGGACTGTAAGGTCAAACTTACAACCATAGCCTTTTGGCTATAATTGTGCTGGGAGGGCTTTGCCCTGCAAGCTGGGACTTGTATGTGGCTTTGCCACAAGTCAGTTCGAGGCTTGATCCTGTCCAAATGCTACAGCCGCTCTCCACACACTGTATTTTTCAAGTTCTTGAAAACTAATAAATACTGCCTTACAGTTAAGACCAGTAGGGTTTCATAGTGTGGGCTGTATTACCTGTAGAGCAACAATGACCATGGCAGTGTGGGAAGGTGTGGGAGAAGGGTAGAGAGCAATAGTTGAGACTATGAACACTTGACTCAGTATTGTTTCTTCTACTGTCATTGACTAACTGAAGATGCATAAAAACCTGACATCACAAGATCATAAAAAGTTGACATTATGATAATAATGTAATTCTTATCTCAGTAGAGTATTTTTTGTATGTTTGCTTGTTTATCTGTTTCCTGAGATGGGGAGGGGGATAAGAATACACAAAGTCAATTTTCTTGAATAACTTAGATGTGCCAAGAAGGTTAAGAGTTTTGATGTTTAGATAGATTTGTGCAGGGACAAAATAGATTGATAATTATAACTTTTACAGGGGAATTTTTAAAAATTCATTTCTAAAGAAATGTCTGTGTAATACTATGGCTATAACAACATGTACATAATCCTATATGATAAAAGCCTAATATGCTAAGTGTCCGGTCGGCCATTCAACCAATCAAAGCGTAATATATTAATGATATGCTAAGGCCTCTCAACTGCTCGCTATGGCATGCACTGACCACTAGGGGGCAGACAGTCGACTGGCTGACCAGTCTCTATGACATGCAATGACCCAGGGGGTAGATGCACCAACCGGTAGGTTAGCTTGCTGCTGGGGTCCGGCCAATCGGGACTGAGCAAGACTGGCCAGACATGCCTTGGAGCCCTCCCACGATCCCTCCCAGGCTGACCAACCTCCCGCGTCCCTCCCCAGCCCTGATCGTGCACTGGTGAGGTCCCTCGGCCTGGCGTGCACCCTCTCCCAATCCAGAACCCCTCGGGGGATGTCGGAGGGACAGTTTCGACCCGATCCCGCAGGCCAGGCCAAGGGACCCCACTGGTGCACGAATTTGTGAACCGGGCCTCTAGTGTAATATAAAATTCATAACTTTATTCACAAATCAATGTATTTATGGAATTGTGAGGAAACTGGCCTATCCAGACATTCTGACTCATTTAAATACCAAAATGTATTTGGAATGGACAGTGAGCATGGGAATATGTCACCTTAGAAGGGGGAAAAAAACACCCAAATTTTAAAAATGTCATCATTCAACTCATCCTTTACTTGTCACTCTTTTTCTCTTTCTATATATACTTTATAGGAGAGTATTTCATGACAAGGTTTGAGAGAATTTTAAATGCTTTTGTGCAGAATGGAGCCGACACCATCCTGCACAGCACTATCCTTTGTGCCTCACTCTTTGTAGGACTAAAGAATATGGAGAAAGCTTAAAACGTCTGGCATTCAACAGGAACGCTGCCTATGTCTCTCCTGTGCTTCCTGAGGGAGAAAAAAATTAAAAGAAAAATATATAAATAAAAGCACCAGGGAGTATTTTACCGTAGGCCAGCTATGTGATTGAAACGGTAGCCTATTTTTATAAATCCCATGGATAAGTCACACACCAGCTTGTTGAGCCTCATTCTTTTCTCATAATTGTGAGACACTGAAGCACCATTGTCTGGTCTGAACTTATGTACCCATCGTTTCCACTTATATTTGAAAAATAGTCCATCTTTTACTATAGTTTCTCCATTTTAATAAATTGCACAGGTGGATTTTCTCAGTCATTGCTCTGTAATTTACTCTGGAAGTCCTCACTCTTTATCCTTAGGTACCCGTTGGCAGTGTTCTGTCTGGCCTCGTTTACTGCTCCATATGTCATCCGCATTAATCATTTTATCATTGACTTGAGGATGGTTCCGGCTGCAAGATCTTAACTCCTGCTCCCCCTCCTGGCCCCTTATTTACTTTGCAGCTGCAAAGTGGAGCTGTACTTAGTATGTGGGCCAAAAGCACATAGAGAACTTGGCATCATGGATGAAACAAAAAGGCCAAAGCTAAGAGAGCTTTTCCCCAGCATAAAGGTTTTTCATATAACTTCTGTCTTCTCAGTTCAGGTTCTTCCTATGACTACTCAGAGTTATATTGAGAACTGGTATGAAATATGATACAGTAGATTTTTTCTGGTTTTATTTCTAGCCTGTGCTGCTAATACAGCAAGACAAATGTGATAGTAACTTGCTTTTCTATGAAATTATTGGTGATGCACTCAAAGAAGAAACCATGCCCAGGTGTCCTATGGGTCAGATTCTATGTCCTCATTAAACAGTCACATCTCTCTAGAGCAGCGGTTCTCAACCTGTGGGTCACGACCCCTTTGGAGGTCGAACGACCCTTTCACATGGGTCGCCTAAATACATCCTGCATATCAGATATTTACATTACGATTCATAACAGTAGCAAAATTAGTTATGAAGTAGCAACGAAAATAATTTTATGGTTGGGGGTCACCACAACATGAGGAACTGCATAAAAGGGTTGCGGCATTAGGAAGGTTGAGAGCCACTGCTCTAGAGGAAGCTATGGTACAAATTGTTAGAAGAGTAAGTCATTTCTACTTTCCTTAAAGAGTGGTTTCTTGATCTTTGTTTGTTTGTTTAAATAAGAAAGGCTCTTCAGAATTTGGCCACAGTGCTGTTCAGGTTGCTCAATCCATCTGCATATATATTTATGGTCCAACTAAGCATATCCTAAAGATTTCCCATGGAATATGTGTCCATCAATAAGTTCTGTGCAATGAGCAAACACAAAAATCAAAGAATTTATGTGGCAAATAGGTTGAATGCTATATATTTCTCCTGGAAATTAACAGAAACATTATAAACACATATATAAAAATTGTTTATATATGACATCTATAATGTTCTATAGAACTAGTGTTTAATAAAACACTTGTTGGTTATTACTACAAATTATTTTAGGGCCAAAATCAAAGTCCTGCTCTTTGCTCTAAGAGTGACAGTTATCAAGCATATGTCTCCGAGGACTGAGGTCTCATTCATTTTTGTATCGCTGCACAGTGTTTGGTGATCACCTAATGCTGAATGACCAAACGGATAGATGTATGAGCCACTGACTAGCGCTTAAAGATGCATGTTTACTGTGGGGAAAAAAGTCTTCATTTATTGGACTCAGCACAGTGGACTTTTACAGGTACTTAAAATAACCAACTTCACAGGAAAAACAGTTCAACAGCATCTCATCACATATTCAAATCATTTAACACCTCTCTTGTCCGTAAGCCAAAATTCTAAACTTTGTTTCAGAGAGTTTGTGTATCTCCTCCAAATGCATGTGGCCTAATTGAGTACTTAGATCTGTCTATGTTTAGAGTTGCAAAGTAAGAAGGAGTACTGTATGGTTAAGATAGACCAATGGCTCCATTTATAGATGAAGTAACTCAGTCTCAGATGGTTCGCAGGATTCGCCCAAGGACACACAGGAGAAATTTTCAAAGAGTTGCTTCGCATCTTTTCCTGTGTATCGAACTGTGTATCGAACAGTTCTCGGCACTTTAATAAGTAATTTGATACATTAATTAATTATATTTATACCAATACCTTTCTTATAAGGTACTTTTGTTAGGTAGACCAACCTTCAAAAGTCTATGACCTTAAGACCTAATAGAACGGAAACATTTCCACACTATTAATTGGAACTATGTAACTTACTAAGAAATGATGTACAGCAGGTCTAGATTGCAAAAGAAATCAGGTAGAGTGGATGTCCACGAGAGCACAATAGTGGGCTTATAGGTGAAAGTGAGCCACTAGTCAATGACAGCAAGTTCCTCAGCTGTGTGTGACCCCACTTCGTTGGACAAACTCCACTATGCATTGCTTAGAAAGGATACATCTGACCCTCAAAGTTTAAATTTAAGGAATCAAACAAAAAATTAAGATCATGTAGTTTCAATATTAATATCAAAATGTAAACTTTGCATAAATATATTATGTGAAACAAGAGTAGTTATTTACTTTGATAAAAGGTAGAATGCATAGTGTTTATATGACAGTTTGAAAACAATATGTAAGAAAAATAGAAATATGGGAGAAACAGACACATTTATCATAATTGTGGTAGCTTTTAAAATAAATCTCAATCTTTCAAAAACTTTTAAAATGATGTAAATATAGAGAATTTTATAAGGGGATCAATAATACTAATTCAATGGTTAAATAGTACTTTCCACATGCATAGTAAAACATTATTTTGAAATTTCTTAGAACATGAACATCAATCAACTTATATGGAACCACAGGAAAATCTCAATAAATTCCAAGAACTAGAAAATGTGAAGGGCATTTTTTTGGTCACAAAGAATAGCAAAATCTTAACCAGAGTTATAGAAAAAAGAAGGGAGACAACTTTGAGGACTTTTCATTTTATTCTGCAAATGTTAAAGAGAAAAAATGTATGTATTTTTAAAGCTAAGGCAGATAGTTAAAAATAACTTGTTGTCAGAAATATGTATGAGGAAAAGAAAAATCTGAGAACTACAGTTGTGTTGAGGCTTAGAATAGAGTAGTAGACTTGGTACTGAAAAAAACTGTCTCTGGAATAGAAGACAAGCAGGGGTAGTATCTCACCATTAGATGGAGAAAGCTAACAAATATGAATTAGAGCCCAGCCAGTGTGGCTCAATGGTTGAACCAGGAAATTATGTTTCATTTCCCAGTCAGGGCACATGCCGGGGTTGCAGGCTCAATCCCCAGAAGGAGGCATGCAGGAGGTAGCTGATCAATGATTCTCTCTTATCATTGATGTTTCTAGCCCTTTCTCCCTCTCCCTTCCTCTCTGAAATCAATAAAAAAAAACATATCAAAAAATATGAATTAGAGAAGAGGTGAGAGTATGGAGAACACATGACAGATCCAAATGATCCAGTTCAGATAGACTCACATAGCATCCATTGCCAATGAAAACTTGGAAAATTAGAGCACCCCCTTACAAAAATAAGAAATACTCTATTCATATTGGCACTCAGGTTAAAGGGCACAAATTCAGTAATAAAGTTGAAAAGAAAGCTTGGACTTCAAGACCCTATGTAAGAATACTCAAGATTTTCGAAGAATTAAAGAAAAAAGCCGATATGTGCTCACAAAGGAACATGTTAATTTTATGCATGAGAATTTCTTCTGTGTCATTTAAATTCCTACAGTCCCATGAATGGGAGACGAGGTACATGAGACCAAAATGCTTATAGCCCAGTCAGTTCTAGGCCTCCGTTTATGGATAGATCAAATAATGGGGATTAGCCAGATGATCTTTCATTCCTTCCCAACCATCATTGTCAGTAAGTTGGAGACCACAGACTGGGTATCAATATCCACCCAAAATGAAACATTGGCAACGGCAATGCCATTTCTTTCTTTTCTCTAATAATAGCTAATATTTACTGTGTGTTTATGTGCCAGCTACTTGAATTCTAACAACGATCCGCTGAATTGTGCATTAGGTCAGTCCCACTTTTTTCAATAAGGAAACGAAGGCCCAAAGGAGTTGAATAACTTGGCAGAGATCACACAGCAAGAAGGTATCAGACCCATGTCTCTGACTTTTGATACTGAGGGCCCCTGCTCTGAACCACTAGTGCTGCTCTATTATTAGGACTTTATTTCTTAGGACTTTAAAACGTTACCTTGCCTCTCACTCTATTACCATGATTCCCACTAGCTCTCTTTGCCTGGAACCTGTGTCTCCTGTAATCACAATTTTCGGTTGTTTTCTTCTGAAATTATTTATGACCAAGTGGATCTGAAAGCTGTTTCTGCTTGTGTAAATGGTGTGGAGATGTGCACCCATCTTTCTTTCTTTTATGACTTGGCCCTCTCCCATAGGGGCATGTGTTTGGTTCATGAAAAAAAAAAAAAAGAAAGAAAAAAAAAAGAGCTCAGAGATTCCCAAAATGTGTTCTGTAGAACATCAATAATATAAACTTCAAATGGATTTTTTATGGAAAACAGAGTTCCATGTTCAATAAAATATATGTAAAATTCTGGGTTATATGATGGTTGGCCAATTTCTTTCATAAGAAATTTCTCAAAACTTTTACTATGCTGATGTGTACTAGGCAGGATTTCTCTACAGTAGAAATTTTATTATTTTTTTTAAATATATTTTATTGATTTTTTACAGAGAGGAAGGGAGAGAGATAGAGAGTTAGAAACATCGATGAGAGAGAAACATCGATCAGCTGCCTCCTGCACACCTCCTACTGGGGATGTGCCCGCAACCCAGGTACATGCCCTTGACCGGAATCGAACCTGGGACCTTTCAGTCCGCAGGCCGACGCTCTATCCTCTGAGCCAAACCGGTTCTGGCAAATTTTATTTCTTATCAGGACACTTTGGGAAGTGTGGAATAATCCAATTATTATTTATTTATTCAACCCATAATGTCATCACAATCTTCATGAAAACTGATAACATTATCTTTACATGGGAAGCCTGGATTCTTTGGGCTCAGTACCAGAGAAGTAAATTATTGTCAGAGAAATGGAACTACTCTCCCTGTTTCAGCTGTGACAGGAGATGAACTACATATAAACAGCTAAGCTACATCTTTATTTTTTTTTAAACATAGAAGGAGCTGTTTTGGGCCACTGAGTTCAGTCCTATATATTTGTTTCATCCTTCCTGACACAAGCTGTTTATAACAGAGTCCCAGTTGTGTGTGAATAGGCAATACCAGCCACAGGAACTCTATTACGGTGAAATCACTGAGGCATGGGCGAGCCTGACTCAGGTGGTGTGTGGCAGCTTCTTAATTCCATTTTGAAATCTGCCTTCTCATCAGAGCTAGAAAGCAACCTCTGCCTATCTGCGGAACCCGGCAGGTTAGGGGCCTTGCATTTACGTGGGATTGAAATGTTTGTTTCTGCTTTAGAGCATGGAGCTATTTATCATAATATTGGATGTCTAACAGCACAGAACACATCATTCCTGGCTCGTTCGTAACACTTGAGTAATACTGGTGATCAAACTTCTGAAAGCAGTCTGCAATAGGTCACGTCATCACTGACAAATCACAGTGGAAAGTGGAAGAAAGGAATTAGAGACTAGAATAAAAACCTGCACATTTTCCCAAATGGAATATATACAATAAAAAGGTTACGTAGAGTGTGTGAGTGTGTGTGTGTGCGTGTGTACACAAAATGGGCAAAAGTAGGTCTATAGTTGTGCATACGTGAAACAGAGTTTATTATTGTATTATCAATTACTGTATTATTTCCCATATGAACAATGGTAAACCTACTTTTGTATATAAATATGATACATATATAGATATTTTATATGTATACTAGAGGCCCGGTGCACAAAATTCATGCACTCAGGGGGGTCCCTCAGCCCAGCCTGTGCCCTCTCGCAGTCCAGGAGCCTCAGAGGTTGTCCAACTGACAGTTGGGCGTGGGCCTAAGCCAGCAGTGGGGCATCCTTAGCACTGCCACAGAGGCAGGAAAGGCTGCCGCCACCGCTATTATGCTTGCCAGCCATGAGCCTGGCTTCTGGCTGAGCAGCACTCCCCCTGTGGGAGCACACTGACCACCAGGGGGAAGCTCCTGTATTGAGGATCTCCCCCCTGGTGGTCAGTGCACATCATAGTGACTGGTTGACCTGTTGATTTTCTGCCCCCTGGTGGTCAGTGCACATAATAGCAAGCAGTTGGGCTGCCTTAGCATATCATTAGCATATTATGCTTTGATTGGTTGAATGGACAACCAGACGACTGGATACTTAGCATATTAGGCTTATATAGGATATATTATATATGGCATGTGTGTGTGTGTGTGTGTGTGTGTGTGTATCATATGTATGTACATACAGAGAGATCCCTATTCACAAATCAAAGCCCAGCTGACATTTCACCTCCTCTGAAGTCCTCCTTGTCCACCCCAGATAGTAAATGACTCCCTGCTTTTCACTCCCTCAGTACCTTCCACGCTTACACCAGCACACTTAGCACAATGAACCACAGCAACTCCCTATGACTGTTTCTATGTCTTATTGACATTGAATTCCTGATGAGAGAAGCGGTGCCTTACTCATCTTGGTACCTTGCTACATCCAGCACTGTTTCTGGTGGGCCTCCAATAAACATTCATTTTCAATGTCATTTTATTTTATATCTGTGGGCCTCAGTCCATTATTTCCAAACCAAATTGGCTCAGTTTTTTTAAGTTTTTCTATCTCTGCCACTCTTGCTGTGGGACCTTGGCCAAACTACCTAAGCTTCTGGGCTCTGTTACTTTTGTCCTATGAAATAGAAATGGTAATACTACCTACTTTATGGGGTCATGCTCAGGAGTAAATGAGATGAGTTATGGGTGACACTTAGCACAGTACCTGACCTGTAATAAACTCTGACCCATGCGTGAATGATATCATCATCATGTTCTGCCAGGCCTGTGCTCACATTAGCAACAGGCTCCTCTCTATCCTAGTTGTTACAGCACTGCCTTGTCTGTTCATGTGTCTGTCACCCTCACATTGTGTCTGAACACTGACACAGGCTAAAGGTCAAGGATCTTTGCTGTCCATATGTATTTCCCCAGTCCCAAGATTAGTGATAAATATCTGTTTCTCAATTCATGTTCATCTGACCAATAACTTAAAAAATCCTGTGGTTGACCTAATAAACCCTTCTCCAAACCGCCGACCCTCAAAATATTGTATTAAATCAACCATGCTAACTTTTGCTGTCTGTTAGAGTCCCTGTTGCTGCTACTTTTCAATACAACAAGGGCTGCCGCATGTGCCCCATTCCTCTTATGAAAAAGATGAATGAGGGGACATGTTTGCCTGGTGACATCATGCTTGAAACTTCAGTCCCATACTCCACTTGTCTCATCCCCATGGTTTTGGAGAGAGGCGATGCAAATCTGCCTACTACCTGGCAGTCGATCTGCTTCCCACTCATGGGTGACAGGTGGCCCCCAGACAGGTGAGCTGGTAGAGCCGGGCTTCCTTTCATGCTGTCAGGAAGCAGCAGCCTCCTGCTGGTTGATGGCCACAGCGTCCCCATCATGCTGAAAGTCTCTCTCTCTTTTAATCCCCCTGGCCATGCATCTTTCAGGGATTTGCTCCCGTTGTGAGCAAGGCTGTTGCAGGTTGGCGGGGCCTCCGCTGTGGTCTGCGATCCCAACGAAGCGTGTTTCCATCTGTGAGGGGCATCTGCCTCATCCTGTCATCTGACTTGTCTTAGACCAGCCACCCACACTTCCCTTCGGGAAGGCAGGAAAGAAGGCCCGAATTAACCTCAGCCGTATAGGGAACCAGATTCTATACTTTTTTTTCCCGCCCCAATATAGTGTTTCTCAAACTTGAATGTGCTTACAAATCTCAGATTCGGATTCATCCGTTCAGGTGCTGGCCTGAGATGCTGCATGTGTCACAAGCTCCCAGGTGCTGCTGATGCTGCACATCTACAGAGGACACTGAGGAGCAAGGCTTTAATGGACACATTTTAGAGCCCACTCTGCCTCCTGTCGCTGGGCTCCCATGCCCCCCGGGCTGTCATTGCCTTGGTGCACTCGGCAGTGTCCTCCCGGCATTCCGATTAGCTATGCACTCACCACCTGAAACGGGGCTAACGCATTCCCCTAAGCAGCGGTACCTCAAGTGCTAAAAAACAGGCACTGAACTCAATCGATGAAAAGGAACAGAAACAAAACTCAATGCAATTTACTTAATAATTAGTAAGTCGATAGACTGATTATTTCTGTTTTATTTCATTCCTGATTTAATATTTTGTGCTTGTCGGAGCTTCCAATAAGGGAATGAAAAGGAAGAAAGGTGATTAATTCCATTAAAATCCAATTTATTTCAACCTAACAGACCAATTATTGAACCAGTTGCTTTGGAGATAGCAAGATGACCTGGCACAACTTTTCCTTAAAGGGCTTTACAATGCCACAGGTGAGTGGACGTTGATGGGTAGGACAGGGAGAAGTTATTTACACAGTAACGTAGAGGGGCACAAAACAACTTCAAATATATCCACTGAATGCTACTAGACAGGCACAGGGGAAAACAAGTCGAGGGTCTTGCTACCCAAGTGTAGTGCATATGCCAGCAGAATCAATATCACTTGGCAACTTAGGAATAGCAATTCTTGGACCCTACCCTAGAACTACCCAATCTCAGTCTGGGGATAGGCCAACAGTCTTTGTTTTACCAGGCCCACCAGGTGGCTGCGATGGACAAAGTTTGAGAATCACTGATACAGAATATGTTGAAATGGATATAAAATGGAAATGAAAGAGAATTGGAGTCATGGTATGGAATAGAAACACAATATGAATCACATATGTAATTTTAAATTTCCTGGCATTGCACTAAAAAATTAGAAAGGAACAAACACAATTAACCCAACATACCCAAACCATTATCGACATGCAATCAATATAAAATCACTAATGATAAATTTTATATTCATGCTTTTTTGTATTAAATCTTTCTTAAGTAAATTTTGTAAGCGTGTTTTACACTTACAGAGCATCTGAATTCGGACTAGTTATTTCAAGAGCTTAATAGTTATACGTGGTGAGTAGCTGCCATATTGGACAGTGCTGCTTTAGATGTCTCTATTCCAAAGTGTGATCCCTGGACCACCAGCATTGGAATCAGCTAGGATTTGAATCAGAGTCTAAGCAAAGTCTCCAGTAATTTGTGTGCACTTTGCAATTTGACCAACACTGCCTTTGAAAGTACTGAAATCTACAGTATAGGAAAGTATGGCTCATCTTGCATAGCAAAGACATACTAGAGTAAGCACAGTGCCTCTCAGAGCTTCCCAACCTCTGCTGAGTCCTGAGCTCTAAGACCATGTTGGCTCCTAGGAGCTGGAAACATTGGAGAGGGAAGACCAGCATTCCAGCTGGTACATTCACAGACTGAGAAATCCCTAGGACCCAAAAACATCTGAATTACCCCATTTAGAACTATGCAATCCCCCTCACCATCTTCCTCTTTGCTCAGGATCACATGTAAATGTAACCATTATATTCAACAGGAGCTGTTTGGGGGTAAAAATTCATAGTGTAGAAATTCCTGAGAAGAATTAGTCTTGGAGGGAAAGGATAAGGCAGAGTTCTGGAAAGATCAGTGAAAAAAAAAAGGAATCAGTTATGCAGCTGCGTCCAGGAAAGATAGGTCACACTTTAAAAATAAGTACAAAGATTAATCAAGGTAAGTGAAAGATGCTATCTCAGTACCTGGATTTTAGGAAGGAGGGAAAAAAAAAGCCAATACTGCCAGCCCCCAGAATATGCTGACCAAGAAGTGAGGACCTAAAGGGTGAAGATGAGAATCTGTAGTCAACTTCTTCCTTCTCTATCTTGAACCAGAGTAGTGAGATAAGGCTGTTCCTCAGCAATCAGGGGGCTTTTGCTAAAGGACTCAGTAAAAGTCTTCACTTTTAACATCTTGGTGTGTCATTCTAAGACAATGAGTTAGCATATATGAAAAGACCCGCTATTGATAGAAAATGAGGTAGTGAAGGGATATGGAGTTATTCCTGGGAGATGGGTCACAAGAGCAAGGTGTTTTAGGATTCATTCATAAAAGCATATGTCAGCTCTCCTTTTTACGCCCAGACTAGGTCGCTGGGAAATGCTAAAAGGCTGTGCTTCTCAGAGCTGTAAAGGGCCGAGCACAAAAGGCATCCGTTCAGCTCAGATGCATCTTTGTGACCAGCCCAGTGAAGAACAGGCACACTTGGGGGAATTAGTAAATGCGAGTTTTTGCTTTTTACTGTTCACTCAAACAACAGGTAGCAACACCCTTTTAAAACCCCCCCAAGCACTTTTTAAAAGTCACCCCAGGCTTCCATTTTAAAAAGTTTTCCTGTTGATATAGTTCCAGGCAGTGCCTTTTTTAGGAAACAAGTGCTCGGCTCTTATTACTGCTTAACACATTCCCAAAGCTCCAGCTCGCATTTATGCAGCAGCAGTCAAATTAAATTATTTCTCGTTGTGTGTTTTTTTCTCCCTTAAAGGGCCCAAAGTTGTATAAAACCAAACCACATAGAACAAAACTTCCCATAAGTGCTGCCTGAGCTGAAAAAAAAAAATAAGTGATGAGAAATCAAAAACACAAAACAACTTCAATGGCATCCACTGAGACCAATTTTGCCCTCAGACAGGCGGGCGGATTTATTGGTCCCGTAAAAGTTGCCGTGTTTAGAATGCAGCCCCCAGGATTCCTCGTGCGCCTCATCTCACTGAGACTATCCCTGAACAAAATGGATAAGAGCCTCTCCGAGTGATCTCCTTGCCAAAGGCCTCTGGGGCTTAGAGGCTGGGGCTTTACTTAAGCGGTAAAACCCATAGCCCAGGGAGAACCCAGAAGCCCAGCTGGGATGGTCATCCAACAGTCTTTCTTCTCAAGGGCAGTCTGAACTGGGACTTGCCTCTCTGCTAGGCATTCCTGGCCAACTCACCCAGGCCTTACACCCTCGCTGTGCCCACGGACATGGGCTCCACACACCAGCTGTCACTTTTGACCCTGACTCGGCATGCCCCCGGCAGATAAAAACACACGCAGACACAGCAGGTCACCACAGGTCCTGACCGAGGGAGGGGCCTCAAGCTTGCCATGCTGGCTCCTTTCCTCTGGTGCAAGTCTGAGCTTGGCATTCTTTCTAACTCTTCTACCCCAAGGTAGACCTGGGTTTTCTGAGGCCTGGTTTCACACTGAGCTATCTTTTCTGGACCCTGAACTTCCTTTTGTCATCAGGAATACATTTATTTTGTAAAAAGGGGCAAACATCTCTAAGGGACAAGAGAATGCTCTTTCTAAAGAGGTAGAGAAAATTATAGAATAACAGAACTCGATGGTGAAAAGGCACTGTTTGGTCAAATGTAAGGATGCCCGTAAACTCTCAACCACCCATCAGATGAAATAATCTACTACACAACCTGTTGGAAGAATCCGTATAAATCACTATGTGCAGCATCACAAGTGGGAAAACCAGCGGTCTCCGAAAAGGCCAAAAGCACGGAGTGGAGGGAGGCCTGCCCCTGGAGTGAGGTACACAATCACAGAGGCTACTTTTCCTGGCTGCACCCTCCCTCACGTCTCTGCAACAGGCCCCTGGGGTGAGGTTGGAGAGGAGTTCTTTCTAGAAGACAGCCTGAAACAACACATTTTTCTGGTGTCCCTGCTCCAAGGAGAATGAATCACATCCTTCAAGTGTGTTGTGAGTTTCTTTCGGTCTGACTTTGAATGATTAGTATGAAGAGACGAGAGTGGGTGCCAGCAGCACAAACCACTAAAGCAGCCTGGAGAAGACTGAGACTGGGCACCAACTTGGAGACAAAACACTAGATGCAGGCTTGCTACTGCCAACTGTCCTTGGCGAATCTCAGACACCCCGAGCCTCAGGTCCCCCATCTATAGAATGGGAACGTATCTACCCCCCGGGCAGACTCTGGATTGCAGTAGATGGATGCCACCTGTCAAGGCACTTTATCAAAGGTAAGCACAAGGCAAGTCGTAGTTGTGGCTGCAAGTGGATGGAGCTATTCTTTGATATCTGTTCAGAGACAGCAGCAACCTGGTCTTCTTCTCCCAGGGCAAAGCACTGAAACCCTGGCATCAGGGAACAAAGCTGTAATTCTCAGAAAGCTTTGTCCTGCCTGATAAGGATGTAGATCATGAGCTCAGAGGGCTCAGCTTGATTTTATGATCACCATCTAGAACATCTTACAGCCAGGAACTGATCATAACTCTGATGTGCACAGCTGACCAAGAGCTCCGAGGGGGATGGAGATGAATCAGCCCCATGCTGGGCCAGCACAGAAAGCAGCCAACATCAAGGCAAAAATAGCAGCATGTCCTTCCTGGAGGGTAAATTCATGAAGAGACACACACACGTACACTTAGGTACGACCTGTAGGTGCCATAATAGGGGAGTGAGTGTGTGTGTGTGTGTGTGTGTGTGTGTGTTTTAAAGGCAGATTCTCCAATGTAAAATATAATATTAGATTTAACAAACAAGTATACTCTAAATTAAATAATTTGTTAATAACAGTTTGTTCACAACAGTGAAAGGGAAGAAAGACAACTTTATTATCAGGCAATTGATGTACATTTTCATTCTTAATCTTTATTACAACCTGGAAAGGAGAGTATTATTGTCTCCATTTTACAGAGGAAGAAAATGAGTAAACAACTGGATCAAGTTCAAACACAAGGCTGAAGCATATGTTGTCCTAGCAACACCATCATTGGCTTCAACACCATTGTCGTTCTCTCCATAGAAAGCACAGAGGAGTAAGTACCAAATAGACTACAACTAGCCTATTAGGGGAGTAGGGTTGGGAGATAGTCTTTCTTGATTTAAAGAAGTTTTTGATAAAAATGATGGGATTCAAGCAGGGCCTTGAAGGAAGCCGACAACTAACTGAGTAGCTGGCTGAATACTCATCAAGAGGAGGACTGTTCCTTGATTCAGACTTGAGGAATTATTCTAATGTCGCAGAACGAGTGAGAGTGACAGTGCTGTTCAGGGATTGTTCAAAAGGTGGCTTTCAGGGCTGCCTTCCCCACAGGCAGTTCTCTGGCCAGAAAGTTCTCTACACAGAAAAGAACGGTATAGCGTCCGTCCTCAGCTACAGAGCAACTGACAGAAGGAGGACACGGGTGACAAGAGAGAGCCTGGGAGAGGGTGACAGCCTTGGTCTGCGCCTTCAGGAAAGCAAACATAGGCCCCCCTCAATCCCACCCGAGGGCTCACAGGCAGGCTGGGCTACTGAAGGCCGAGAGCCCCTGCCTCTCATCATTCCAGTTTGCAGCATGTGAAGTTGTCAGCATAATCATGGCAGAGCCTCTGTGGTCAGAGAAGGGCCTTTGCAGAAACTGGGTCACGTTGCTGGCAGGAACTGGATATCCACTGGCCAGGCTGTTGTTTAATGAGAACCATGCTACAATAAATATGCATCAGCTCCTAAATTACGCCCAGATGTGGAGAAAGCCCTATAAACGTTGGCTGTCAATTACGTTCGTGCCACACAATAAACCTACCTAACACTGATTATAAAAGTCCTCGCATACATAAACGGGGCATCTCGTTTGTTAACTTCTCCCCAGCACACCCAACATGTTATCTGCTTCTCTAAATGTTTCTATGGATGTCAGGATGGTATGGATCACCTATTATTTCAGTCCACGCTCAACTGTTCACTGTGATAGTGGTTACGTGTCATGGAATATAGTAACATCCTCAAGCGACGCCCAAACTAATTTTGAAAATTTCACAGTTTAGTTAAGAAATAAAAATTTTTTAAACTAAGCAATTGAAATTCATCTCCTTCTTTCCTTTATTTATTTATTTCATAAAGTTGCCACAAATTAGGCCTGAGAGATAAAGTGGAAGGGGTGCAACATTCTGTAATGAAGAAGCTTGAAAATGTGACTGAGGAATCTTGGGCATGTTAATTAAACTCCCTGGGAGGGGGTCGTTCCATCTGTCAAATGTGAATGATATAATAATATACCAAGGATTTTCATACAAAGGAAATAAAACAGTGCTTCTGAACATGTGCTTCTTGAACTGTCAAGGATCGAACGAAGGTCAAACAGATGTATGAGGAAAGCACACATGATGGGAAGCTAACATGCTCTTGCAAGAAGAGAGTGTATGTTGAAAGGCAACGAGAAACAGAAAGGATTCCTACTGAACATGGCAGATGACCCACGTGTGTCTCTTTCTGCAGTAATGAAATCATAACAGGGCATTCCAACAAGGCCGAAGGAAATGGAGACATGGCAAAGGTAGAGAAGAGATTTGACATTTTTGGAAGCTAGAAAGCGAATGGAAGATTGGCCCTAGAGTGAACAGAGTAAAGGAACCTATGAATAAAGTGCCTGTGGGAGGGGATATCATTGAGGAAGAACAGCCCACCCCTTGGTCCTGGGACTTGGAGGGTCCAGGCCACCAAGAAGGCTGGAGTGAGGCATGATCTGAACACAACTAAATTCCCTGGAAACCTGCAAAGTAAACCCTGAGGCCATCACCCACCTCACACTCCACGTGAAGAGAAAATGTTTCACTATGAGGTCAAAATGCCTCCACATAAAATATCCCCAGGCAGTGATATTTGGTTTTAATTGCCCAACAAAAAGTTTCCTCTGCTTCAAAACACTCTAAAGTTCACAAGTCTTTTGCCTCTACACAAAGCTTCGAGTGGGCATTTGGGTGTCTCTTTCTTAAAAATAAAATGGGCAGCCAAAGAACACTAACAATTGAGTAAAGTTTTCAACATAAAGAAACAGAAAGGCAACCAATCAATGACTCTCTCTCGTCATTGATGTCTCTATCTCCCTTTTCCTTCCTCTCTCTGAAATCAATAAAAACATTTTTTTAAAATGCCAGTGTTGCCGAAACCGGTTTGGCTCAGTGGATAGAGCGTTGGCCTGCGGACTGAAAGGTCCCGGGTTTGATTCCGGTCAAGGGCATGTACCTGGGTTGCAGGCACATCCCCAGTAGGAGATGTGCAGGAGGCGGCTGATCGATGTTTTTCTCTCATCGATGTTTCTAACTCTCTCTCCTTCCTCTCTGTAAAAAATCAATAAAATATATATTTTTTTAAAAAAATAAATAAAATGCCAGTGTTTGATAGATCTATTAGAACACTTAAGGAAAAACTTGTAAGAGGTATATAGCTTAATTGGTAAGCGAAGTAATTAGATAAATATTAATTCCAACATAAATGTAAAGTTATATAAGAACAGAAAAAGAAATTGCTCCATTTGGCAAAAGACATCATTTATACAGAAATAATAATGTGAACGTGGTTGGGAGAATGAAGGGAGAGGAATCAGACTGGGGATACTCGTAGGCAAAATAAATTCATATAAACCATACCAGGAAGTTTATAAGGTCTGAACTTGATAAGCAAGAAGCCAATGCAACCACAATTTTTAGCAATGTGGAGACACATCTGAGGAAAAATTTAAAATAGTAAAAAATGTATGCCTATATGCTGTATGGCTGAAAAATGGGAAAAGATTTTTCCCTTGGAGTCCTTTAGTGCCATTTGATTTGAATAACTATTATGTAATTGGATTAAAAGAAAGAACTGCTTTATCAGAACTGGGTTTGCTTCCCGGATGACTCAGCAGATGTGAACCTGGACAATTTATTGAACTCCTCTGTACGTCAATGTCCTCATCGATTAGACGGAGACAATTATACCTACCTCAAAGGATTGTGATAGAGATTATCTAGGAAAATATGCAAAAGCATAACAAGATGCCTGGCATTCTGAAAATGAGTCAAACAAACAACAATGTTAGCCTCCTCCTCCTTGTCTTCTGTCTTCTTTACCTGGACTAGGAGCTTTAACTGAACAACACAAGCTCATCAGGGCCACAGCGGGCATGACCCAGTACGCTACCTCATTTATCCCCTTAGAAGCTATTTAGGAAACATAGAGCTGTTTTCATCCTAGAGGCTTAGCTGTGGAGGAGGTCTACTTAATGCAATAAAAAGAAACAGTGACAGAGTAGGAGAGCAAAAAGAAAATGTTAAGACACCAGATATCATCTACAGGTGATAAATTATCTCCGAAGGAAAGCAATTTTCCAAAGGTCAGGGCTATGACAGACGTTCTGTCAACAAACTCCACAACGCAAACGTTCCATTAAATGTCCCCTAAGCTAGTTCTGAAAAGAAATACACAAAAATAACTAAAAAGAGCAAGGAGACCACTTAACATTTAATGTTTCTTTTGAGCTTTGAGGCCACACTGCTATGCGGGTGAACTATAATTGTCCCAGAGTACAGTGGTGCTTCTTAGTGCAGGAAGGAATGAAGTGGAAGATTCCAAAGACATGTTTTAACTGTTGGAGTGAGAGAAGTTAAGAGTATGGCGATGCTGCTCACACGCCAGTCTCTTTCTATATATCTAGGCTCAGTTTAAGCAGTGTCAGCCTACGGATGTTGCCTGGCAAAGACCCACTCCAACCCCAGAAGGAGGCCCAGGGGAAAGCTTCTCACTGTCATAGGACTCCTGATCAAGATCCTACTTCACACTGAATGACAGCATGAGGATAGCAGAAGTCCCTGGAGAAAGCTGCTATGCTCGTCTCGGCCGCAAATGCAGTAACTCTTCTTCGCAGCCTGCGCAACACATCATGTGATTTTTCTTCTATTCGAATCCACTGATGCACCCCTGGCATGAGAGACAAAGTCTGAAGCTAATGGCTCTCTCCCCCAACCCCCAAATACTGGCCAAGTGAGAGCTGACGTCTGACCACAAAGCTTGTCTTTGTCCACTGCAGCTTCCATCCACCATATGGAGGCTCGCTCCTGAACATGCTCCTGGGTTTGATATCGTAAGAAGCCCCTGCTGTCACTGCACCAGCCTTGAGAGAGCTTCTTCTGAAGCTTGCAAAGCAGCCAAAACGAACTTCTTTTTGAAGCTTTGGAAAGTTCCAGAACCCTTCTTTGGAATACACACACACGGTCCCCTGAACCTCCTGGCTCTCTCTGTGAAGTCCCTAGCACCATCAACCCTCATGGAGGAGGGTACTGGGTTGTTTTTTGCCTTGTTCAAAGCAAGAAGTTTCAGGAGCCTCAAGAGAGACTGAAGTTTCCAGGGGCAGGTGTCTATTTTGCAGAATTGTTCAGATATTCAAAGAAGTGGCCCAAAATGGAGGTCATTTTCAAAACAGCAGGAAGTGCTGCCTCCACACAAGCTGAGGGATATTTCCCAAGACTCGTCTAGTGATATGTGCATAAATGTATATGCCATGTTACAGATACTCTCCTGTGCATATTGACTGATGCCTGTCCTTTATTGAACACCTACTCTGCACCTGACACTTTGTTCTAATCCTCATGACAACCCAGTAAGGGTGTTGCATTATTAATGCCCTTGTTTTTTGACACAGGGTGATATGCCCAAGGCCATGAGACACATAGATGACAGCACATACTCAAACTCAGGAAAGCCTGCGTTAAGCATGTATTTTTGTTCTGGTGCTTTGCTGTCCTGGGATCTTGCTGACTTGGGGGACTGCCACTCCCAGTGTTAGCCAGTTCCTAGAGACAGTAAAGGACTGGCCAATAAGCGTAACTTCCCTATGCAAACCAACCAATCCAGAGCCCATAACTCAGCCACCGCATTCATCTCAGCTCTCACACTCACAGACACCATTTCCCTGCCGTACTCACCCCAGGGCCAGAGAGCACACAACTAGAGACGGCCCCTACACCCGAGAATCCACTGAAACCAGCCAACCCTAAGTCGGCTTGCCCTGCCTCACCCATTCCTTCCCCTGGAAACCACAATAGAGCTTTTTGCCCATGTTTTTCCCTATTTCCCTTTGCCTCTTGTCCAACCAGCTGCTTTCCTCCTGGGAACTGTAACAAAACTGTCTTTCTAATGTCAGTCATCCTTTGATCTATTATTTAGGCCTCACCATAAATAAATAATTTAAAAAAACCCTATAGTTAAAAACAAAGCCTGCCTCCAAAGTTTAGTACTTCATGTCACTGGCTTTGCCCAAGGCTTATGATGTGCTAATCGCTCTACCCATCAGGACTCAGATTAGAAGGAGGCACCTAGGGAACAGAATTTAAGGAGCCACCGACTCTCGTGCCAGTGCTGACCCTGCACTGACACAAACCTGGGTGCTTCTTTATCTGGGTGCCTTACCTGTCTCTCTTTAGTCTCAGCTCTGATGCCCAAGTGCTGAGGCAACAGAGGTGAAAGAGCCAGATTCTGCCCTCAGTCTTATGGAGGAGAGAGACTAAGAAACCAATAATTACAGAACAGTGTCCTGGCCACAAGGAAGGACTCCTGCTTCCCTGGGTGGGAGGGAGGAATATACTAAGGTGGATTCCTGGCAAAGGAACCCCTTGACTGGCAACTTCAGGCCTGGCTCTCAACACTGTAAGGGCTGTGAGTGCAGATGTAAATAGCGTTCCTGTTAGCAGTGGACTTTTTATTTCCAAATAACATAACTAAGTTACATTCCGTCTCCCACTGTGATCTTTCAAAAGGTCAGTTCTTTTATAAAGTGGTATTTCAAAAAATACACATACAAACACACACACACTCACACACTCACACACACAAAACCAAAAAAAAAGTGGTATTTCATTCTGACTTTGAAGGATATCAAAAGTGTCCAGGATTGGATGATAAATTATATGATTTTCCCATCTATGAATGACTTGAAGAACAGGGAAGAACAAAACAAAACAGCACCGCATAAAATAGAATATGTAGAACATAGCTATTAGAACTTATGGAGGTGTTAGGTATTATTTAGTCAACTCTCTCAATTAGTAAATGTGAATATTAAGGCCCTGGGAGTTTAAATAATTTATATGCCATCATTTATTAAAGAGTTTAAAACTGAATAAAGCTATCTTGATTCCAAGTTGTCCCACACTGGAAAACTTTCTCATAAAGCCTCCTAAATTGCCTGTGCTATTTGAAGTCTATGTATATCTTACCACAACTTCAGTGATGTTAAAGAGAAAGATGAGGAGCCTATACTTAGTTAGCAATAACTAATTTTAAATCATGATTAACGTCAGAGACAGATTCAATAGGAAAAGAAAACAGTCTCCATAATTCTTATATTTTAAGATGGGAAAATGTCCCTGTATTAAAAAAAAAGCGTTTTATCATTTTATATATCTTTCTTGCCCTTCTCTTTCTTCTTCCCACCCCATCTGCATCCTTCCTATTTAAATACTTAAGAAATCACGCAACCCTCTCTGATATTTCTCTCAAACCAGCAATGAGCTATAGACTCCGTTCTGTCATGGGCCTGTGACTTAGTTTTGAATTCCTCTGTTGAAATCCTCGCCAGCTGGCAGCCTCGCTCCCTGATTTGGAGGATGTACATTGGAAGTCTTCAACACATCAACAATTACAAAATCAATTTCGTGTTGAATTTGCCCCAGCTGCAACTCAGAGGACACCTCTGGTGGCCTGAAGGAAATTAGACTGTCAGATTGCTTTGTGCCCTGGGTCAAGCCAACCTTTAAATGGTCAAATCACTAAAGTCAGAACGCCGAAAGTTAAGCAAACCACCCAGAGCACTGGGAGCTATAATAAACAGCTTGAAAGCTAATACAAAATCTGAGATTGAGATTTCATATGAAATCTGTGCCTGGCGGTCCCACAGTCACTCACTATCAGGGGCATTCTAATCAGCAGCCCCACACACCTGTCAAGCATGTTTGCGTTCTGGCCTCCACATTGGCCAACAGATGTAATTGAAGTGGAAGAAAAAATATGTGCTGGATTTTGAGGTGGAAGCTACTCTGGGCAAGGGGCAGAGTGATTAAATTCATAAATTCTATTGTGTCGACCAAACTGCAAGACAACATCTCCTGTGGATGGTGTAATCCAACCTCAAACACTCATTCATATTAAGAGGGGCTGGACAGAAATAAATCACATGGGACAAATTAGCCTAATCAGAGTGTTGGATCATAAAGCAAGGAAATATGCTCTATGCCTACCCTTAAGTAGCAGGTCTGTGAGTAAGGAGCATACTCACATTCATATTAAGAAGCGTCAGGGACTGAGTGTTTGTGTGTGTCTCCCCAACCCTCTCCCCCATTCATGTGTTGAGGCCCTAAACCCAATGTGATGCTATTTAGAAACTGATCCTTTGGGAAGTAACTGGATTGAGAGTATAGCAAGAAGGCAGCCACCTGCAAGCCAGAAAGAGAGCCCTTACCAGAAAATGGAATTGCAGCACCTTGATCTTGGACTTCCCAGCCTGTAGAACTGTGATAAAATTTCATTGTGTAAGTCACCCAGTATATTATATTTTGTTATGGCATCCTGTAAATATTTTTGAAAGTCTGGCTAAATACATGGCGAAAAGCAGTGATCAACTAAATTGTGCCTTAAGTGTTGTTTCCCAGCATCATTTCATATATATATATAAAAATCAGTGGTTCTCAACCTTCTGGCCCTTTAAATACAGTTCCTCATGTTGTGACCCAACCATAAAATTATTTTCGTTGCTACTTCATAACTGTAATGTTGCTATTGTTATGAATCGTAATGTAAATATCTGATATGCAGGATGATCTTAGGTGACCCCTGTGAAAGGGTCGTTCAACCGCCAAAGCAACCCACAGGTTGAGAACTATATATATATATAATTTCTGATAAGTTTATTTTCTGTCCTAATCTCAAACTCATGAAGCACATAGAAATTGTTTTTTATTTACTTAAAAATAAAAAGCACAAACTTAACCCAAAATAAAAATGTAGAGAAGTATTAATTCCCTATGTGTCTATTGATCTCTCCCTAGTCAATGTCCCATTCCACAAAGACAAAAGTTTTCACTTCTTCTGCTCATAGGTGTTTTTGTTTGTTTATGCTTATATTGTTCTTTAGTTGGTCCATTTTGGGGCATTATCTATTGCCTTTCTGCTCAAGATAAATTTAGCATTCTTGTACCTATTCTATCTTGTCTTTCTTGTTCCTCCCACCTCCCAAATTTTATGGCCCTATACATATTTTAGCGTCCATTTCAGCTGTCTTTATAAAATTTTAAAAAATATACCCAAACTTCTTTTAATCAATTTAAGCATATGTGTGGAATACTCATATCACAAGATGATAATGTTGGTGCCTTCCTCTTCCTTTCCCACGGCCAGGTCCTCACAGCGCCTATTCTGCTTTGTCATTGCTGAGGCAGCTGACACTTCTCTTCCCCAACCTTAATTACATTCTGTGCGTAGCCTGTTGATTTACTCCAGTATTTGAAAACCAATAAAGATCCCTGGAATAGAGTCAAAATCCTGAGCAATCTGGTGAGTTCTTCCACTTAAAAGCTGTGTCACACTGGGCACATCACAAGAACTTTCTAGACCTCCACTGCCCTCTATCCGTGTGTGGATATTTGAATTTAAATTAAAGTTAAATAAAATTCAGAATTAAGTTCCTCTGTCATACTAACCATACTTCATATCTGCAATCGCTACATGTGGCTGTTGGCTACCATGTCAGACAGTGCAGATATGGAAAATTTCCATCATTAAAGAAATGGCAATGTCTGCATTGCTGGACTGTGGATTGTTAGTGGGTGAGATGAGGAAGATGAACTAGATAATTACCAAACTGCCTCCTGGCTCTAAACTTTTAAGGCTCTGTAACTGAATGAAAACTTTCCCAGCATTACTGAGAACACCCTACTGAAAGCCAAGATTGGTTATAGGTGCAGAAAACAAGGGGGGTGGGGAGAAGAGATGGGGTGGGGGACGGGGGATCTGAGGGACCTTGTTTGTGCAGGCTAGAAGGAAAAGGGAATAGAGTCTCATCCAAGATCTGCTTCAGAATGGAGTGGGCGAAGACACCACGTGTTTAGGCACAGTTCACATGTTGCCTCTGTATCACTGTTAATGGTGCTCATGAAACTCACTCAAGGTGAGTCTAGCACATGCCATGTGATGTCTCATTTTCCCTCTTTAATGGCTTTCCCCCTACTTAGCCATTTTCCCTTATTTTTATACTCACATTTTTGTGCTTTAAAACAAGTGAGAACTATGTAGACCTGAGCAGACTGAGACTAGGGCTAGCAAAGTAGGAAAGCAGGATGATTTGATTTTTGTTAGTTTCACTACATTGGTCATTTTGATGGCAGGAGCAAATACAAGCAAAGAATTGATGTGTGCAAGTAGATTCCACACATAGGAACATACTAAAGGAGATTATATGAGTGCAATAGGCCTGTTCCCATATCAGATCCCTGGAGATGCTTGGTGATTAGCTATATGAGTTATAACCAGAGGACCAACGCATTGTAGAGCAAAAGGGTGTCTCAAATCCCCGTGTCGGGAAGCAACCTTATCCTTGTGCAAGGAAGCGATGGAGAAAGTGAAGGAATTAAAGAGATATCATAGCAGAATCTAATATATAGAAGGGAGAGGGTTCCTGCAGAAATGAATAAACTATAGTTTTTCCACCTTTACAAAAATAGGCAAAATACCATCATTGGCACACCAGCTGTATGCCCATTGCAGGCACTATTTTTGCGATGTCTTATTTGCCACTGTATGTCTCCTAAGCACCTAGTGCAGTGTCTGGGACATGTTAGGTGGTCAGTATACGGGGAATATAATTGGTCCCCTGGCATACATGGAGTTTAATGGAAGCACAGAGGTATGTTGACATTTGAATTTAAATTACAGTTAAATAAAATTTAGACTTAAGTTCCTCTTAATTCTAATGTTGGAAGGCACCAACATTATCATCTTATGATATGAGCTCCATAACCTTAGCATCCGACCTCACTATGCTTTCACTCTAGGGCAGTGGTTCTCAACCTTCTGGCCCTTTAAATATAGTTCCTCATGTTGTGACCCAACCATAAAATTATTTTCGTTGCTACTTCATAACTGTAATGTTGCTACTGTTATGAATTGTAATGTAAATATCTGATATGCAGGATGGTCTTAGGCGACCCCTGTGAAAGGGTCGTTTGACCGCCAATGGGGTTGCGACCCACAGGTTGAGAACCGATGCTCTAGGGCTATGGACAGATCCCAGCTTCTGCAGCTCTGAGCTTCCTTCTCAGTGGAATGGAGATCATATTACATGTCAGTACACACAGATTTGGTTTTGGGTTTTTATTTTTGTTTCCTCTTTAAGCAGTGCAAACAACACATCTCTAAGATCCTACACTAAGAAATTATTAAAATGCTATGAATGTTTTATGAAATGTGTCACCATGTGTCACCTCTAAGGCTCAGTTTTAATAAGTAGGAGATGGTTAAAGGCAATGAGAGTAATTTATTCGAAAAAGGAAACTCAGAACTAATAGACTAAACAGTTTTCAGTGGTCTTGACCATGTCTCATATTTTTGCATTTCTTTCACTTCTGCTCATTCATATCCATCCCTTACCTTCTCTGCCAGGTTCTCTGCACCCCGCCAAAGTCTAATCCAGGGCTCCCTTACTCTCAGAGTTCTGAATGGGTTCCCCAATGGGAGATCCCAGTAGGATTTTGGGACTGAGCGAGGTCAAGGCATTTATCTCCTAGTTCTCTCCACATCTCAATGTCTTTGTAGTAGAAACCCTGCTTCTCTGGAAGGACATTTATATCAGGTGGTCTCATTTTCCAAGCCCCAGTTCTCACCAACCTTCTTTTCCTCTCCTTGCCCCTTTGGGCCTATGAGTGGTAACAAGTTTCCACTTCTGCTAATCCCTAGGAGCACTTCTGTCCCCCAACCTCATCTCTATAATCAGTTTGAATTCTCTTTGAAATCCCAGCTTTCTGTTTCATTGAGGCCCTATTAGACATGGGCAGTTCTCAGGTTGGAAATAGGGTCACGGATCACTTCTCAGTTTAGTCTCAATATTAGGAGTTAATGTGTTAAATAGCCTCTACCAGAGGTGGAGATGGACGGAGGAGACATCCCATATATGCAAAGCTATTTCCTCAAAATGAATGTGTGTGATAGGGTTGGAGGTCCGAGCAGTTCAACTCAGCATCAAAACAGAGAAGAATAGGGTGATGACATGGTTATCCAGCTTTAACCTTGTCTCCCAGGCCTACATATGAGTTTGGGCCTGGTTTTTGAGTCAAGTCCCAATCTCGTTCCCCAGTATATGCCCACCCTTTCACCACATATCTCTGTGAATCTGCAGATACCTCCGCATTCATCTGTCCCATTACAATGCTCTACTCTCTAATAACTGAGGCTCAAGGACACCTCCTATGTAGTTTCCTAAGGTCCTGGATAGGAGCCACACACTCTGCTGTCTCTGACTGGTCTTCCTCCAACACATCCAGAGTCAACCTCACATTGGAAAGTACATCTGAATCTACGCCCCCACCTAAACTTTAGGAAAACAACTCCTCCAGACTTAAACAGGTCAAAGATGCCCGAGCCATCAGAATGGCTAAAAAGATGCAGTAAGCTTCTGAATCTTTCTGACTTAATCCTTTGTACATCTCCAATGATAGAAGCTGTCATTGACAGATTCTAAAAGATTTTGTGACATTTTTACTGGAGTTGAAGACATGGAGATCTATACAATTTCTGTCCCCGAAAAGCAAAGACAGACACTGTTCTGAGCCTGAAGTTAGTAAAGGCAATCTTACAGCCAAGAAAAGACTTCTTCCGACAGTTACAAATTCAAACACCCAAAGGAAATGGGAACAGACAGCCGCCCTCTAGAAGCAGCTGTTATGTAACATTTGCTGACCAAAATCTGATTCCTCCTCTAATGAAATATTGCAATTTAAAGGTAGGTTAAATTAACATTTATATTCAGAACTCTCCAGAGCTTTGGAACATTTTAATTCTGAGTAGAACTTAATGAGTCTTTACATATTAATAATGTCATTTGTGGCTCTTTATTTTTCTGAGCATAAAATGTTTTCTGGGAAATGGACCTTAAAAGTAGGACCAAAAGGACTTGGATGCTCAAATGAAACAAACAACATCTGTACCTCCTGGAAAATTATTGTTTGCATAGCCTTAATTGTTATATGGTAGTATACAAGGGCCTAAAATGAGGGAAAACAATATAGAATCTTGTCATTGAGTCTCCCAACCCCAGGAAGAAGTGCCCTTGAACATCAGAAGAGAATATTTCTGAAATGGGAACTCTGAAGGAAAATGAATGAGTGAGTGAATGGATTGGGCAGGGTAGGAAGAAGGATGAAATTTGGGGGAGCCCTGGGTCAGCTACTTTTCATTTGCATATTGGAGACTTTCACATGCTTTTCCTCATTCAATTCCCATGTGGCGGGAATAATGCAATTTAACAAAAGAGGAAATTAAGACTCAGATTATGAAGAAATGACCATTTCACACCATTAATGTCAGGTGTGGGTTTTAAATGTGGCTCTTCATCCTCTCTGTACTCACACCTTTGGCCATTAGCATTGCAGTGTTCTCCCACTGTGGGGAACAGGGCATAAATCTTGTGGGTTATACAGTAGAACTGCTTGGCCGATAAAATTCAGTGGAAATGATAGTCCTGACCCTGCCCTCAACAAGTCTTGTGTTTCTACTTGGGCTCTGGAGCCTTGCCACGATGATGAAAAATTATGCCTGAGCTAATTCACTAGACCTGGGAAGAAGAGGAGGAAGAGGAGGAGGCATGTGAGCAGAGTCCCGAACCAAGTTCAACCTAGATCTCTACACAGCTTCAAGCATGGAAGTCTATCCAAGACGACTCAAGCCTAGATCAGTGGAACTCCACAGTAATGGATATTGTTGTATGTCACTGAAGTTTTATGGTGGTTCATTATGCAATAAAAGCTAACTTATGCATTGTCTTGGAGTTAGACTACTGGTTTTCAATAATTCAATGTTTACTAAAAAGCTTGAAATGAGAGGCCGATAAAAGGGAGCAGGTTGTTGTCGTGTCATGGTCCTAACTCACGGTGGCTTGATTCCTTTCCACCCAGTGAGATGTGTTCTACCACAGCTCCTTTCCTTCATGTCGCTACAATGGACAGCATTAGGAACCTTCAGCACAGGAGGTGGTTGAGAATGTATCATCTCTATTTCTCATATCCTAGGGGTGAAAACTCTCGGGATTACATGATGCTGTGTTAAGAAGTCTCCGATAGACTACCCTGCCCTAGGTAATGGTACTGCAAAACTGTTTCTGGCCACATAGATGTTTTTGTTTGAGCCACATTGGTGAGACCCATCTAGGCTTGGGATATATTTACAGTTGACTTGGTGAATTTAGTGACTTAATGGCTCAGCTACCAGTGTTTTCATAGCCTCTACAGTCCCTCATTTGAAATAAAACCAATACATTTGCCCAATGAATGTGGTATGTGATAAGGTTGGAGGTCAAGGACATCTGAACTTAGAATGAGTCCTAGAGCAGCCCTAAGCTGTGTGGTTTCGGGCATTTATCAACCATACACCTTGATTTTTCTCATCTGTAAAATGGAGGTACCATACCTCATCTCACATGAGATAACATAAAGAGAGTAATTACCATGGCTCCTAACACATAGTAAAGGCTTGGGAGTGCAGCAAAAACGGGAGAAGACAATGCGCTAACTCAGGGCATGGGACAGCTAGGAAGGACCCACAGTCCGGGCTCCTCCACTGGTGGTGTTCTCTGCTGGCAATGGAGTCAGTGAGGCTTTGCTCTGACAATTCTTTATTCATGCTGATCTCAGCAGACTTCTGTCACTTATGTCTATGCCACCTCCCCAGTTACCAAAGAGACAGCTATGCTTAAAATGTGCAAGCTTACTAACGGTGGACTCAGTGTATTTAGAAGTGGTGAACATGCTGCTTTAATTAAAATATATATACACATCATATACAGGGTGGGCAAAAGTAGGTTTACAGTTGTTTGTATGAAAAATAATACAAGAATAAACTGTTTTGCATACTCACAACTCCAAACCTACTTTTGCCCATCCCTGTATTTGCACTTCACAAAGAAATTAAAATTATATTTTTATTATATTCAGGTTCTAGATTTTTTTTTGGCAATGCTTCTATTAATTGGCTTGGATCAAAATGAAAATGCCTACATAAATTATATTATTTGTATGTTCCCTGCTTATCCCTCTCCTTTTGGGTCTTCTCTTACCACCACCCCTCCCCCAATCTCTCTCTCTCTCTTTCACATAACTGTATAGCGAAGCGTGACTGGGAATCTGAAATTAAATGAAATTGACATCAAATTCCAAGACAGGCTACAAGCAAACATCTCTATGCATGTAATGTTTCCCACTTAAAGCTAGAAGCTGAAATGTAGTTTAATAACCAAGAGATTGAAAGCAGGCAATGCTCAACACTCGCCCACACCACATGCCTTGCTCCATTATTTCTGGCCCTTCCCACCAGGGAAGCAGTTAGACTTACAAGGAAGAAACACAGAGTTAAGTGAAGAACAAGGTAAAGGGGCTAATAAATTCATTTCAGTTAGTAGATTTCCAGCTGGTATGTCCTTTTTGATGGGTAGAGGGAAGTGAGAGGAAAGTCAGGCTGAGTGACTCATCAGACCCCGCAATGTGGGAGAATTAGATTTAAGTGAAAAAGGATGTTTCCTAGGAAACTACATGATCTGCTTGTGGAACACCAAACAAGTGCAATTTCCTAACAACAACCATGACTAAATTGATCTACCTCAGACAGCTTTATCAGCAGGGGGGAGATTAGCTGCCTTTTGTGTTTTCTTAGTTACTACCATCAAATTGTCTATTACATGGCAGTTTCAGTTGCTGCATTTCTGACCTTCCATAAGGACCGCTGTGGTATTTGCTGTTATATAATTGGAATTACCCATCTCTCCCTCATCCCCACCCCTCCCAGATCCTTGCAACATATACCTCCCCATCACCCCTTTTCTAACTTCAGTAGAAGCTTCTAATACTGTCTTTGTAGCAAACCACAAGATTCAGTCATTAGAATCACTAAAAATATCCTTCCCACTTTAGTCATCCGGAGATATAAATTAACTTATTCTCTTTTCACCAGGACAGTGAAGAATCTGCAATTCACACTAATGGGGCAAAGGAGCTTGGTCTGGGTTAGAAAATGGTTTGAAAACAAATGGAAAACATTTTTTTAAATAGAGTTTATTATCCCCAAAACATGGAGTACTTACCTCAAATATGTAAACTACATAGAGTCTATTCCAAATCTTTAGTTTAAAAAAGATTTACAATTAGCATGCTTATTGGTCAGAGAGCAGAGCCCTGCCATTCAATGAAGTTGATGGTTCAGAAAATTCTAAAGATTCTGGAGCCACAGATTTGAATCCTGTGGCTTGGAGAAGGGACTCGGCCCTCACCACCTCACCACAGCTGCAAACCACACCCAGATGGGGCTTTGATGACTTCCACCTCTTGTATGGCAACAGTTGTTATTGTGATAGCAACAGTTGAAATTGAATCTACTATTCATTCAACTGAAATTTATTTAGCCTCTAGCATAAGTTAGATACTGATCTAATTGTTAATGCTAAATTAGATAAATCATCCCCGCCCAAAGATTACTTTCTAGTAGGAGAGAGACAGTTAAAAATATCAACAAAGATGTTAATTTCAGGTAGTGTTAATTTCTACAAATAAAATTAAGCAGAGGAGCTGATAGAATGACGGGAGTAGGAATGTCTTTGCTTCTCAAACTATCTGTGGTCTATTCTATGATAAGGACCCATTATTCCCTCCTCCCGATCCATTATGTACCCAAAGTTTTGTAAAATACATGCAAATAATTTACCAGAAGAATAGGATTAAAATGCAAGTACAATTTGTGTAATCGTTACATTCAATAGACATAAAATTACTCCATCAAATTGCTGTAAAATTTTCTGAATTTACTATTCGTATCTAAGCACAAACCAGTAATAAACAGGTTGCAGTGGCCCCTGTCCTAGCACCACACTTTTTTACACATAGGCAAGTCGGGGAAACCTTCTCTGGAGCTCCCGATGAATGGCTATCATCAATGAATCCACAAACAATAAGTGTTGGCGAGAATGTGGAGAAAAGGGAACCCTCGTGCACTGTTGGTGGGAATGCAGATCGGTACAGCCACTGTGGAAAGCAGTATGGCGTTACCTCAAAAAATTAAAGATGGAACTGCCTTATGACCCAGTGATTCCTCTTCTGGTGATCTATCTGAATAAAAAAACAGAAACACAAATTCAAAAGAATATATGCACCCTGATGTCCACTGCAGTGTTATTTACAATAGCCAAGTTCTGGAAACCGCCCAAGTGTCCATCAGTAGATGAGTGGATAAAACAGCGATGGTAAGTCCACACAATGGAATACTACTGTGCTCTAAAAACGAAGAAAAATTTATACTTTGTGACAGACAGCCTGAATGGACCTGGAGAACATTATGCTAAGTGAAAAAAGCCAATCAGAGAAAGATAAGTACCATATGATTTCACTCATAAGGAATTTAATGAACACACTGAACTACCAAGCGAAATAGAGACAGATTCATAGATGGAGAACAGGCAGACAGCTCGGGAGCTGGGGAGGTAGGGAGGTAGAGGGATTGAGGAAAAAGGGAAAAAAGAGAAAGAGAGAATTCATGGACACGGACAAGAGTGTGGTGACTGTGAGGGTAGAGGGGGATGGGTGGAGCTGATAGAAGGCATAGAGGGGACCAAAGGTGATGGGAAAATTAAATTTTAAAATTATAGTCTCCTGCTACAGAACATAACAAATGTTAGTAAATTAGCAATGGCTTATTCAGGGACTCTAATTTTATACTTCAGGTCATTTAAGTGTCTTTTTTGGGGGATCTAGACTAGATATTTAGCTATTCCACATTTAACACATTGCGTACCGCATAGAAATCTCTAAGACATACGCCAGGGTCTGCACGTTTTTGGGCAAACTGCACGTTATTTAAATCATCATAATGCACTTTAGGTGTTGTTTTTCAATAATTATAACATTTTTATTTACAAAAACAATTAAACAATTAAAGTTGGTACTGCGTAAAACATTTTCCTCTATGAAGAGGGACCAAACAAAATTTACATAAGTATCTAGATTCGCTCCTTTTTCCATGGGCGTGAAAAACGAGAACACTCGTGAGCGGTCCTTAACAGGTGGCGCGCAAAACATGAGAAAACTCCTGATAGCTATTTCATATTTAATATTTTTTCTTGGAAAATAAATGTTTAGAATTCTAACTAACCAACTTCAAAATAAATTTTTGCAGCCAATTTATTTAATGTAGCTACTATATACTGAGTGCTTTAGCCTGCATCAGGTGTTCTGGTGAGCATTTTACCTACATAATCTCATTATAATTTTCATATAACCATATATAGTTATAGAGTTCTATATATTTACATACATATGATATATATAATGCAACTTCTTTATTCATTCATCCATCAATGAATCCAAAATCCAAAATCCACTTAGGTGGTTTCCATGTCTTGGCTATTGTAAATAATGCTGCTATAAACAAGGGGGTGCATACATCTTTTCCAATTAGTATTTTCATTTCCTTTGAATACATTCCCAGAAGTAGAAATGCTGGATCATATGGTAGTTCTATTTTTAATTTCTTGAGGATCTGTCATACTGTTTTCCAAAGTGGCTGTACCAATTTACAATCTCACCAACAATGTTCAAGGGTATTTTTACTTTTTAAGTTTCCTTCTGCCTTCTGCATTACCTCTATTTTTTGTTTCTGATTTTCATTGTTTTCTTTGGTCTCTAACTGTGATGTTTTCCTCAACTGTGTGGTAGTCTTTGCCTTAGTGTTTATACTGTAAGAAACTGACCTCATATGTGGATTTCCAGGGGTTGCTTTACTGGATGGCCCCTCCGGTTCGGAGGAAATCCACAACTTTCTGTAACTCTTTATGTTTTTTGCTTTTTGTTTTGTTTTTGTTTTTTCTTATTAGTTTCTCCAAAGAGAACTCTTAGATCAAAAAGCATTCAGTTACTGGGGAAGAGCAGAGAACGAGTATGAATAGCATTGTTGCTAATGACACAACTGGAACAAAGTCAGAAAGATGACCAGAGGCTAATGTCACAAGGTGAAAGGCAAGTATGACACTGCACAGCACATCAGAACATGGATGTTCATGTAAGACGCATGAACCAAGGTAAACGGAAAATCATAAAACAAGGAATGGGACATCTAAACATAGCAGTGCTTGGTGTTGGAAAACTACAATAGATTGGGATTGAACATTTCAGTCAGGCAACTGCAAAGTGTTCCACTCGGGAAATGACAAACTCAGAAGAAAGGGAGTGGCTTTAATACATGAACACGATGGAGCACAGACAGGGGCCACAAGGCAAGGTCTAATCCAATAATATCAATAAGGCTCCCAGAAAGACCTTAACATAACCGTCATTCAAGTCTATGTTCTCACTACAGAGGCTGAAGATGAAATTGAAAGCAAGTATCTAAGCAGAAATGGTTCACACACCTAAACAAGACATGCTAGTAATCACAGATGATTAGAATGCAAAAGTAGGAAACAAAGCAGACTCAAATGTCGATAAAAAAATTTGGACTAGGGGGTCAGAAGCGAAGCAAGAATAGGCTTGTGGATTTTTACAAAGCCAACAACTTGTCCATCACAAACACGTGCTTCAAACAATGAGATGACTGTATATGTGGATAGCTCCAGATGGCCAATATGGAAATCAAATAGACTACGTAGCCTGGCTGAGTGGCTCAGTTGGTCGGAATGTTGTCCTGTGCATCAGAGGGCTTGCCAGGTTCGTGTCCTGGTCAGGGCACATATCTAAGTTGCTGGTTCCATGCCCAGTTGAAGACCATATGATTGATGTTTCTCTCTCACATCGATGTCTCTCCTCTCTCCTCTCTCCTCTCTTCTCTTCTCTTCTCTCTCTCTCTCTCTCTCTCTCTCTCTCTCTCTATCTCTCTCTCTCCTCTTTCCTCTCTCTCTCTCTCTCCCTCCTCTCTCTCTCTCTCTCTCTCTCTCTCTCTCTCTCTCTCTCTCTCTCTCTCTCTCTTCCTCCTCCTCCTCCTTCTTCTTCTTCTCCTCCTCTCTAACGTCAATAAACATATCCCCTGGTGAGGATTAAAAAACACACAAATGAATAATCTATGCAACTGAAGCGGGAGATAGAAAAGCTGAATTCTCTCTGTCCAAACAAGACCAGGAGCAGACTGTGGTGTTGACTGCACACTATGAATATCAAATATTAGAGTAAAACTGAAAAGAGCACTAAAGGAATCTTAGTGCCAAAATAGAATGGAAGTATCATTCCTGATAGATATAAAGTCTACATTAAATAAAAAAATTTCACTGTTAAATTTAATTGACTGAGAACTAAAGGAACTATAGACTAAAACTAGAAATATTATTAGGGAAGAATGCAAAAAGATGATGCCAACAGTAAAAAGAAAAATCAAAATGGGTGACATAAGAAAAATCAAATGCATGACAGGAGAGAGGCAGAAGTAAAAGGTGACAAAAGCAGGGTTAGAATCCTGAATGCAGTTTTCCAATGACTCTCAGGTAGAGATAAAGAGAAATATTACAATAATCCATGTAAGGCGATAGAAGAGAATAAGAAAAAGGAAAAGCAAGAGATGTCTGCCAGAAGATTCAAGAACTAAAGGGAAAAATCAACACTATTATTTGCACATTATCTGATCAGGAGAAACTAAAGGGAAGGTCAAGCAGTATACTGAAAATCTATTCAGAAGACAAAAGAGTAACAGATAACTTTGAAGAAAATTCCTAGGAGAAAACCCTGAACTTGTAGAAAGTAAAGTGAAATCCACCTTGAAAATATTGGGAATAAATAAAGCACCAGAAATAGATAGGCTACCGATAGAATTCTGTCAAGCCACAGAAACTGAATCTTTCAAAATCCTAACAAAAATGTGTCAACAAATATAAAAATCAAAACTATGGCCCACAGGTGGAAAATGTTCAATATATACCCCACTTTTCAAGAAAAGAGATGACAAGGGGTGCAATAACAGTACGACCATTGGTCTAATTTCCCACACAAATAAAGTGATACTCAGATGATGCAACAAGGCTTCTACCTTATATTAGAGCAAGAAATGGTGGATGTTGCAGCTGAATTCAAAAAAGGAAGAGGCGCTTGAAATTAATTGTGAACATTTGGTGGATACTGGAGTGCTCCAAATAATTTCAGAAGATTAGTCTATGTTTCATACACTATAATCAAGTCTTTGACTCTGTAGAACATGAAAAGCTATGAGTTGTTCTGAAAGAAATGGGCTTGCCTTTGCACTTGACTATCCTGATAAGAAATCCGTATTATGGACAGGCAGCCATTGTCAGAACAGAATATGGAGAGGGAATGGTTTCCTATAGGCAAAGGTATCAGACAAGGGTGCATTTTATCTCCCTATTTATTTAATCAGTATGCAGAATATATCATCCAAAAATAAAACTGGGCTAGGCTCAGAGGAAGGAGGAGTGAAAATAGTAACTGAAGTTGTTTTGTGCCCTTCTATACATTTCTGTTGTTTTAAGGCATGTTGTTTGTGGTACTTTTTTACAGCATCCCTAGGAAATGCCCATGTCCAATCCATTTATACCAGTTAACAAGAAAAGACATAACAGTTGTTCGTATTTGTTTCTATTGATTTCAGAACATAACCTTAGATATGGGTGAAGGTCAGTATGCATGTACTTTTTTCTCCATAGACTATTTTTTACGTAGAAAAAAATGTAGTGATAAAAAATACATTCTACTCTTTTTCAAACCAGTACTCATGAAGGATATTTTTCCTCACAATTCATAATAAAATTTAAATGGCTATTAGTATTAGACACATGTCATAGAATTCATATATATTTCAATAGAAATACACTGAAATGAGAAATTTTATACAGCTCATTGTGGAGTTCTTTTGGTATAGTTTATATTTTTCCCAGCTTTATTGAGATATAATTAACATATACATTGTGTACTAGTAAGTTTAGATGTACCATGTGTTGATTTGATACATTTATATATTGCAGAATGATTACCACCATAGCATTAGCCAACACCTGCATCACATCACATACTAGTAATTACCTTTTCTCTTTTGTGGTGAGAAAATTTAAGATTTATTCTCTTAGCAGCTCTCGGGTATATAATACAGTATTATTATCTATAATCACTGTGCTGTACAATAGATCCTCTCTATGAATTTGTGAATTTTCCAGTTTTCTTCTAATTGATTTCTAATTCCATAGCTTTATAGTTGGAAAAGATGCTTGATAGGATCTGAATCTTCTTAAATGTGTTAAAACTTATTTTGTGGCCTAACAATGATTTATCCTAGAGATGTTTTTCAATGTGTTACTTGAGAAGAATATGTATTCTGCTGCTGTTGGATAGAATGTTCTGTAAATGTCTATTAAGCCAATATGATCAAACATGTAGTTCAAACCCAATATTTCCATATTGATTTTCTATCTGGATGATCTATCCATTGTTGAAAGTAGAGTACTGAAGTCCCTTACTATTATTTATTGCTGTTTATTCCTATTTTCAGTGTTCTTTTCAAGTGTTTATAGCACATGTATAAAATTTTTTCAGATATTAGGAAACAAGAAATTTTCTTCCATCGGCATCAAAACATACTGTTAGTTGAGGTCACTTTATGTAAACATATATCAGTGACCTATTTTCACAATGATGCAGCATAACAATGAGCCATAACATTTTGATACCGATACAATAATCTGGTTATTGTTTAACAGGAAGGGAGTAAAGGAAAGACTAGATATTATAGGTACACCATTTATACAGCTTCGCCAGGATGATGTAGTTAACATTCTCCAAGTCTGCTCCCCACAGGTCACTGGGGGAAGGGCCTGGACAATAGACTCATGCCCAGTAAGGTCTGGGTGATGTGGGAAGATGCTTACCTGTCGGTCACACCTGGGAGCAAGTCACTGGCCAGAATAGGCGTGGCCAATGCAAAAAGGAGAAGATTTGATATTTAAGCTCCTGAATAAAGGATCTCTCACTCTCTCTCTCTCTCTCTCTCTCTCTCTCGCTATTCACCCCTGACACCCCTGGCTTGAGGGGCTTGCACTCCCTGATTCTGTCCACGTGGCTCATGGCCATGTGGGACCCACATAACAGACTGATGGACTTTAGCCTCATGCTACATGGGACCCAGTTCCACCATAGAACAGAAAATTTGGTCACGGGCCCTACTTTTGGCTCTACTGGAGTCCCAGATGCACCTTTTCCAGGACTGGTTTAAGGGCAATGGGACTTTGCAACCCAAGAAATATAATTCCACACCAATAAAAACCATTCATGCTCCTGTGTGAGTCTTAGAAAATTCATTTTCTAAAGATATGGCAAGAGCCACCCCACTCCCCTGTGTCAGGGAAATTGGACCCACTGATTTCTCTGGCAACAATTTCAGGGCCACGCAACAATAAAAATTTATTTAGCTCATGTGTTTTTGGTTTGGCTGGGGGCTGGCTGACATAGGCTGGACTCATTAATGGTTCTACTAATATCAGCCAGATAAGTGATGCGTTTGCAGGTTGGCAGGCAGTTGAATGGTATTGGAGGTTCCAACTCTTCTGATTCAGCTCTGTTTCGTTTCTAGCTCATGTTCCTCCTTGTATGAGTACTAACCCAAGCATACTCTTCTCAGAGAAGTACAAGAAGGCATGTAGAAATATACAAGGCCTCTTTAGGCCTAAGTACAAACTTCCAGTTACAAAATAAGTAAGTTATGGGCTGCAATGTACAGCATGGTGACTATGGTTAATAATAGTACTGTATTGCATATCTGAGAGTTGCTAAGAGAGTTATCATTAAAAGATAACCTTAAAAGTTATCATCACAAGAAAACATTTTGCAAGTATTTGTGTCAACTAGAATATCTTGCGACATATATGAACATCAAATTATTTTGTTGTGTACCTGAAACAAATAATGTTATATGTCAATTTTACCTCAATAAAAAATTAGTGAAAAACTAATCTTAACAAACATAGCAATATCATTGTACCAGTTCATCTATCTATCCATCCATTCATATCCTACCCCCAGATGACAGAAAGACTTTAAACTTAGTTAAAAATTGTTTAGCAAACAAAAGACAAAGAAGTACTTTCAATAAACTAGAAAGAAAAAGATTCACTCGCATCCTAATAAAGAATAAGTCAAATCAATAACCTACATGACACCAATTAAACATTAGAAGCAGCTGATTATAATATTCATAAATGTTTATATTTTCAAGATTTCCTAGGTGATCAAATAATATTTTAAAATTAGAAAAAGATTTTCTTTGTTTTGTACTGAATATGTTTTTATTTCTGTAATATTTCTCCTGATTTAAATTGATGGATAAATAACACTTATGGGGGATTCAGGTGTATGTGCACAATATGATAAAAAATGCTTTGAAGATTTTCAGGACATGCTTTCATAATGTTTTTCTAGTAAGGATAAAAATCATTTTCCAATTGTTATGATAATATCCTGTGTATTCTTCCCCCGGCGTCTCTCCCCAGCTGTCTCTCTTACCACTTAGGAATAATTTTCACAAGGTTGCCCATGCTAAGTGTGCCAATAAATGTAATTGTATTTATTTCAGAAGGCATAGTTAAGTTTATGGAAGCAAAAACAACACTATTTTTATTTATATCCATGGTAAATTGCAATGGTGAGTTTACTGTAGCAGCGCATAATGTGATGGCTGACGTATTTAACAGGATTATGAGTCTGAGTAGATGTAAACCCTGGGGAATTCCTCAAGAACCCTTTCCCCTCCAATGTTGCTGACTGTAGTTGAGGAAAAGAGCGCTGAATTAGAAATACAAGGACTGAGGCAACTCCTCGGCCAGGAAGCAATGCCTCCCCGGGCATCCGCTGTTCCTGTTGACCTTTACCCCAGGACTTCCCAGACTGTTCCCCATGCCGACATATTCCTCAGGGTCCCCGCTGCACAGTTAGCGCCTTAAGCTGCGAGCTTGGCTTATTTATCATCATAACTATAGAACCTAGCAAGGTGCTCAATAGCTTTTTGTTAAATGAGTGAGAAAACAATGTGAGAAGATGAACAATGCCATGGATGTGTTTTCTCAATGGGAAGGGAGCTCCTTAGAGTTACCAATTCAGCTGTACTGTTTTATATGTTTATATATGTTTTATATGCCACAGGACAAAAGGGACTGTTCTAGTCATCTGGCCTGGCTCCTTTACCATAACACTCTGCTCTTTCTATCACTTTCATGACATAGAGAAGGCACAGAATCATTCTCATTTATCTTGGTAACTCCAGCCCCTGAAATAGTGTTCACATCAGTAAATAACAGAATAAATGAACGTCTAGAAGTAATAGATGCTGTTATACTCCTCATATCTCCCTTTACCTGGTGGGTGTACCCACCCTCTACTGTTGCTAGTATTGGTTGCTCACTGCTCACAGCTGACCTTTTCTCCAGGTAACTGTCCCTGCCATCTACAGGCCACCTTGCCAAAGAGGCAGTCATTCCTCAGGGACAACCTGAATTTAATGAATGACTGGTCCGTCTCAAGACAGGACCAGATCTATGGAGGAAATCCCGGCTGAAATCATACCCTTTTTTTCGTGCCTTCACCTGCCCCTCCTTTCTTTACTCCTTTTCTCCTGAAAGCCCCTTCCAAAGAATCACTTGCAAAAAAAAAAAATATATATATACACACACACACACACACACACACACACATACATACACACTGTATATACTATATATATATATTTGTTCTGGAGCTAATCTAAGACACCACTGCAATGCTTTTATTATATTATTATTATTAAATTTAAAAAGAATTTTAATTGTAGATTGCAGTTGTAGGAAATAATATAGAGAGGAGTACCACTTCTGGCAGGATAGCATGTGGAGCTCCAATGAGGCTCTACCCAGTGAAATTGCTGACAAATTGTCCTATGGGCAAATGAAGAAACAGTTATTCAAGAAAATCTAGTAGAATTCTGTCAAAACTGTGAGAGTCTCTGGCATCAAAAACAAGTCCTGCTCCCCCTCCCAGTTCAGTGGGACAGAAGCTCTGCTCAGGACCGCTACAGCCAAGAGCCCAGGCAGGGATCCCTCCCTCCATCTCCCAGTCGGAGGGCTATCTTCCTGCGAAGGGCAGAATGTGAGCATTTCCTACTCTGCCCCAGCTACCTGTTGCTGGGGTTAAGTTCTAGGTAAGTGCGGCCTGGCTGGTGTGGCTCAGTGGATGAGCATTGCCCCAGCAGTCAGGAGGTCATAGTTCAATTCCCAGTCAGGGCACATGCCCTGGTTGCTGGATTGATCCCCAGGGTGGGGCATGCAGGAGGCAGACAATGGATGGATGATTCTCTCTCATTATTGTTGTTTCTATCTCTCCCTCTCCATTCCTCTCTGAAATTAATAAAAATATAATGTTTAAAAAATCTGCTTGTGAAGTGGAGTAGATCCCGTGGTCGGCAAACCGCGGCTCGTGAGCCACATGTGGCTCTTTTGGCCCCTTGAGTGTGGCTCTTCCACAAAATACCACGTGCGGGCGCGCACATACAGTGCGATTGAAACTTCGTGGCCCATGCATAGAAATCGGTATTTTGTGGAAGAGCCACACTCAAGGGGCCAAAGACCGGCATGTGGCTCGCGAGCTGCGGGTTGCCGAGCCGCAGTTTGCCGACCACTGGCTACCAGCCGTGGGCAAAGTACGGCCCGCGGGCCTGATCCGGCCCGTTTGAAATGAATAAAACTAAAAAAAAAAAGACCGTACTCTTTTATGTAATGATGTTTACTTTGAATTTATATTAGTTCACACAAACACTCCATCCATGCTTTTGTTCCGGCCCTCCGGTCCAGTTTAAGAACCCATTGTGGCCCTCCAGTCAAAAAGTTTGCCCACCCCTGGGCTAGACTCTAATTATTGCTACTACTTACTGGATGTTTACTCTTAGACAAATTATGTAAATTCTTACAGACTCAGTTTCCTTCTCTGTAAAACAAAGGTAACATATTGCCATGCCACTTGGTTGTTATGAAGATTAAATTTGTTAATACATTTAGTACAGAACCTGCTTCCTGATTAAGTGCGCAATAAATTAGCTACTAGTGTTAATCATCTAACTTTTTTTTTTGAGGGGGGGTAGGTTTGTTTTTGCCCATCAATTCATCCAAGAATAACGACTGAGGTTTTTGAATCATCCTACCAGGGTCAGAGTGCAGTCAGGGTCATAGGACAGAGTATGAACAACCTCCTAGACTAGAGCCATCTCAGGTCTGTAAAGAAGCAACTCTTCAAGTGAGAGTTTGGAGTCTAAGTTAAAATCCTGTAAAGGGCAAGGAAGTATTAAGCCTTTGCATAATCCTTTAGCACTGCTTACTTAAGTGGAGCTGCTGATTTAAATAATGTGGAGAAAATATCTTCTGAACTATTTTCACAGCATTCCATTTGGTTCCGTCACATTAAGCTACAATGCAATTGGCTTCAAAATCAGCACATCTACCTTCCATGTCTATCTCCATCATGTTCTCTTATTAAGATGCTCTTGCAGGGTTAATAAAGTGTTTGTATTTAAATTGTTATATCTGTCAATCAAATGCAGTCTCCAGTCAATCATATATGTAGCATAAGACGGAAGAGGAGCAAAAAGCAGCTAAAATGACTTGGCTGGCACAATGTGTATGAAATCTATGCAGGGAACAAGTTATATTTATATTTGTTATACTTGGTTAAGTTTGGAATAGAAAGTTTGTCCTCTTAAACCAGCCACTAGCTAACTCTGATGACTCCACCATTTTATCTCTTCCCTTTAGGACTTATGTAAATACATATATTAAGACATCTCTCCCACTCAGGTTACTGTAGTGGGAGAGTGCAAATATAATGTATCTGTACATTATACAGTATTACATTATTACCTTCAATATCATCAATAGAATCTATTATGTGAGTATATAATACATAATTTAAGAAATTACCACGTGAGTCCAACCATGTTAAAGATGTATCACGACTCAGGATTATTTATGCCATGCTTACCTCTTAATAATTGACCTGAGTAAATTATATCAGTTCTTTGTGTCTCATTTTCTTTATCTGCAAAATGGAATGTGGCTTCTCTGCCCTCATGCCTCTCTCCCCCCAATCAACTTTCATTACACAACCACTGTTGTGATTTTTGTAAATATACATCAGGTCATATCACCCACATGACTTTAAATCCTTCAGTAACTCCTATCACCACAAAAAACAAGCTCAGAGTCCCCAGACTGATCCTAGAATACCTTGTGATTTCTAATCTGTCATTTTATGTTTCATATTCTCAACGCATGCACATACACATCTCATTGTAGCCCAGCTGTAGTACTCAGAGTTTTCTAAAAGTACCATTCTCTTTCTGTATGTGAACAGTTACAAATAAACCATCCTTCTCAGACTGATGAATCTCAGAGGGCAGGGGAGGAGGGGGAGGTGAAAAAGAGACTAACCAAAGAACTTACATGCATGTATGCATAACCCATGGACACAGACAATTGTGCGGTGAAGGCCTGGGGAGGGGACGGGAATGAGGAGGAGTGAATCAGTTGGGGGGGGGGAGAAAAGGGGAGGAACATCTGTAATACTTTCAACAACAAAGATAATAATAATTTTAAAAAACCATCCTTCTCAATATGTCACTTAGAAATCTCATTCTCATCCTTCCTCTTCAAACCCTACCTACCCTGTGCTTCAATGCCTTCTTGAACATGCTTATATACACTTCTATTTTGAAATGTGTCATTGTATATAGTCCCTATACTATACTTCCCCATTAAATTGAGTCCCCTTACGGGCAAAAACAGTGTTCCATCCATTAGAATTGCACATGATGTCAGCAATAATAGATTATTCATTATGTTCTGTGAGTAATTCATGATTAAGAAATAGCTAACATAAGTTGACTCCCAAACACTGAGTTAAGCATCATAAAAAAAATAGGGGGAAAAATATGTTAACCCAAAGGAAGACAGGAATGGAGCAGGAAAAAAAATGATGAGATTGGTCCCTTCTCACTTGAAGTGAGCTTCTTTGGAAATGTTTATGCTGCACACTGAATCCAGAACATTCCACTTTGGAAAATGGATAAATCAACAGGAAACAGAAGAATTTGAAGTTTGCTTTTAAGAGGAAAGTTGTGAAGAATCTCAAAGTTTATCTCCAATCACACCCAGTCCTTGACAGACATAATGTGGGAAAATTTGGATGTCCTATAAGTGGAAAAAATTAGATCTCAGAAACTTAAAAAAACACACCAGAATTCATTATAAAAGTACATGAAATTAACTATCATTCCACTTATTCTGCAACAATGGAAATAGTGAAACATTTTCATCATGCTAGATGATAACAAACTGTGAAAACCATAAGGAAATCTTTAGCCACACTATCTCCAATGTGCCCATGTTCTTCTCACTATCCACAAGAAATTATGTGTTCATTTTTACATTGCCATGCCTTTAATTGTTTGTTACACACTTTCTTATGACCCACTTGGTCTTGTGACTAATTCTGACTTATGAGACAATAGAAACTTAACATAAGTAGAGACTTTAAAAGTACTAGAGGAACTATTGCTTACAGGAAGATGGAACAAATGTACTTTTTTTCCCCCATTTCTTCCACCAGGTATCAGTAAAAACCCAGAATATTATGTATAAAATAATCATAAGGAGACTCTGAAAGGTGAAGAGGAGAATTGACCAGGATCTCAGAACCCAAGGAATGACAAGGTAGGGAGTTCATCAAATTTGATTTTTGCTCATGCTCCAGACTTAGAGTTATAAAAGCTGGAAACTCAGAAAAGCCAACAGGCACAGACAAAAGAAAATCCCCAACAAAAACCTACTTTCTGTGGCGAAAGGTCAAGGAGAAGGGAAGCCTATCAAGACTCAAAACTATTAGACAATAAACATCTGTTTCTAGCCAATCATCATAGAAATAACTATGATTCCAGCCCCACCCACATCAATATAGCACAAGTAGAGACCTTAGACTTGTCCCAATTATGAATAAAGGTGCTATAAACATTCACATACAAGACCTATGCAGACACAAATTTTCAGCTCATTTGGATAAATATAGTACCAAGGAGTGTCATTGCTAAATCATATGGTAAGAGTGTGTCTAGTTTTGTAAGAAACTGCCAAACTGTGTTCTAATGTGTCTACCATTTTGCATTCTCATCAGCAAGGAGAGTTCTTATTGTTCCACAACCTCATCAGCATTTGGTGTTGCCAGAGTTGGATTTTAGCCATTCTCCTAGGTGTGCAGTGTTCTCTCACTGATGTCTTCCTTTGAATTCCCTAATGACATATGAAATTGAGCATTTAATAGGCATATTTGCCATTGGTACATCATCTTTGGTGAGATGTCTATTCATATCGTAAGCCCCTTTTGAAATTGAGTTGTTTTCAACCCAGAAGTTTTGGCTGGAGAATTCTACCAAAATTTTAATTAAACATTTTACTCGAACTTTTTCAGAAAATAGAAGATAAGGAAGTAATTTCCATTTTGTTTTATAAAACCAATACTACTCTGCTACCAAAATCAAATTAAAGTATGTAAAAAGAAATGATAGAAAAATTCCCGGCGTGAATACAGATACAGGTGGGAGCAGGGGAGAAGTGGGTGTGGATATAAAAGGGCAATTAAAGTGTTTGATTGTTTCAATGTTGACATCCTGGTTGCGATACTGTACTCTAGTCCTGCAAGATGTTTTCTTCAGGGGAAACTCGTCCATTGAGACTAGCCCTCGCTAGCTGCTCCTGGTACCGTATCCCTCTCCTCTGGGAAAGCAGCTTGGGCATCCTGCTCAAAAATGAATGACGCAAGGTGCAGTCACCTCTGTCATCCTGGGCCAGAGCTGGCCAATTGCCAGACACGTGAGTGAGGCTCTCCTGAATTATTCAGCGGCTAGCTGACTTGCCAGGTGATGACAAGTGCTTGAGGGTTTCCAGTAAAAATAACTTAAATCAACCTAGTCCTGGAAAACCACCCAACTAATGGGGCCACAGAACGCCGAGCTAAATAAATGCTGAATGTTTCTCCTCTTCAGTTTGGTGAGGATTTCTAATGCAGTGTGAAGTGTCTACCACAGAGGCTGAGCAGGTTCCCGGTTTCCCAGGGTCCCTGAGCACCAGCATCCCTCTGGGCTTCCAGCCCAGGGTTACAGGGGATGGTCTGTGTGTCCAGAGAGCTGAGAGACTTCTTGCTGTTTGGGGACACCAGGTCTGATACCATATTGTCCCCCTGTCACACGTGTCTCTGGCTTATGTCACTCTTAGCTCCCTGCCAGAGAGAGCCTCTGACATCCCCTTTAATGGGAGTTAATTTTTAGGACCCTCATTGCTTCTCCTGAATGAATCCTGAGTCTGAGGAAATCAAAAACACTCCGCCCCTTCTCATTTGGATCAAAATCCGCTGCTACTTTCCAGAACGTAGAAAAAAATATTCATGCTGGGGACTTCTTCTCGTCACCCTCTACTTTTGACCAGGACAATGTTATAAAATCATGGCTTTGACATCAGATATGGAGGGGCTTCTATTCAGATATTGGCACCACCACTAAATAACATGTTGCTTTGGGCAAGTCACTTAACCTCACTGAGTTCATCACTAAATTTTATGGGCAAATATATAATATATATGAAAGAATCTGAAGCTTTGTATGAAACATGGTAGGTGCTTAAGAAACATGAATTCCCTTCCTCAGAACTTTATTTCTCAGTCATGTGACTGTGCTTAACTCTAATCATTGGCCATGGAACTACGGTTCCAAAGTCTCTTTAAGTAATAATGTCTTGGAGACCTGCTCATTTCCTTCTGTCAATGGGGACTTTTCTCGCATAGTGGGGTATCATATTGATATTAGAAGCCATTTATGAGAAATAACATTACCAGTGATGACCATACAGGCCCATTACCCAGAGAAGAGGGGAGCACAGAAAATCAGGGGCCCTCTGCCCCAGCACACTATTATTTTTTTTAAATGTACTTTTATTGATTTAAGAGAGGAAGGGAGAGAGAGAAATGAAAACATCAGTGATAAGGGGGAATCATTGATTGGCTGCCTCCTGCACACCCCACACTGGGGATCGAGCCTGCAACCCAGGCATGTGCCCTGACCGGGAACTGAACCGTGACCTCCTTATAGGTCGATGTGCAACCACTGAGCCACACTGGCCAGGCCCAGCCCACTATTATTAACTCCCAGAGAGGGGCTACAAGAGTTTGGCCAAAGATGCAAATGCTCTGGAATTTAAATTAAACCTGGAAAGGGTTGCCTTGCTTATGCTAGTGCGCTTGCTACTGAAGAAGGGGGAGAGTGAAATTGCATTGCTGCCCTTTGCTAGCAATAGCCGTGCCCCCATCAGGCACCAGTGACCTGAGCCTTGCTGCTGAAATGAGATGACAAAGGGACACAAAGCAGTGACTTTTCCTCAAGGTGTGTAGGAAAGGCGAGACCTGCATTCACCTTCTGGGTGACAGAAAATGCAAATTGAAAATTAGAGCTGGCACATTCTCCACCACTACCCAAGTCAATGCGGCAATAATCAGCAAAAGAAAAAAAACCCAGAAGAACTATTTATATAAGGGCACTAGAGATGATCCAATCTCTGTTTCAGTTGCATCTGCTGTCTTAGTTTTGGTTCTTCTAGAAACAACTACTGAGACCACAATTGTGCCAAAGTTTTCTTAGGAAGAGAAGGCAACAGTGGTAGGGAGATGAGGAGATGAAGGGAAAGGGAACCCATACAGGCTGCATTATTCAATCAGGTACCACAGTGAGCAACAGGAGCTTAATCACATGGGGAAATTAATTATCATGGTCAAGGGGTAAGGGAACAATGGTATTTATACCTCACACCCAGCAGTCACTGCGCAACGGCTTCCCCTGGAAGATACTACCCCCCCCCCCACCCCGGAGGCCTCTCTAACCTGCCAAGCACATGGGAAAAGTAGGTTCTGAGAAACCCAGGGCAGCCCGCCAAGAAAAAGTGCAGGAATGGCTATTAGAATGTGGACTGGTTGGTAGACATGGATCAGAGGGGATGTGGGCAGAACACGGGCTATGTACTAGTATGCTGTACCTCCTAAACATTTTACAGATGTTTTTCCTGGGATTGCCTCTGTTCCTCAAGGTTTTAGGCCTACAGCTACAACCTGAAATGCAGTGTCCATTGCATTTATTTTATGACTTATGTTGAAATATTTCACAATTAAATAAACATTAAAATTAAATAAAACACAAAATTAAAACTAGACCCAAGTTGCCATAGCAACAACTACTTGCTTGGATAAACAATACTGACCAGTCAACCTGGGCAACTCTCCAAGTGAAATCAAACACAACCTTTCTGCCTCCAAGGAGAGATTTGTGTGTGTGGGGGGCGGGGGGAGGGAGACACACTACACCCCAATTCCATTGGGGCAGCCTCCAGCTTCCAGAGGAGAAGCTGGGGTACTTATTCCACTCCAGCTTTTTACCTGATAGGAAGAGTCACCTTTACTCAAATCAGAGACCCGGCTTTGTAGCTGCAACATGACTGTGTTCTCTCTTGAGCGAAGGAACTAGACTGTGAACCTATCTGTGCATCAGAAGACCTTGTCCCTAGATCATTAAAAGAAAAACAGGAATCGGTGCTTTGGCATTAGGGTGTAATAAAATAACTCTACTTAGTATTGTAAAAAAAAATCTCTTATGATGCTTTGGGAGAAAAGTATTTGGTCTAATAGTAGGTTCCCAAAGGGTCAACCCCAGTGCTTTCATTTAGACTCAAAACAAAATTACTTGCTTTCGTGTTGATAAACAAAAAACGATAGTGCAATGTAGTGGAAAACAGCTCTGTGCAGAGAGTCAGGAAACATGGATCTAGTTTCAGCTTCAGCATTAAAAAAGCCGCAGTCTCTGAAGGAAGGGAACGGCCAGCTTTGGACTTACTTTGGATCTGAGCTTACTCTCAACTCTAGAAACTTTAGAAACAGAGTCGTCAGGCCTCTGCACGCAGGCATATGTGGCATTCCTCTCACTGGGCCTTAAACAGCATGCAGTATATCCTCGTCTGTCTGCAGCCTGACCACTGCAGCCACTTCCCTAGACAGGATTGTGAGTGATCTGCAGAAAGAGGTGCTGCCACAGTCATCTTTGCAGCTCCACTACTTAGCTTAATGGAGACTTTAACAGATAATAAATGCTCATTAAGCAATTGCAATGTTTAACTCTGTAGTTGGCAGAACACCAAACGTACTTCTGTAAGTGATCTCATTTACTTTTCACAGTACCCCTGGAACGTGGGCATCCCTGTACCCTTTCTGCAGAAGAGAAAGGAGGATAATGTGGTTGGCTTACAACCAGACAACTAATACATGCTCTTACTAATAAGAGTCATACTGTCTTCTGTCTCCAAATCTAATATTCTTCCCATGGGAGCCGAGGCCCGCAGACAGGCGGAGACGGAAGGCTTGGAGGAGGACTGAACCGACCAAGAAACGAGTTCAGCCCTGCGTCCAGGTCCCTTCACAGCGCCTGACCCTGCCACGTCCTGTGGCATCCACAAACCCCGGAGGCCTGAGGGCCCTGGGCCCTGCATTCTGGTTCTGCCTGCAACACTTCGCAGCACTGGGCGGGTCTCAGACTACGAACTGTGGGACTGAAACATACAGCATTGTGCCCAGGATGGAATCTCTTCCTCCTGTCCGGAGGCAGGAGCAAACTCTCAGTTCTGACACATACCGTATTGACTAGAACAAACCGTTCTCCATTGTTTAGGAAGCATAGGGGAAATTTTATCTCTGAGCTTTTCTGTTCATATGCTTATCAAACGTTCTCTTCTTCTCCTAGGGTCTTGGCCAGTGGCAGGAGGACGGAGCACCAGCTAGCTGGCTGAGCATGGCTGTTTCATATGCTTGCACTAACCTGTCCCTGGATAAGCAGGACTCTCGCAGGTTGGTCTGCACCTACCCACTGGCCCGCTCTAGCCTCTGTCTAAAGAGCTGTTCCTGGGGTGATTCTCGGCCTCCCCCTCACTTTCGGTCCATCCATCAGATCTCTGTTAGGTACCTAAAACTCATTAGCCAGCTTGGGACAGGGGCTTCTTAGTCTGAGGCTCTAGACCAGTGATGGCGAATCTATGACACGCGTGTCAGAGGTGACACGCGAACTCATTTTTTTGGTTGATTTTTCTTTGTTAAATGGCATTTAAATATATAAAATAAATATCAAAAATATAAGTCTTCGTTTACTATGGTTGCAAAGATAAAAAAATTTCTATATGTGACAGGGCACCAGAGTTAAGTTAGGGTTTTTCAAAATGCTGACACGCCGAGCTCAAAAGGTTCGCCATCACTGCTCTAGACCCACTATGAGAAGTACCTACAGGTTCAGGGTCCCCACACTGGGGGTCCAGGGAAGCTCCTTAGAGCCAGGTCTGTGTATTCCCTCCCCTGGGACTTCCTCTACTGCTCCATACAGCAAACTCAGGCACTCAGTTCTCAGCTCAGACTTGCAAGCAAGGTTCCCTGCTCGTGAGGGTGTACACCCCCCTGCAGGTGCCTGAGTCGAGTGCATTTTAAGCATGGAGAGTGGCTCAGTTTACTAAGCCCCTGCTCCATTCTGGCTGATCCAATCACTGGCTGCACTTTGCATAGCAGGAAGAGATGCCACTTCCCTTGTTAGAGATTCAGTTTCCCCATTTGGCTGACAGAACAAGTGTGTGACTTGCTGTTCTGGCTCAGCTGGGTTTCTAGAAGGATCTGAGATGGAGATGCTCATCAAATGATTTATTGAGGGGGTGCACTGAGGCAAAACATGTAGAGAAGTAATGATAGCACAATGGGCCCTGGGAAGGTGCTGAGCAAGGATTGGGTTCAGCTGAAGATGGACTTCAGCCTGATCCCACAGGGAGCTCTGGAGCAAGAATTGTGCCACAGTCAGTCAACATGTTGAGGCAAAGGGGCTGGCATTTT
>NW_005871243.1:242448-367554 GCF_000147115.1 Myotis lucifugus | reverse complement strand
GGGGGGGGTGGGCTTGTTGCCCCCCCTTCCCCTTCCTTTCCTAAGAGGGTTTTAGGGAGACTTTTTTTAAAATTTTTTGGGGGGAGAACCCCAAGAAGGAAAAACCCCCATTCTTTTCTTCCCCTCCCCTTTTGCCCCGGAGGATGTGTCTAACAAGGGTTTTTTTCTTTCGGTGAAGAACAACTCACAAGGATGTGGTCTTCGGGGGGTTTTTTTCCCCCCTCTTTTTCCCAACAGCTATTTTCAGGAGCAGAAAAAATTCTTTGGCTCTTCACCCCCCTGTATGAGGAAAGGAGGAAAGCATCTCTCCTCCCGCCCCTTGCCTACCCTGCTGGTCCGCGCAGGGTAATTTTGTTGTGGCGCGCGCCCCCTCTCTCGATAGAAATGAGAAAAAGAGTTCTTTCTTCCATTCCCCAAAGTTTTCCCTTCAGGGACTAAAAAGAATATTTTTGTCCGGGGGCCCCAAGTTTCTTGTGGGGGGGGGGGGGGGGGGGGGTGAGACAAGAGACTGAGAACATCCATGAAAGCTTCCTCCCTCAGCAAGAAACAGAGAGAGTGGGAGATGCCCACTTGTCCCATTCAACCAGACAGACTCATCTACACACCTGTAGGTCCCCAAGAAGAGTAGTAACAATATGAGCCTGATTTAAAACAATGGTCAAACCTTGCTCTTTCGCAAGTTTTTTTTTTTCTTTTCTCTTCCATTCTTTTTCTCCTGCTCTTGCCAATGCTTTGCCTCTTTGACCCCAAGCTTGGTTCTCCTTTCTAAGTTGGTTCTAAGCTGACTCCTCCAGGCTCTGACTGGGTTCATGCCTTAAGCTTCTAGTGCCCATCTTAAAGATGGGAAGCCTCAACCTCAGGCCCTGGAGGCCTCCTGCCCCATCCGGGCTACTAATCCTGAGTGTCCTCCGGAGTCTCTCTCTCAGGCAAAAGTGACAGATCAGATTACTCATCTGAAAGTTTATAGGAAGAATTGCTAATAACATTCTTTGCTGTCATTGCCTGTAAATTAGTATTTTACAGACTTTTATTTCATGGATGCCAAACGGAAAGTATTGTTTTTACATTACAAAGCAACACTATTTTTAGCTTGCAGAGGGAACAAGATGATATATGCTGCAGTTGTCAACTGTCTTTTAAAATGTATGTAGCACACTGGAACTCATACATATTTAAAAGGCCTAAATAATTGTCTGAAGCTCCCCGGTCTGCTTTTTAAAATTATCATTTCCACAGGGAGCAAGGGAGCATTTGTTCCTTGTCAACTGTCCAGACAGAATTATCATATTTGAAAACTTGTCCCTCCTGTTTGCTACTGTTTTTGTCAGTTTTGACTCACTATGAGTCCCTCTTCATCTCCCCACTGGTTTCAATGCCACAAATTTGGCTTCTGAGCCAACACACCTCATCACAGGCTCTTCCAGATAGAGGATCTGACTATCCTGGGAGCCTAGAGAGAGAGGTCATAAACCGGGGTCAAAGGGAAGACACCAAATACGTGCTGCCTCTTCCTGAATGGTCAGGGACTCTGTGATAATGCCTAGAGTCTCTGGGACATTCTTTGATCGGGTCTATAGGATAAAAGATTTTCCTGGATGGAAGAGGATGGCGATATGGTGAAATACAAATAGCAGAGAAATTGTAATTCTGTCTTGTCCACTTACAAATAATGTAACTTTAATACAATTATTATAAGGCAAAGCTCATAAGAGTTATCCTGCAGGTTTATTATGAGAATGAAATTAATGTTTTAAGAATTAGGTAAAATGCAGAGCCCAGTACCAGACACCTATATGGAACTCAATAATAGATATTTATTATAACTTTTATCTTATTATTAGCCACTCTTTTAGGTAACAACATTTTGTATTATTTCAGAAAAAATATTTTAAAATATACTTTATATAGTGTTCCCATCCTCAATATGGTGAATATCTTTTTTTAAATGTTGCATTTCTTTGATGTCAACATCATTAACATGAATTATAATTTAGCTCTAGGACATGGATGACCCTCTGACTTACTGAAATACATACTAGTAAGTATAATCATCCCTACACTATTATTGGACTGCAATGCATACTACTTTGATCTGTATCTATTTTTTTTCTGAGTTCTCTAATTCCTTGCTATTTCTCAGAAAATGCACATATTTGCTAACAGTAAGCTCTCCTCTTGAATCACTGCTTTCAAGTTGATGTGCCTTTATAAACCAGATCGCCAATCCTGGCAGAACTGCAAATATCCAATGTTTCTGTTTCTGGGAATATGGCAGGTAATATATCATAAAAGTTCTACCACTAAAAACCCTAGAAAAATTGGATGAAAAGTAATAAACATGATTTTAATGCAGAGCAGAGCTCTAAAGAATGTGAGGGAAATATCAAAGGACCAAAAGTGAAGAAGAATCTAAAATCAGACATAAGCAGGCGCTGAGGTTTCAGCCACTTTCTGGGAAATTGAAATCTCAATAACTGAGAGTTCAAGTTTTAGTAGCCATATATGGTTAGGAGAAAAGTAGCTGGGCAAATACTAAGATCCTCATAAAAATCTGTGATGCTCAAAATGTTGCATCTTCACTAATAAGATAGCCTGAAAGTTTTTTTAATGATACCTCAATGATAAAGGGGGAAAAACCTTTTCTATTTTGCTGTGAATTCTAAGTAGAGGAAAAGAAAAATAAAAGTACCTAAGAATTTAAAAACATAATCCTTTGCTTATAAGAACTTCAATTTGAAATTTGCATTGCTTGCATAGTCCAGAAACCCCCCAGGTAATATATTTAGACAATAGGGGTTCCAGGCTGGTAATACCTTGAGAGGATTATATACTAACTACATCTCAGCAATCTTTCCAGATAAATCAAAGGGCGAACTCTATCTCCTGGCTCCAATATTTCACTTGTCAAATATTTCCCCCATGAGGCATTACTGTTCCCAATGCCCCACTGTTTACTGAGCCAGGTCTTTGAGGTTCCAACCCCTGAAATCAAAAGGGAAATTCTGAGTAAGAGGCAAGTGGTGTGAGCAACAGGCTATGTGAGGTGGGGCTGTGTCTACATGAAGTCAGTAGCAACCCAGGGAGAGCTGGTGACCACACTGGCAATGGGAACAAGAGGCAATTTAGGCCAGAGGCTTCCAAGTTGAGCATAAGTGGTGTCTTATATGCCAGGCTACACATAATTACCACAGATAAAATTCCACACAAAGCAAACACCATGAGCATAGCAAATAAACCAACATAAAACCCAAGAAAATGTATAAAACCATTACGCATAGTGAGGAGAAGCAAAACAACCCTAAAAGTAGACTTCCAAATAATTTATGTATGCAGTACACCGGCTTAATGTACTTTTTCTATCCTTAACTGTGGCTTGGGATTAGTGATTTGCCTCCAAAAAAAGCCCAACGGGGAAAGGGGTTGAAAAGTAACTGTACACTGAGAAACCTGGCAAATACCACCCTGGTCAGCTGACTAATATTCACATCATCAGTGATAAATCGTGTCAATAGGATGCACCTTGATATGATGTGCTGAGAATGGCTCTTTACCTGTTATCTCCTTTCTCAAAGCCCATAATCCCAGTCCAACCCCGAGAAAACCATCAGACAAACCCAACATGAGGGAACTTCTAAAACAGTATGTTTCTAGTACTTTTCAAAATTGTCATGGTCATCAAAAACTGTCACAGTCTAGAGAATCCCGATGAACCATAACAACTAAATGTAATGTGGTCCCCTGAATGGTGTCCTAGAACAGCAGAAGGACATGGGGTGAGAAGAAAAAAAAGTGAAACCCAAATGAAGTGTGGCATTTACTTAATAGTAACATGCCAGTGTTGATTCCTTTGCTGTGGCAAATTTACCATGAGTGAAGAAACATAATGCGTGACTTTGGGCAGTGTCTTCAGAAGATGATTGCTTTAGTGGAATGAAATGAGCCCTGGGGTAAATACTGGACTCATGAGAACAGCTTGAAAGCGAGCCTGGAAATAATATACTAACCATAAGTAACAACATGCCAGAACAAAGTTTAACAGTATTTAAAGAAATATAAAAATATCTAGCACCCCAAAAATAAAAATTTGAAATGTCCAGAACTCAATAAAAAATTACCAGGCACACAGCAATATATGTCCATATCTGGGGGGCCGGGGGGGGGGAATCAATCAAAGAACTAGGCCTAGAATTGACATAGATTATAGAATTAGAATATAAATATTAATAAAATGGCTATTATAAATGTTTCAGAAGATAGAGAAAAGCATAAAAGCAATGAGTAAAATTAGATTAAATGAACTGAATCCTGCAGAAATGCAACTTATTAAAGTTAACACAAAAATTAGTGAAAAATACAATAATTCCATGACAAGTAAAAAAATCAATTCTATGTTAAAAAAAAAATTTCCCGCAAAATATACTTGGCACAGTTGTTTCACTAGTAATTTAACCAACTATATCATATATCAAAAAGAAACAAACAAACAAACAACAAAAAAACCAATCTTATGGATAGTTTTCTAAGCAGAGCAACAAATAAGAAATATTTCCCAGGCATTTGTATGAGGTCTGCATAAACTTGATACCAAAGCCTTACAAAGGCATTAAGAAGGACAATTTTTTTTATAAACAGGGATACAAAGAGCACTAATAACATAAGCTAATAATAGCAAAAAATATTACATATCAACTTATCTCTATGGATATCATGGGATATCCGGGACTCCTCAGGGCAGTGGTCGGCAAACTCATTAGTCAACAGAGCCAAATATCAACAGTACAACGATTGAAATTTCTTTTGAGAGCCAAATATTTTAAACTTAAACTATATAGGTAGGTACATTCAACTTTAAATTCACGGTTTTCGTCTTCTGTTTTTCTTTGCTTCTTCTTTGTAGCTAATGTTGTGGCCCCACCCCATAACAAAGAAACAGAATTTCCGGAGGATGAGGCCCAGAAATCAGGATTTTAAAAAAATTTCCAGGTGATTCTGATGTGCAGCCAAGGTTGAGAACCACTGTTCTAAACAATGTTTGGCGAATGATTAGCACGTGATCTTACAGCATTGCACTCCGTAATTAATTCTGTTGTCTCGTGGGAAAACTTTCTGCAGCAGTTTTAACAGGTGCGGCCAATGTTCCCAGGTGCGCTAACCAAGCCCAGGTTGTGTGCATTTGTTTACCTGCAGTGACTGCTGAATGCATATATTTACTAAACCTACTCAGTATAAATTTAAAATTACTATACTACATATGAAAATTTTTTCTGTAAAATTAAACTTTTCATGCATTCACAAACGTGTCTACATAAATAAAAACAGGTAAACTAACTTGTGAATATTTTTAACATACACATTTGGAAAACCTACTTTATTATATAACCGACTTTCAGGTTTAACAGACACCCCTGTGCTCAAATTAGCCCATTATATCGAGGTCTTACTGTACAAATCAATAAGACAACCGAATAAAAAATTATAAGAAATTGGAAAAGGTGCTTCACAAAATGGACAATAATTATATGAAGTTATGTTTGTATCAGTAAAATGGAAAATAAAATAATAATGAGATACCACTTCACCAAAATACCTAAAAATAAAAATTTTGCTAATTTAAGTTTGGTAAGAATGTGTTCAATCCTGAGCACTGGCTTCAAACATTTTAGAAAACATTTTGGCATTAACTAAATTTGAACATAGAACCTGAAAATATCTCGCAGAAATGCATTAGTGTATATAAGAATTTGCATGTACAAGAATATTTATAACATTATCACAATAGCCACAAACTAGTAACCACACAAATATCAATCTAAGTCAAATAATAAATCAGTGAAACACTGTACAACAACAAAAACATGAAACTACAACTACATGTTAAAAGATAAATGAGTCCAACAATTTGGGTAAATATCACAAACATAAGCAATTATTTACTGGGTTATTTATTTTATGTAAAGTTTAAAACGGAAAAACTAATACACAATGTTAGAAACTATAATACTTATAATCTTTGGAGAAGAAAGAGGAATGTTTGGGAGGACATGTGAGGGAGGAAATAAAAAGATGTTTGATACAGTTTAGAATAAAGAAAAATTCAAACAAATGTAAACATTCTTCAGTGTTAATGATGGATAAACTTATAGCGCATAGTTAATATGGAATAATATCCACTCATTTAAAACACTATGATACTGAGATAAGGTACTGAATTGCAACATAGGAAAAAATGTAAAATTTTTTTTTACATAATACCTCACCCTCCTCCCCTAAAAGAGTTTAAAATCATTACTCCTTCTCAAATTACTTTGGGATAAAATAAAGGTAACTTCTTTCCCTACCTCAAGTAGCTTCTGCTGGTTCTCAAACTTGAGAACACCCCGCTGGGAATGTAAAACAAGCCAAGCAGGGTACCGAGAGAGCAAGGGAGCCTGAATGAAGAGGCCTCCCCAGATTGGTAGGGGGCAGGTTTAACAAGGGAGGGAACTCACGAGGCTGGTCTCCAGGGCACACACCTGCAAGCCAGAACTTAAATGTTTATGAGGCCTTCACGTGGGTCAGGTGTGTATTCCGTCCAGGTGGTCTCAACAACACTTAATCTCTCACGGTTCCTAGCGTGAGAATGGTCGGTGGAACCTACTTCCAAGGACAGGGGAGGAGACGAGGAGCCTCTCATTGCCCGGTCATCTTCTAAATGACCTCCTCCAATAACCTCCTCTGAGCTAGGTGAGTCAGCTCACAAATACGTTTCCTTGTTTTCAGTAAATTGTTTATGTGAGACAAACTAATGCCCTTTCTGGCCAGAAAAGTTCCCCACTCCTTATTTAACCTGGGAAAATGGTCTGTGTTGCCGCATAACTATAATATTCTGTAACATTCTGTGATTTAAAGTACTTTAAAACAGTGATTCTCAACCTTCTGGCCCTTTAAATACAGTTCCTCATGTTGTGACCCAACCATAAAATTATTTTCGTTGCTACTTCAAAACTGTAATGTTGCTACTGTTATGAATCGGAATGTAAATATCTGATATGCAGGATGGTCTTAGGCGGACCCTGTGAAAGGGTCGTTCGACTGCCAAAGGGGTCGCGACCCACAGGTTGAGAACCGCTGCTTTAAAACCTTTTTTTTTTTTATAAATACATTTTTATTGATTTCAGAGAGAAGGGGAGAGATTAAAACATCGATGATAAAAGAATCATTGATTGGCTGCTTCCTGCATGCCCCCTACTAAGGATCAAGCCAGCAACCAGGGCATTGCCCTGACCTGAAATGAATACATGACCTCCTGGTTCATAGGTCGATGCTCAACCACTGGCTATTTATCTGATTTTATAACACTGAACGAAACATAGACCCAACAAAGGATCTGATCTCAGTGGTGCCTGGTGGTTGATTCTTCTATTATAGAAATAAAACCTTTGTTCACAGACTGATTATCAGTATTTCCTGGTGAGGTCCCACTTCATTTCAGTGGAGATCATGGAGGTTTCTCTCAGGCATTATTAAGAGGAGAAAGCAAAGTGCAAAAAACATATATAAGACAATAATATTTACATCAAATGAAATTCCATAGCTAAATATACATACATACATCTCATGTAGGTGAGTACAAATATGCAGTGAACTCTCTCCAGATGCTGATTTATGCCAATGGGCAGCACTGCTTAAGATTGGATGGAGGAGGAGGGGAGTGTGGGGTCTTTATTTAATCTGGCTCCCTTCCTGAGCTCTGTGGTCTGGTACTAGCAGTGTTCCTCCACAACCAAAGACTGCAGCTACAGCTCTCTCTTCCTGAGCCCCGGAGGGATTTAGAAGGACCCCATGTTTGTAGAGCAGCAGACAAACTCCCCACATCAATTTCCCATGGTTGTGTGATCACAGCCACTTCACAACCATAATGATGGTGTTGAAGGAGAAATAAGAGTGGGCCATTGGCCCGGCCAGTGCGGCTCAGTGGTTGAGTGTTGACCTATGAACCAGAAGGTCATGGTTCAATTCCCAGTCAGGGCACATGCCCAGGTTGTGGGCTCAGTCCCCAGTGTGGGCATGCAGGAGGCAGCCCATCAATATTTCTCTCTCATCATTGATGTTTCTATCTCTCTCTCCCTCTCCCTTCCTCTCTGAAATCAATTTAAAAAAAGTAAAAAAAAAAAAAAGAGTGGGCCATTGCATGTTCTCTATGAAATGTACAATATCTATAATAATAAAAGCATAATATGCTAATTAGACTGACTTCTGGATGAAGTAAGGGCTATGAGGGAAACCTGGGTCCCGGGTGCCAGAGGGAAGCCAGTGCCGGCAGCTGGGGAAAGGAAGGCCTACTCTTGCACGAATTTTGTGCATCAGGCCTCTAGTAGAGAAATAAAGAGTTTAAGTAGAGGCTGAAGGTGATTTCCATGCTGACCTAAGTGAGAATCATTCAATACAGATGAATCGAGTTTTAAAAATACTCTGTGGGTTACTGTTGTGAGAATATGGAAGAGAGAGAGGAAAGGAATTAGTATGTGCATATTTGTAGGTAGCAATTCGCCTGTAGTTCACAGGAGCCAGGCTCATGGCCTGAGTCCCTCCAAAGAGAAGGAAGGCAGGAAATGGGTCAGTAAAGGAAGGCATCCATATATCTTTGAACCCTTATGTTTCCATTTCCCAGGTCGCAGAGCCACAGAATCAGAGCTCAGTGACAAGCAAAGGAACGAATGAAAAGACAGGGATCAATGGGACATGGGAGCTAATTCTGCCTTTTTTCCTTTTCCCATGAACACCATCTCATACAAAGAATAGATCTTAAAATAAGACCTGTTATATTTCTGATTTTATGTCTTGCTTTTGTTTGTTTAAATGGACTCCTTTTACCATTGGCCTCCATCAGTGTTGGGCCATTTGCTGCCGGGTCCTCTGCATCTTGGGGAGTGAAATGGGCCAAGAGCTCCCAGAGTCTGAATTTTGCCAGAGCACCCCTATCTGTCTGGCCTCCCAGGGGCTATAGCTGTTCTGCATCACCAACAATTTTTCTTAGTATTTCAAATTGGTTTCAGTGCCATGTGACTCTAAATAGTGCCTCCTAGCCTCAGGCTTCCGGGTGAGGATGGATGAAATTGCCGGTGAGGCTGCAGCACTCAGGAGGTGCCAGCCTGCCAATCAATGCAGCAATGAGAAACCTAGATGGTTCTTCCTGGGACTGCCATGGTCTGTCTCAGGATGCAGAGAGAGCCGAACCAGAAAACCACATTCTAAACTGTTCTCTAAAGAACCCCACCGTGCTTTTTATCTTCCACTGTTTAAGAACAAGTTCTAAAAGACACAACAGTTAAATATTTTTCATGACTTTAAAGTATAACATGATGATCATAAAAAAAATAAGGAAAGAAAGGTTTGTATAAGAAAATAAACATTGCCCATAAACCTAACACCCAGATAAATACACTGTTTATGCATTAACATATTTATTTTGGTCTTTCCTCTATCTCATCTGTTTCTCTCTGCATATATTTTAAAGCTGCGGCTAATGTCTAAGATTTAAGCTGTGACTATTTAAAGAAACCAGCCTTCCTTTCTTCTCTATTTCCATCTCATACGTTCATACGTGTGTCTGTGTACGCTTCTGACTTTTTCACGACTGCTGCTACAGTTGCCTCTTTATCACTCTTTTCCAGCTGCCCCACACCTTGCTATTATTTATTTACTTACGTTTTGAAATCTTTCTCAAAATCCTTATGAAAGAATGTCATTTGAAAATAAATCAACCCCATTTTCAAATACCCTTCTCCCTGGCCTTCCTCTTTGGTCCTAGTTCTGGCAGAATAATTCTCAATTTAAGGTCACATTAAGCCTCCTGGTAGCATTCCTATCAGATCCCAGGGATCTCTGGTCCTTGTGCAGGAACTTGGGGTTGCCCATGGCACTACTCCCTCACAGGACTCACACCTTGACTAACCTTCTTATAATGTTCTTCCGCTCTTTTACAATCCAAATGACACTGTCATCACCTTAATACCCCAAACAGACATATATGAGGCATCTGATACTCCTCCCTCACCTTCATTCTCAACATAGAACCAGATCTGTATCAAGCATCACTCTGAATTCATCTCTTCCTACCCTCCGATATCACCGTCATTCAAACTTTGCTCATGTCTCTCTTGAATTGCAACAAAAGCCTCCTTCTTGGCTTCCCTCTGGCCCCAACCTTCTCTCTTATAGCCTCCAAATGGCCTCTTTCAAAACACAACTTGGCTCCATCCTCATTGCCTCTGGAACCTATAACTCTATCATTTAGAATCCCCAATCAATCTCAATCTCTCTCTCTCTCTCTCTCTCTCTCTCTCTCTCTCTCTCTCTCTGACTTTCTTCCAACCTGCATCCCTTAGGTGCCCAAGGAGCGTACAAAAGCAGTGGTTCTCAAAACGTGGTCACAAGAACAGCAGCATCAACATCCCCTAAGAACAGGTAAAAGATGAAAATATCCAGCCCCGCCAGGACCTCTGGCGGTGGGACCTAGAACTTTATATGTTTACAAACCTTAAGGAATGCTATCCAAATAATACAATTGAATAAAGTTTGTTTATATATTTTGAGAGGAAAAACTCTCTGATATATACTATTATATTTTTTTAAAAAAAGCAAAACTAATCTATGGGGGTAAAAGTTAGGAAAGTGATTCACTCAGGTCACAGAGGGAATTAATTAGAAGTGGGAATTAAGGAACATGCTTAATAATTATCAGTCATTATTATGTCATTTAATTTCCATTAATATCATTAAATTTCATTTAATTCTGCAGGTTTGGCCCCATCTCCACTCTCATTCTCTATCCTGTTATAGCACTATTGGTTACTAATAGTTAGTCAGTTACTAATTTGCTTGCTTTCTGTCTTTCCTCATTAATATGCAAACTCCATGAGGGCAAGAACTTAGCCTCTTTTTGTTAATCATTCTATTCCCATCCCTAGAAAAATGCCTTACATACAGTAGATTATTTATTGAATATGCAAATGAACAAATATAATATCTACCCTTTCATAGCTGAAAGCTCTAAGTTAACTTAACAACTCTTATGGCTGTGAAGTGGTCCCTCCCTCTACCTTCCCTGGAAGCCATCTCTCTGCCTGAATTTGACTAGTGACAGAGATCCCACTACTCAATAAAACAGTCTGATGATTGGTAGTTCTGATTTTTAGGAAGTTCTTCCTTATCCTGAACTGACAGCTCTCTCCCAATGCAAAATTACAGGGTCTCTGAGCTGAAAGGGACCTCAGGTAAAGATCCCTGTGCCTGAGCACCCAGCAGTTCCTGTTCGCCTGAGATGTCATGCTGGAGGCAGCATTTAATTCAGATGAGAAGTGACACCCACGTTCTGATGCCTCAGCTGCCTGCAAAGGGCTAGTGACAACTTCCATTACACAGAAGGATGAGCCAGGTGTCCTAGAAAAACTCCCACTTCTCAAACCCCATCTACCTAATGAGATTATCTCTGCAGAGTGAGCTGGGTCCCTTCCTCTGTGTCAAGTCCTAAATTCTGCTTAAAAAGTGTGCTGTTTCGGTACTGCAGTCCTTTAAGAAAGAGGTGAAGTTGGGGACCAATGGAACAGTAGGAGCTGAGTGACAGGAAGGACAAAGAGAAGGGGATTTGGGAACGGGGGGGGGATAATATTGAAATGCACCCACTTTCACATTTAGTGAAAGGTATTTGTTTTAAGGTATTGATATATGGGAATTGTTCAACCTCATTAAGTTCACAGTTTTGAGATTTGGGAGAAAAAATTCTCTTCATCCCATCTTGGGTTCTGTAGAATACGCAGATGTTTGACTTCAGAAAACCTTTAAATGAAACTGTTATTATTAACTTTCGTCACCCTTGCCTTCTTTCTCTTCCTGGTTCTAGGAGTTAGGTGCCAGGGGTTGGAAATGTATGTCCCCTATGTCCTTGAGACCTGCATTAGAGAAAGAACTACAGGGCTGTTGATGACAAGTAAGGGCAGCTAAGGAGCTTTGAGACAATTAAGGGAAAGGTTGTGTTTATTTCAAAGTCTTTTTCACTGATGATACAACACTGACATTAAAATTGTATTTCATCAACAATTCATCTGAGTCAAATGCTCACACCTGAATTTGTGTGTTTATGTATATGTGAGTTGTGACAACTACAAATCAAGAACAATGCAGGAGAACGATCCAATTTTGAGTTCAGAATAGAAATGATACTCCCATGTTGAGCATTATGTTTCACATAAAAAGAAATGGAATACACTAATGTCACTATATTTTGAATCCTGAAGTTAAGACATAGGTTGTGACAATGAGACATCATTTTTGAAATGGAGAAAAGTCTCAGAAAATGTGGGTCTTATATGAATGCCTTCTGTATGCAGAGGTCTATGATATGGGCCTCAGTAAACACAAAGAACTCTGTCACTTCCAATTAACAAATATTTTCTTTAGTCATATGCAAGGCTTGGGGGAGGGGGGATTTAGACATAAATCAAATAGGAACTTTCAGTATGGTAGAGGAGAAAGGATGTTTTCTAGGTTACCAGGGGATGTGGTCTAGAGTGATAAAGTCATTGTGAGCCACCACCATAGAGAAATTGGACTAGAGCATCCCAAGGGGAGAGGTTATATATTACCATTCACTGGTAGCTGATGATTCATGTGAATGTATAGAATCAATTTAATGTCAGTAATTGAAGAGGGGAAAAAATGGGATGTGTGCGGGATATGGGAAGAGGAAGCATTTCTATGCACTTGGGTGTTAGAGGATTCAGCATGGTGTTTGAGGATGGGATAGGGTATTAGAGGAACCTGGAGCTAAAGGGACAGGAGAGGCCTAACTGCAGAGGGCCTTAACTGTCAGTTTGAGGCATCAAGCCTAGATATAGGAGGTGCTGTAGGAGGCTTTGGAGCAAGAGGGCATAGGAAAAGCCTTGTGTTAGGAAGGTCACTGCTATGGTATTTACAGAGAACAGTTTCCAGTTCCTCATTCTGTTTCTTCCAGGTGAGATAGGGGCCTCTTAGAAGAGGTGGCATTGGGATGATATCGTGGTAGAGAGAAGAGAAGATGAAGATGAGGCTGAGGAGGGCAGAGACAAGTAGAGCAAGAAATATCTAGTCTTTCTAATGATTAGTGATTTGAGCATCTTTTCATATGTCTATCGCCCATCTGTCTGTCCTCTTTGGAGAAGTGTCTGTTCAGGTCCTATCCATTTTTTAATTGCATTGTTTGTGTACTTGGTGTTGAATTGTATGAGCTCTTTATAAATTTTGGATATTAACCCCTTATCAGATATATCATTGGGGAATATCTTCCTCCATTCAGTAGGTTGCCTTTCATTTTGTTGATGGGTTCCTTTGCTGTGCAAAATCTTTTTAGTTTGAGGTAGTCCCATTTGTTTCTTTTTTTCTTTTGTTTCCCTTGTCTGGGGAGATATATTAGAAAAAATATTGCTAAGGGAAAAGTCTGAGATTTTACTGCCTAAGTTTTCTTCTAGGGGTTTTAAGTCTTACATTTAAGTAACAGATATCTAGTCTCCATCCTCTTCCATAGTTTTTCTGTGAAGCCTGGTCTGATCCCATAACATTCGTGCTGGGGTTAAAAGATTAAAATGGAAACAATTGCACATTAGACAAAAGCAGCCTGTAGAGTCTCAGCCCTCAGCCCACTCAGGATCCTTTGCTCCATTTCCAAGCAAGAATCTCTCACCTCACCCTTTTCCTTAAGTTCTTTTGATGGGGGAATAAAAGAATGTTTTAGAATACAAATAAACCCTACCTTAGAATTCTAATGGAATTTTATCTTTAATTTAATTCACACTAAAGCATCACTTTAATCCCACACACAGGAGTTGCTAATTACTATGGTCCTGTGTTGGGCCACTGCCCCTTTCAAAGACTGTGGAAGTAGACACTTTCCTGAAAAAAGAAATAAAGAGGTAGGAAAGGGTGATTGGAAAGGAAAGGAAAAAAAGTAGAATATATTGCCCAGCCGGCATGGCTCAGTGGTTGAGCGTTGACCTATGAACCAGGAGGTCATAGTTCGATTCTCGGTCAGGGCACATGTTAAGGTTGTGGGTTCAATCCCCAGAGTGGGGTGTGCAGGAGGCAGACAATCAATGATTCTCTCTCATCATTGATGTTTCTATCTCTCTCTCCCTTCCTCTCAGAAATCAATAAAACTATATTCTAAAAAGCAGAACACAAAGTCAGAGAGCTGTTAACTTTTCCATTCGGACTAGCAACAATCCTCTATTTCCATTTTTGGAAAATAAGGCTCCTCAAAACTTAAAGAAGCTATAATAGGCCACAACACAAGGTCTTCTCTCTTCAGTTTTATCAGTATAAAATGTCAAGTTTATCTTCTTGCAATTATGCATAGCAAGTCATTAATGAGGAGATATCACACACCTACTCACGCTGTACTAATGGATTATCCTTTCTTATTGATGCCGTGTCATCTAGGCATATTATCTTTCATTTTTATTCATGGGCAAAAATTAAGCATTCATCCTTTCTTGGTATTGAAATTCCTTTTAACATGAGAAATGTATTGTTTAAAGAAAACATTTTTTAAAAAATATATTTTATGGTATTTTTACAGAGAGGAAGTGAGAGGGATAGAGAGTTAGAAACATCGATGAGAGAGAAACATTGATCAGCTGCCTCCTGCACACCCCCTACTGGGGATGTGCCCGCAACCAAGGTACATGCCCTTGACCGGAATCGAACCTGGGACCCTTGAGTCCACAGGCTGATGCTCTATCCACTGAGCCAAACCAGTTAGGGCTAAAGGAAACATTTTTTATGGTTAATAGAAAGTGAAAGATATGTGGAAGGAGCACAATATGAGAATAGAATGTGTGTATTGAAACTTCTCCGACCTTGTGTGTCACATTATCAAAGTCCTGTTGACATTCTGTCTTGGAATCTTCACACTAGAGTGGTGGCCTCAGTCTCACATGACTCACATCACTGTGGCAAGAGAGTTCATGGAAAAAATTTTCATGGTCACCTCGCAAAGAAGGTTAGGTATCTCTGACCCTCTGTACACACTAACGAGGCTCCTTAAACTGTGTATAAAATAAAAAAGAAGGCAAAGATGCCTGGAATCTCACAAGTTAAATACCCCGTGTGGATAAATTTTCTGATGAAAACTTGCCAAGGTCAAGTTTAGAAAATTCAAATAATATAGAAAAATAAAAGTAGTACTCTAGCCAGGTTGCTCAGGCAGTTGGAGCATCATCCTGTACACCAAAAGGCTGGGGGTTTTATTCCAGTCAAGGCACATACAGGAGGCAACTGATAGATGTTTCTCTCACACATCAATGTTTCTCTCTCTCAAAAAAGAAAAGAAAAAGAAAATTAGTGAAACAGTGACTTTCCAGCATCTCAAGTCCCTTAGTCCAAAGAAACCAAGCTCATATAATACCTTCAAGACTATGTTTTGTGTGTGTATCAGTGTATACTTGTTTATGAATATACAGATAATTGTTCATATTTACACAACAGATAATAGTGTACATGTTTAATGATCTTTGTTTATTGCACTTAATAACATATATTAGAGATATTTCCATAAGAGCATATACATATATCTCCTCCTTATATATCTTAAAAGTTATTAGTCTATTATATCTACTTAGATTCTAAAAGATACCACTTATTTTTTGTTGTTTTAGATTCTAAAAGATACCACTTATTTTCTGTTGTTTTAGATTCTAAAAGATACCAGTTCGAACATTCTAGTTCTAATAACTTGGCCAACTTTTCCAGGTTCAAATCAAGAGATTGGAATGCTAAATTCATGCCCTCAACTTTCTTAGATTGGAATGCTAAATTCATGCCCTCAACTTTCTTATTTTCCTCTAAAGAGAAGTAACATATTACACATCTTTCCAGTACCAGCATTATCACATATAAATTTTTGCCATTTGTATAGATGAAAAAAGTTTACCTCATTTTTACTTTTATTTTCATGTAAATGTTTTTAATTAGGAGTTTATTTAAACCTATTTTCATTTTTTTTTAATTTACTTAGCTGTAAATAATTTAAGATGCTTTTTCATTTATTTATTTTTTAAATATGTTTTTACTGATGTCCGAGAGAAAGAGGAAGGGAGAGGGAGAGAGAGAGGAAGGGAGGGGGGAAGGGAGGTGGGGGAGAGAGAGAGAGAACACTGACCAGCTGCCTCCTGCATCTCGCTACTGGAGATCGAGTCTGACCTGGAATCAAACTGAAGACCTGTAGGTGCATAGGACAATCTTAACCATCTGAGCAACACCAGCCAGGTCTCATTTTCATTTATTAATTGTATTATATTTTTGTAGTATTTTTATAGTCTTAATAAAATATGTTACAGCTATTTATCCTTTAGTTTCTCATTTGTTTTAATTTTGTGATATTTTTAACATGAGTTCAAAGTTTTTATGTGCTTACTTTTACTATCATTTTAATTTTCATCTTATTAATTTTGAGTCCTATGATAGACTATCTCGTCTACTTTAAGATAATATGTAATTTCAGTCATGCTTAATTTTAATACTTTTTCAGTTTATTTTTCAGTTTAAAATGTGATCAAGCCCTAACCGGTTTGGCTCAGTGGATAGAGCGTCGGCCTGCGGACTCAAGGGTCCCAGGTTCGAATCCAGTCAAGGGCATGTACCTTGGTTGTGGGCACATCCCCAGTAGGGAGTGTGCAGGAGGCAGCTGATCGATGTTTCTCTCTCATCAATGTTTCTACCTCTCTATCCCTCTCCCTTCCTCTCTGTAAAAAAATCAATAAAATATATTTAAAAACTAAAAATAAAATAAAATAAAATGTGATCAAACTAGAAGTTATCCTATGTAATAAAAGCCCAATGACCGAACGGTGGAACGACCAGAATGACGAGTTGACCAGTCACTATGACATGCACTGACCACCAGGGGGCTGACGCTCAATGCAGGGGCTTCCCCCTGGTGGTCAGTGTGCTCCCACAGGGGGAAGCACCACTTGGCTGACTGGGATGAGCAGTGCTCCCACAGCGGGCAATCCCAGCAGGCCATGCCCCCAACCAGTGCACAAATCCCGTGCACCAGACCTCTAGTTTTTGTATAAGAAACAAGGTAGAACTCCCAACTTTAAAATATACTACTGAAACAATCAGAAAATTCAGGAGAACTTTTAGGAAAAAAATTAATAATGATAATTTTTAGGCAAGTACAATGGTTTTCTATTTATATAAATCAGTGGGCATGCATGTATAAGGATGTCTGCGTATTTACTTCAGCAGAATTTTAAAGTTTTCCTCATATAAATCCTTTCTGTTCATTGTATACAGAAGCATTATTTATATACTTGACTGCTAAATCCATAACTTGTGTTTATTTTCTCTACCTGCTTATTGCTCACACTTAGGAATTTTTTTAACAAAAAGCTTTCTTTAGCATTTGTGTGGACAATATGTTCTTTTCTCTTATGACACATTAATATGATGAACTATATTTAGTTGTATCATCACCACAATAGAGTTGCAGATAATAGAAGCCAATGTCATGATTTTAAGAAAGTATTACAATCAGGAGTCCAGTCTAGGTTGGCCTCCAGACCCTCCCAGAACAATTGTGCAGAACTGACCCTACAAAGCCGCTGCTACCTTAGGCATCCCAGGGAGCAGGGGAATCAGGACGTCTCTGAGCGTGTTGGTGGCTTCTGGGGAGGCTGTGAACATGCATTGCACTCCGATGACTTGAGGAAATCACCATTTAAGCTGAAGTCTGAATAACAGACCACCCCCTTCGTAATTGTTGGTCTTACCAGCTAACGTCAAAAGTGTTAGTCATACTGTGTCTCTGCCATGGGGAACGTGTAATGTGTACACATAGACACATGGGCTGTTCAGCCTCTTCAATGCAGACAAGCTCACTCAGAAGAAGCTGACATGCAACTTGAATGAAAACCCTATCATATTTGCTGTGATTCTAACAGTGAGCCACACTTGCACATTTGGATCATGGTGTACTGCATTTATAAAATACACTGAATTATATTTTTATATGTAATTGTATAAAGTGTTAATATTCATAAGTAAAGTTGGTTTATACCTTTCCATAATTGTTGTTCTCTTTGTAAATTTTTTAAGTATAGTTAAAATAATTGTGACAGTACACCCTAATACGGATGCCTTAAGAATCCCCCGCTCTTAGGTCAATGTCAGTTTCTTTTATATGGTTCACTTACTTTTGCTGCTATGATATTACAGGCACTAGTCTATCTTTTTATATCTTACCTTTTTGAGTCACATTGTTTTAGATATGTTTCTTACATGTAATACATATTGGGCATTGCTTTTTAATGCAACCAGAGCCTACAGTACTTTCAGTAGATTAAAATTTATATCATTTTTCTACTGAACTAACAGAATTGGTCTCTCTAAGTGTCTTCTTATATAACTTTCTTCTTAATGTTTTTTGTCTTTTTTCTCTGTGGATATGCACTCTTTAGGATATATGGGATACGTGTATTTGTGTGTGATTTCCTTCTTATATTTCAGAAGATCTAGTCTCCTGATGATTTTTCAATAATTAATTTTACTTTTATAGTACACCTAACTCTCTAATGCAGCAGTTCTCAACCTGTGAGTCGAGACCCTTTGGGGATCGAACGACCCTTTCACAGGGGTCGCCTAAGACCATCAGAAAACACATATATAATTACATATTGTTTTTGTGATTAATCACTATGCTTTAATTATGTTCAATTTGTAACAATGAAAATACATCTTGCATATCAGATATTTATATTATGATTCATAACAGTAGCAAAATTACAGTTATGAAGTAGCAACGAAAATAATTTTATGGTTGGGGGTCACCACAACATGAGGAACTGTATTAAAGGGTCACGGCATTAGGAAGGTTGAGAACCACTGCTCTAATGCATCTTTGTACAACATGTAAGTGCAGGTAAAAAAAACAAAACAAACAAAAAATACCCACTTTACATCTCCTATCATGTCCCCTATTTCTTCTCCCTTTTTGTATTTATTATTGTTACTATTATTAGTATATTCTTATTATTACTTCTTCTACCAATGTACCCTATGCCTTAGTCTTTTCCATTCTAGGTGTATCTAAGTTAAGCTGAAGCTATTAGCTGACTATTTAAAAATATGTAAGGAAATTTGCACGTTCTTTCTCACTTCCTTTATCACCCACAGCCAGGTTTTGTTTTTGCCACATTTACTTTTATGTTGTCAGAGTTCCTGATATTTACTAACTGCAAGCATTTCCCAGAAGAAGTTTAGACCATGTTCTATTTTTAAGTGAATTCAATGCTTACCATCAGTTCTGCGTCTGTGCTTTCACCTTTCATATCCAGTTTTGTTGTCAAGTTGTTGTTTTTTTCACAAGATTATCTCATGTTCCTTTCCCCAAAAAAAGTAAATAGCCAAAACATGTGTTTGAGCAAAAAAATTCAAATGTTCACCAAACACGAAAAAGATGCTTCATATCACTAATAATCAAAAGACTATCAAGTAACACTGTAATAACATTATCTTATTTCCTATTGTGATAGAGTTTGCTAGTTGGCTACCTGAGTATCTATTCTCCTCTTCATCTATACCAGTAAAATCTTGCATTTTAGTTGAGTGCCATTGAGAAAAAACAAAACTGAAATTCCCAACATCACTTGCAACTAAATACATTCATGTGGTGTTCTGCCCAATGAGGTGCAATTGGGAGCTTAATGTGGAATTTCTGGGAGTGCTTCTGAAAGCAGGTCAAATCATCTAGAAGGGTCCCCTTGCTGTCCGTCTGTTTTCCCTCCTTCTTCCAATTTGCAATGCCAAGGTGATGGCTAGAGCTCTCTAGCAGACTTCCCTGTACTATAATTTACCTTGAAGTAGAAAAGCCATGTGCTAGAATTGTGAAAATGAACAGTAGGAGTTGGAGACCATTAGCATATAGTAGACTATTTCTAAATTTTTAATACTAGACTTTATACAATTTTATATTGTTTGAACCAATCGAATTTGGGTATTTCTGTTATGTGCAACTGGATATATTTTACTGACAGGCTAATTATGTTGAAAAGATGTTTTAAATGTGTTGGCAAGAGTGCTGGAGAATAGGCAAACTCCTACATGATGAGTAAGAGTCAGTGAGAAATGTTGTACCCCATATGTAAATGCCACAGATGCAATGCGTTCACTCCCTGGAAAATGCTGTGGGAAGTTTTGATACTCCCATACAATTAAATACTCTGAGGATCCCAGTTATCTGGCTTTAGGTATAAAGTTTTCTGAGCAGAATAGGGATGCCCCCCTCAAATAGGAAGCGGCCCATAGCATCCCTCCGTCTCTGGTTTCCTCACTCAGAACACTAGCACACACCCTGTGCCCTAAAGTGGATGCTGGCTGGATGCCGGTCAACACAGTCTTGTATGAGTTAAGAATGGCTGGTTAGTCGATAAAAGATGCCAAATTAGTTCAAAATAACTTCACGGATATGAGTAATACTACTTCACAACATTCAGCAAATGTGTGTGAGTGCCTACCATGCGTCACAGTAATTCTACAAGCTTGGGAAAGGAATGATGGATGAGACAGAGCCCTGATTAGCCAGAAGAGAACTTCTGACTTCTCTGAGCTGCACTTCTCTCTTGATGTGCTAGATGTTTTCTATGCATTGACTCATTTCAATTTACTAAGCATGCTGTGAGTGGACGAGTGTTTGCTTTGTCTTAATTTGTGAACTTCCTTTCAAGGAGTTTACTTAAATAACAGAATGAGTCCCTGGAAGCAGTCAAGATGAGGGACATAATCACAGCAGCAGACACCGGGAAATGACCCCAAAGTGATGGTTTTGTCCACCCACCGTCCTTCTCCTCCAATGCCCTCCACCCTAGTCTCTGTCTTTCAGGTCTTATAGCAGTGCCTCCACCTGCACAGCCTCTCCTGGTCTCGGACACCAAAGGAACAGAGGGTCTCCTTTAGAAGCCTCACACTGACCAGTTTGTATGTCTCGTGTCCTGTAGTTTATTCAATTATGGCTATTTGTACGTTTGAGTGTCTATCTGATAGTTAATAAATTCCTTGAAAGTGCTTTGGATCCCACCTCAGAACCTGACTTTGCATCTCGCATAAAGAACATGTTCAGCTCAGCCGGCTTGGCTCAGTGGTTGACTGTTAACTATGAACCAGGAGGTCACAGGAGGTTCGATTTCCGGTCAGGGCATATGCCTGGGTTTTGGGCTTGATCCCCAGTGTGGGGCATGCAAGAGGTAGCCAATCAATGATTCTCTCTCATCATTGATGTTTCTCTATCTCCCATCCTCTCTGAAATCAAGAAATATATTTTTTTAAAAAGAATGCGTTCAAATAATATGTGATGAAATGAATGGAATTGAACTTTTCCACATCAGATTATTGAGGGTGTGGTAACATCTATTTACCAATTTTACCCATGTCACTAAAATTTGATAATAAAGATAACAGCATCTTTCCAAGAAGTATACTTTTCAGTGAGAGGAGATTATTCTGCATGAATTTTAACAATTAGCAGCTTTTTTCAGTTTACAATGTTAATTGGATTTTTGATGAAACAGTAAATGAAACAGCATCAAATCCTATGTGTTTAGTTATCTCACACTTGTTATTTCCAGTGCGAATGCAAACTAAATGTCAGCAACACATTTTTTAGAGGCTGCAATTATTTTTTCACCCAATAGCACATCACAGGTTTACAAATCGGGATGGCATCACGTTCCTCTTTCTCAGAGGTGTGTTTTGCCTGTATCTCATAGAGTCTGACAGAATGTCAAAATGTTACAAGAGAGTAACATAGTTTGAGCAGTTGTGATCCAATCTATTTCACTGCTTTACATTTTTTAGGGAGCAAAAACAATTTGGAGATAGTAAGAAAACATATTATTCTGTTCAAAGCCTAATATTGGCCTACACTGCAAATGTTTGAACCATTTGGGGACTATTTTAGTAAGCCAGACAGCTATTCAGCAGAACATACCCTCTGCTTGAATTTCATAGTTAGTACAAGGCACCTCCCTTCTTTATCATTTTTCAGTGTGAATTACTACAAAGAATCTGCATAGCAAGTGCTAAGGCAGATTAATCCCATTATATTAAAAAGTTTGGTTGTCAAGAAAGCCTGCCCCAGACCCTGCAGCAGACACAGCAGCCGGTAGCAATGTGGGCTGCCAATCCTTCTACACAATATGGTGGGAACACAACAAACGCCCGTCTGCCACAATAGAACGGTCACAAAGAACCCACACACCTGGGACGCAAACACAGCTATTTTTTCTTACTCTTTTTGTATTTTTATCCTTTTTTCTTACTCAAATTTTCTTTTTCTTTGTTTTCTCTATCTTCCAATTCTCAACCTAACTTTTCTCTTTTTCATTTCCTTCCTCCTACTCTAAGTCTGTCTGCAATTATAAATCCCATTATTCATCTTTCCATTTATCTATCTTTTCATTAAAGCTTTCTTCCACACAAACATCATGCAGCCAAAGAGTAAGTTGGGATCATAGTACTGGTCTAGTGTTGTCTCATTGGACATAATTTACCACTGGCCAGCCTCCAAATTCCCATACAAAACTTAAAAAAAAATAAAGCTTTCTTCCAGCCAATGAGATGTTCCTGGTCTAACCAAAATCACTTGAACAAGCTCACACATGGGGAAAGGCGCCATTCCTGTGGCCTGCAAACGGGTCGCTACCTGAGGGAATGGCCTGGGCAGTCTTATCTCATTATTTCTATATTTCCAAAGCAGACTGGTAAGAACCATAGTAGGAAGATCTTATAAGAGCTAGGGAAGCCAGTGAATATTGTTAAACACTCTGGTAGCATGATCAAGTTTATATTTAGAAGTTTCAATACATTAGCGATGTCCAAATAAATTACGGGTGTTACAGTGACAAGCAGGAAGATATAGGTACACTATTTAAAATACTTTTACATTAAAGAGAATAGTCAAGTTTCTAAGCTGAGGCAACAGTGGTCAGGATAAGGAGGGCAGAGGCTTGACTTGGTATTTGCTGGTTTTAGTGAATGGGAATAACCCTGACCAGTTTGGCTCAGTGGATAGAGCGTCGGCCTGCGGACTGAAGGGTCCCAGGTGTGATTCCAGTCAGGGGCATGTACCTTGGTTGCGGGCACATTCCCAGTAGGGGGTGTGCAGGAGGCAGCTGATCGATGTTTCTCTCTCATCCATGTTTCTAACTCTCTATGCCTCTCCCTTCCTCTCTGTAAAAAATCAATAAAACATATATTTTTTAAAAATGAGTGGGAATAAAAGAGAGTACTGAGGACTCACGGAGGTGACTATGAGAATTAAATCACTGGAAAAGTAGAGAGAGATTTTTCGTTTCCCCTGGGATCATGATGAAAAAGAACCCTAGGCCATAGTTCCCCAATCAAGCATAAACTATGTTCAAGCCCTATAAACAGTAATTACACAAGACCAATGGGACCATGTCTAAAACAATGAAGAGCCAAGGTTACTCTGCAAGCACAAAAAATATCCAAATATCCCCCTATGGGAGTGGCTACTCTTGACCAATGTCAACTTTAACCTCTCTTTAATCATCCTGCTTCCCAGGTAAAAATTTCCCGGCTATCCAACCTCTCACTTGCTTTCTGAGAGCGCATAGTTCAGAAGTGTTTCCCACAGTGCCTCTGGTGTGCATTCTCCCATGCCACAGCAAACTAGATAAATCTAATTGTGTTTGGCTACAAGTATATTCCTGTGGCCTGGTCTTTGTCTGCTGGACATCAATAAAAACATCTAGTTGAAGATCCTTGATAAAGTTGCAGGATATGTGGGAAGGAACACATCAGAGAGGGCTCGATATACAGGTGATCTTTGACACAACAGAATCTAATGAGATTTCCCACAGAGAGAATGTAGAGAGTCCCACATATTTCAGGGGATCGGTAGAGGAGAGGTGAAGAAAAAGAATTTTAAAAGATTCTCAATGTCAGATATACAGGAAAAGAGAATGTTCTGAGAAAGAAGGAGTCCTTCAGAAAATGTCAAATGATACAGAAATAGTTGAAGGGAATAAGCACTGAAATAAATTCGATCAATAAGCCAATTGGAAGAGCAGGGCAGCCGCCAGGAGCCGTCCTTTCCTTGGGATAGTTACAAAGTCTATTAGCAAATGCAAATGCATGAAACAAAGGACAAAGCGATAATAATTATAAAAACAACATTATAGTAATAGTAACAGTTAACATGTGGGAAGTACTTACTGCGTCCTAGGCACTCTTAAAAGAGCTGCACATGTTTTACCTTATTTAGATTTTGCACAATAACCTCATGAGCAGGGACTATATTCACCGCCACTTTAGTGATAAGGAAACAGAGTGGTAAAGTAACTTGTCCAAGGCTGCACAGCGAGTAAGTAGAAGAGCTGACATCTGCTCCACAGGAGCCTCCCACAGCAATGAGAGCTGTGAAAGAGAGATCATGGAGGGGTTTTCAGAACGCATGCGAGGGACATATCCAGACTGGCATTGACATAAGTGAAAGGCACACAGTCAGAGAAGCAGTAAGATGCTCCCCTATTATTCCTTTACAAATTAAAAAGGCCATGATTTCTTGTAACACTAAAAATTCTTCCCTGTAATGAAGAACTTGGCTTGGTTGACTTTTCTTGTGTAAATGACAGGTCAAAACCTTTCCATTCTAGCTAATGGATGCAGATTCAGCAGACCCAAAGATTTCTGGAGGATAATGATGAGGTGCCGGACTCTGTTCGCTGGAGTTACTGCCTGGAGGTTTTAACTGCCAGGCCATCGTTTAATAACTGGGACAGCAGGGGCAGTTCAGTTATTTTTAACCTGCCATCTTGACTCATTTCAAACCTTTTTAATCAGAAGTTTCCCGAAGTGTTACAGCATTCTAAAAAACGCCAGCAGAAGGGCGGGAGTTGGGGCGGGCTGGGGCATCAATGGACAGACTGTTCCCAGCAGAAGAGTAAACTGACCCGCGTGAACGCAATAAACAACTGGAACTTGCAGGTTTCAAAGAGGCAGAAGGTAAGTGCCAGCCAAGAGCTGTTTAACTTTCCCGTCATTTCTGCAGGTTTAATGAGAGGGGAAAAGACAAGGACATGGCCAGTGTTTGCAGGTGGATGTCAAGACTGACAGTGTGGGCTGGTTTCCCTGAGTCTTTCCAGATGGATTATTTTACATCTTCTACTGCTCTTGGACGGGAAGACGTGGGACGACGTGTTTCTGGCTTTCAGAGCTTTCACCTCCAATCAGACTGAATAACAAGCAAAGCATTTTTCCATATACAAAACACAAAGAACACTCTTTTCCACCCAGGAGGAGACAGTCTAGAAAGGGACACATATATAACAATGACAGGTGCTGAAACCGGTTTGGCTCAGTGGATAGAGCATCGGCCTGAGGACTGAAAGGTCCCGGGTTCGATTCCGGTCAAGGGCATGTACCTGGGTTGCGGGCACATCCCCAGTAGGAGATGTGCAGGAGGCAGCTGATCGATGTTTCTAACTCTCTATCTCTCTCCCTTCCTCTCTGTAAAGAATCAATAAAATATATTTTTTTAAAAAATTGTCATTCATTTAAAAAAAAACAACAAACAATGACAGGCAAAGAAAAGACCTCCTTCAGTGGCTCATTCATTTGTTCATTCACTAATTCATTTGAACACTCACTGAATGTCTGCATTGTACAGGGCACTGGAACATGGAGGTCAATGAACCCCAGCCCTGTCCCCAGGAAGCACATGGTCAGATGGGGAAGAATAATGTATAAGCAGATGGTTGCAAGGCAGGGTGGAAGGTGGAGGGCACAGGGAATAGCAGAGCACAGCGCAGAGGTCATGAACCCAGCCTTGGCGTGTTAGGTTGCTTCCCAGAGGAAGGAAGCTTTGATTTATAGTTTAAGTTGGGGGTAGTTGGCTGAAGAAAGGGAGACAGTATCCCAGAAAGAGAAATCAGTGCGTAGAAAGGCGCTGTCAATGGACTGCCAGTAGCTGGGTAGAATGCAAGGATGATGCCTCGGTATCATTCCCTTCACCTTTGGTGGCTTCCATATATCTAGTTTGCTGCTGCTTCTTATGGAAATTCTCATTGACTCACTTTCCCTAGAGCAAGCATTTCTCAAGGATGTCTTTTCCACAACCGTGTGTGTGTGTGTGTGTGTGTGTGTGTGTGTGTGTGTGTGTAACTAAAACACTGACCTTAAGAAAGAAGAAAATAAAAATAAAAACAGAGAGTAACATTTATCGGGCACCTAATATGGACTGTGATCCTGGAAGTTTATGTAATTATCCAATACTCATGACTTCATTCATTAATTCACTCATGTGCTAAACTTAGTACTGTCTAAATACAGAATGCAAAAATGGGCATATATAAAAAACAAAGTTGGTTTAGTGTAATACATATAGAAATATGTTAACACTATAAAGATTATTCAAAGGAATGAGGGCATGAGGGTGGGTTAAGAAGAGGAGATATTTAAGCTAGATTTCATAGATGAATAGAAAATAACCAGGCCAGCTGGAGGCATATGGAAATGCCACGTAGAGAGAATTTTTAGGCTTAGGGATAGGCACATACAAAGCAATCAGTTCACCTGGTGAGGTCAATCAAACTAACAGAAATAGAGAAAAAATTAGTGTTGCAAGCAATCGCTAGATTTGAAAAAGCTTGCGTATCATAAAAAGCCAACTAAACTTTACTGTAAGCTTTATAGTTACAGTGGGGGACTGGGAAATGCATCACACTGGGAAGAATCCAATCTTGAATAGGCGAGAAATGAATTAGAAAAGAGTGTGAGACCAGAGGAAGGGGAACCGACTAGAAGGTCATTCCAATTTGCCAAGATATGGTGAGTGCCTGCTTTAAGGTAATGGTATAAACAATTGGAAATTAGATGTGAGGGATGGAAAACAGGGAGGAGTCAAGGATGACTAAAACAGGGAGGAGTCAAGGATGACTTCTGAGTTTTGGGCTCCGGAGACAAAGTGAAGCTGTATACACACACACACACACACACACACACACACACACACACACCACCCCGCTCCTTTCTCTTTTCCCACAAGAACAGTGACATGCAGAGAAGTTAATTAATTTACCTAAATCATGTAACTATTCAGTGACCAATTTGGGATTCAAACTTGACAAAAATCAAGCTCCCTCCCAGGTGTTTGGTAAGATGGGTGTTCTAGAGTTAGGGGGTAGGCACAGAGTGAGAGAAGAAATGCCAAACTACAACCTCATCCGACCATCTGAAGAATACAGGGCTGAATAAAAATCATAAAAGATGGAATGGGAAGTGAAAAAGCACCTGGAGATGGCTCATTCGTTTCATTACCTATGTTTACAGTTTGGATTTCTCTGAATCACCCACCAGTGGTCTAACAAATCTTTTCTGTTTTGACCCTCCTCATCCTTAAGCCTCTCATCACAGCATTAATCCATGTCACCTTGAATTTAAAATATAATTAGAAATAACTCACACTAACAACTTCCTTGAATGCATTAAATAATGAAAGTGGTATCATCTTTCCCCTGCTATGTGAACCATCTGTCCTCCCCTAGTCTTCCTCCCCTTCTCATGTCCAGAAAGTTTTAACCCATCAAAGAAGCCTTGATGCTCAGCTAAATGTCATTTGAGAATTCTTTCTATCAAAATAAGAAAATGAGATAAGGGGAAACTATAAGTTATAAATGAAGACCCTTTAAAGCTCACACATATTTCTAGGTAACAAAATGAAGTCATTAATCTATGAGGACTTCATCCATTTATCTCTCTCTTCTGTTCTCATTTCATAAACACAAATTTTCTGTTACACTCCCAATACATTTGTTGGAAGGGGGGTGAGCGATGAATTAAACGAACACCCACTCGATAATTCCTGACCTTTCCTTTAGCATGACAGTTTTATCAGTCAAGCAGAGAGATAATATGATGAGGATAAAAAGCTAATATTCTCTCCTGGTGAAAAAGAATCAATGACACTTTCACCCACAGCTTTATTGAAAAATAGATGATAATGGCTCAAGCACATCTACCAGAGTGAGCTGCTTGAAGCTACATTTAGCAACTTCTTAGAAGATGAAATATAACTGAAACTGTAGGGAGGCCCACAAAAGTGGTATGGGAATATTTCTTAAAATGAACTCAATAAACCCATTTCCCCCCAGCCTAAGGAGGAGCAATGAAGTGCCGTTTATGGAAAGGGAGAATGAAAGCCGTAAATTGCTTGAGCTCAATGCGTTTCACAGCGACACTCTTGTTTGGTGCTCCTAACAGTTTTAGCCATTGGGGAAACTGGCTCCAACTTCTGGACTACACCTATTAAACCAGGGAGAAATGCAGTCACCTATAAAACTTTTATTGTTGATAACAACTGGAGCGTTTAAAGTGTATGTGTATTAGAATAGGATATTCTGGGCCCTGCAGGAGAGATACAAGAATATTTTCCCTCAAGATGCCTAATTCATTTACTTCCATAGTGTGAACCTCATTGGTCAGAATGCAAAATACTGACTGGGCTACATTCTTGAGTGGGATTTAAAGAAAACTACAGTGTAATACTTCTCTTGATACGGAGAAGTGTGGAGGTCCTTCAAAGCGGATGACTCTGAGGTTGAGTCTGGGTTTCGGGGAGGAAAATTGTTAATCAGAGATTTGACTTGTGCTATTTCAGAGATCTGCATTGGGGGTTGGTTCTAAAATTCAGTAATAATAAAGGTTTAGACAAATCTCACTGTTTTCTATGCATGCTCAGAGACTTGGGTGGATCAACTGTAAGCCTGGTCTGTCCTGTCTCTCTTCCTGAGCTTGTCTTCCTGTTCTATTGGCATTTTCTATCTTGAAGAAGGCTCCCTGGCCTCTATAATCATCCAAAATTCATGAGACTAGGAGGAGCCCCAAAGCCTGATCTTCAATAAAGAATATATAAAAAGGAGACTCAAAGAAGTCCCAGGGGCTTCCAAGCCCCTTAAGCACATGAAAAGGTGGACTTCTAACATCACGATCGGGACCAGCTACATAATATTCAGGGTCCATTGCAAAATAAAACGCTAGGCACCTTGTTCAAAAACTATTAAGAATTTCAAGTTGGTGACAGCAGAGCATTAAACCAAGTTCTTGTATGTCACACATCATGAAGCATGCCTTAATAACACCTGGGGCCTTGACCTTCACCAACAAGTCTCTGTGGGGTGTGGAGTAAGGGGATGGAAGAACTGTGCGCTCATCATCAAATTTGGGACATGTCACTAAACACCCCACTGCTATGGGTTCTTTTTCCTGATAAACAAGAGCTCTACTAGTGATCAGACAGGATTGAAGCTGTTTGGGGAAGAGAAATGTCAGCAGGTTATCAAAAAAAGGGAACATCTTCATTAAATGGATTCTCACGTCCTCTCCCTGCTCCTATGTCTATCTGGCAGTGATGATCTACGCAGTGCAAGTCCTCAGTAACTTCATGAATATCACTGATGTTGATTCCAAACACGTGTGAAATGAATCAGCGCATGCTTCTACTGGTTTTGGTAACAATGCCACACTCTAAGTCAAAAATCACCTTTGGTTCCATTTTCTGATTCAAATTTAATTTTTGTTGTTCAGTCATGTTCTTTGTTATTGTTTACATATTCAAACTACACAAAAAGTCATTAAAATAAAATGCAATGGATTTTTCAGCACATTATAACATTTAATACCATAAGAGCCATCTTGTTATCATTTTAATCAATTATTTGACCGAGAAAATAACATTGTACTCAATGTACGAATTACCTTGTTCTATGGACTTCATCCACGCCAGTCCTGCAGCCACCCATGCTCCTGCTCAGATCACATGCCTCTTCTTCAGAAAGTACCATTGGAGGCTCCTTCCTCTGAAACTGATGCAGCTCCTTTAACCTCACCCCAAGTGATCTGCTCCATTCCCTTATTTCCGTATTTCTCATGCTTCCAAAGATCCAGTGAGTTAAAACACACCCTTGTTCACCCATCCATATCCTAAGCCAAGGCCCAAAACAAATGAGATTATTGCAGAACCTAACTAACTAAACACAGGTTTTTAAAAATTTAATCAACACTTCCTGAACTCTAATAGTGTTTCTAGAATGTAAATTATAATCTGGACCAGTATTTCCCAAAATGTCCACCAGAGTCCTAACATTCTTTAAATTCTCCCATAAAAAAAGTAGGTTAACTGCAAAGTCATCCTGAAATACATGTGTCTTCACTGGAGACATTTTAGAATTGTCAAAATGCTCAAATGTCTCCGGAAAAGACAAAATCACCCTCGGTTCAGAACCACTGCTCCAGGTGGAGAAACTATTCATCAGAATTTTATTTGACGGAAGTCATAGAGCCAGTAGATGTTTGAGATATGAGGTGCATCAGAATTTATGCCCAATTTTTTGTTGTGCTCAGCACTTATTCAGTACTTAAAGAGAAGTTCATAACTTTAAGTATGTTTAGCTAAAGCCAACAAATATTGAAGGCAAATAAGGTAAGCATTCAACTCAAGAAGTTGGAAAATTGATAAAAACCAAATTAAAATGACAGTTAAAGGGATAAGGGTTATGAGCATACGATGCAGTGTGCAGATGATGTTGTATTGAGTTGTGCGCTTGAAACCTATAGCCCAATAAATTCAATGGAAAAAATAAAATACATATTAAAAAATATTAAAGGAGAGAAATCATCCGGCCAGCATTGCTCAGTGGATGAGTGTTGACCTATGAACCAGGAAATCATGGTTTGATTCCTGGTCAGGGCATATGCCCAGGTTGTGGGCTCAATCCCCAGTGTGGGTGGAGTAGAAGGCAGCTAATCAATGATTCTCTCCCATAATTTATGTTTCTATATCTCTCTCCCTCTCCCTTCTCTCTGAAATCAATAAAAATATATTTAAAAATATAAAAATGATGGAGAAATCAGTGAAATATAGTTTAAGAAAACAAAACAATAGAGAAAGTTACTCAAACCAAAGATAGTTATATAAGATCAGAATAAGTAATATATATCCATTTTACTTATATGTGAACATAAGCATAAAGTCCTAAACTGAATATTAGTTTTAAAAAATTCTAATAATGGATTAAATATATAATATAGCTTGAACTAGTAGGCTTCTCTCAGGATTACAAAGATGGTTCCTTTTTAAAAAGTCAATTTAAAATATCTAACACCATTTATGATATGTAAACAAACTATCAGAGAGTTAATAATATAAATGAAAATCTTTAACTTAATAGTGATTAAAAACCCCATCCTACATCAAGCAAAATACTTAGTAGAGAAATTTCTGATGCATTCCCATTTAAGATGACAAAACAGAATGACCTCAGACACTGTTGTGGTTTAACATAATATCAAATGTCTGAGTCTATGCCACAAAACTAAAAACATGACAGGGGGAAAAAAAACATGACAGCGTGTCAAATTTGGAAAGAAAGACAGAAAACTCATTATTAGTTGATGATTTGATTTTCTACATAAAAAAAAAACACACCACAGAAAAAACACAGTATCAAACTAATAGAAGATTCATTACTATTACCAGATATAAGATCAACTTAGAATATTCTCTGACACCAACAAAACTCAGAAAGTAAAAAAGAAAATATGATATTATTTAACATAGAAGCTATAACCATCAAGATATATTATAATAACATGTGAAAAGATACAGAAACTCATTACACACCATGAGCATTCACATAAAAACATCAGTAAGAGAAGGAATCAAGAGAAATATTTTCAATGATAGAAATGCTACATATCTTGATTTGGTTGGTAGAACACAGTTTTATTCTTTTGTCAAACTCTAAATTGCATATTTGAAATCTGTACTTTATATTGTAGGCAAATACACCTCAATGAAAAAATGAGGAAAAATAGATACAATATTAAACCTGTGAATTTATGAAAGATTAAATACGTAGATAATATTCAGAACTAGCAAATGTGTGAACAAGAACTCTCATGTACTGGCAGCAGTAATGTGAACTAATATAGCCATTCTAAAAATAATTCTGGAAGAATCAAATGACTTTAAGTGTGCATATGTGCCAACCAGTAATCCATCACCTGTATATTCTAAATAAATAGTTTCAGAGATCTATCAGGATGCATACAGATGGGTATTTATTATAACGTTGCTATTTTTCTTAGCAAAGCACTGGAAGACACCAAGTTATCATCACTTATGAAAAATAAAATGTGATAGATTTATATTATAGAAAACCACTAGCTAGAAGTAAAGACTAGATATACAAACAGTAAGATAAATAGGTCTGAATTTTTTTTTTAAGTAAGAGATGTGAATTATAGTACATCACCAATACATGCTTTTGAAACAAACACAAAACAATACTCATCTTACTCAAGACATGTGCTTATCTACAAACACATGTCAAACATATCAGAGTCAATGCTCAAAGGGAGCATGGGATCAGGAAGGAAGAGGCGAAAAAGGGAAATAAAATATAGAGGAACCCTGACTAGATAAATATAATAATGTGCTATAAACTAAGGAGAATGAGAAACACCCCTTTGTATCTGAGTTCCAGAAACAGAGAAATAAAACAGAAAGGCATGTGGCCAACAGAAAGGATTTGCCCGGTGTGTCTTAGATTTCAAGCCCACAGTCTTCTCCATTGTAACAGGCCAATTTGCTAAAGTATTTACACTGTACCAGGGTTCCTAAAACTATGTCCAGATAACATTTCTTTGGCTTAGGGGATTAGTATCCTATTTATCTACAACATCTGTGTGTAGCCATATTTTGTAATTCACCACCAATAGAGTCTGACGACCATAGAGAACAATTCTATAACCAACTGTCTTTTATAGTTTTGAGCAAGTAATTTAACTTCTAGAAAGTGATTGGCTTGGAAGAGACACTCTCTCAGCCTTTCTCTTCTAAAATATCTTTATATTCAAAGACAGACCCCTGGTAAAAATCCAGCAAAACCACCCTTTGGATACACACAAATACTAACACAGGAACCCTCAGTTTGACTAAGATTCAGGAAGCTGTTGAGGACAAGAAAATATATGTGATTTCATCCTAACTGGTGCAGTCACTATGGAAAACAGTATTGAGTTTCCTCAAAAAATTAAATATGGAACTGTCATTTGACCCAATGAACCCACTTCTAGGAATATATCCTAAGAAATCTAAAACACCAATCAGAAAAAAATATATTGCACCCCTATGTTCATAGCAGCACAACTTACAATAGCAAAGATCTGGAAACAACCCAAGTGTCCACCAGAAACTGAGTGGATAAGAAAGCTGTGATACATTTACACCATGGTATTCTGTGCAGCTGTAAAAAAGAAGGATCTCTTACCCTTTGAGAGATCACGTAGGGACCTGGAGAGTATTATGCCAGAGAAAGACAAATATCACATGATCTCATGTATATGCGGCAACTAATGAACAAAATGAACTAATGATCAAAATAAATCAATGAACAAAATAAATCTAGAGACATGGAAGTATGGAACAGAGGAATCTCAGGGGGAAGGAAGAAGGGGCAAATGGGAAGAGATTAACCAAAGAACTTATAATCATATATGCATTGCCCAGGGACACAGACAATAGTGTAGTGAAGGCCTGGGGTGGGACCGAGCCAGGTGGAGGGAGGGCAAAGAGGGAGAAAAGGGGGAACATCTGTAATACTCTCAACAATTAAGATTAATTTTAAAACAATAAAAAGAAATATAAAATAATAAAAAATTTTATTGTAATAACTAGCTATGGTGTCAGATGGCTACTAGATTTCTCAGGGTGATTACTTCATGAGGTATATACATGTCTAATCACTGGGTTGTACGCCTGAAACTAATATAATATTGCATATTAACTGTAATTTAAAAATAAATTTAAAATTAATTAACATTCCATAAAATTTTTATAAAAAACTAGCTTAAGGAGAAGTGGGGGGAGGGGGGGAAGCTAAGAAATCCAACATCAGAGAATGATAGAAGGAAAATTTTAAAATATAAATAAGATTAATCTTGAATCCTTGTCAAAGTGACTCCTGTTGTATAAAATAATTTGAATATCACAGAAAGTCTTGTTGATATTAATTTCTTTAGCCATATATTCATTGATTTACTCATTTAATAATGAGAGTCTACCTCATGCCAGGCACTGTTGTAGGTACTGGGGAAGCCAACATTGCACAGACCCTGTCTTTGGGATTTTACAGGAAAATAAGTACTAACCCAATTATAGCACAAGTAACAAAGATAGTTAATTACACTGTGGTGCATGCTGTGGACAGGGCTGGAAAAATACACCACAGCAGGTTCTTACCTAACTTGAGTGACAGCAGGGAAAACCTCCCGTATGGATGAGGCCAGAAGGGGAAGTATAAATTGGCTGACTGAAAAGACCGCATAGAAAGGAGGAAAATGTTTCAGAGACAGACACCAGACAGAAAGGAGAAGGAAATGTCAGTAAACATGCTGGAAAACACTGTAAAGAAAATGGGAAACAAAGAACTTTAAGACAGGGCATGACATGATTAGATTTGCATTGTTCGTTAAATTTCTCTTGCTGCTAGCTGGAGAATAAATGCTATCTAGAGAGTGTTTTGTAAATGTAGAGAGATTGCTGCAGTAATCCTTGCCAATGATTCCTACAACTATGTTTATAGCTTTATCTTTTCATCTGAGCCTCATATCCCAACTTTCAATTAGCAATATCCTTTCTTATTAACTATAGTCAGATCAAAATTAATTGATTAAACCTAAAGTCATCTCCCACCCCAAAAAGTCATCCTACCATGTTCCAGAGTTTGGCTATATATATATATATATATATATATATATATATATATATATATATAGTTCATCCACCCATATACTCCAGCCATAAAATTGAATGGTGGTTGTATTAATCAGGGTAATTCTTTCTGCTTTTTAAAAATACAACTCAAGTACTGGTCTTTTACCTCCTTGGTTAAGTTTATTTCTAAGTATCTTTTTAAAAAATATATTTTTATTGATTTCAGAGAGGAAAGAGAGAGGGAATGAGAGAGAGAAACATCAACATTGAGAGAGAATCATTGATCGGCTGCTTCCTGTATGCCCCCTACTGGGGGTTGAGCCCACAACCCGGGCATGTGCCCTTGACCGGAATCGAACCCAGGACCCTTCAGTCCTCAGGACAATGCTCTATCCAGTCAGCCAAACTAGCTAGGGCTATTTCTAAGTATCTTAATTTTTTGTTGCAATGGTAAATGGGATTGTTATTTTAGTTTCTCTTTCTGAGAATCCATTATTGGTGTGTAAAAATGCCTTTGATTTCTGATGAGGAATAACGATGGTTATCTAGATCAGATGTCTTGTGCTATAAATAAACAAAACTATATGAATAAACCATCTCATATCTATTATTCTTTCCTGTCTATATTTAATTTCCATTGTAATGTGAAATTTTCTTTTGTATAATAATTGCCTCAAGAATGAAGAAGAGCCAGAGTAGGTTTGGCTCAGTGGATAGAGCTTTGGCCTGTGGACTGAAGGGTCCCAGGTTCAATTCCGGTCAAGGGCATCTACCTTGATTGCAAGTTCCCTGGCCCTAGTCAGGGTGCGTGCAGGAGGCAACCAATCGATGTGTCTCTCTCACATCCATGTTTCTCTCTGTCTCTCCCTCTCCCTTCCACTCTCTCTAACAATCAATGGAAAAATAGCCTCTGGTGAGGATTAACAACAAAAACAAAAAAAGAATGTAGCAGGGAAGGGAGAAAGGTCTACTGCACAAACTGGAAAAACAACATTATTGCATACCATGGCTTCAGTCTGCCAAGAAATCATTCAGATAGGAACTGGATTGTTTAGGTGGGAGAAACCAGTGAAAATCTTCTCAATGATATTCTAGAGTAACATGGCAGATGAATGAATGAATGCTAAGAGTGGATTTTCCTCAGACTAAAAAAAAAAAAAAATGAAGCACAGAACTTAGGGACACTTCATTATTCAAAAGGTCACAGAAGAAATTCAATTTCCGTTACTTCTAATTTGAATTGCTTAAAGTGTACAGGGTAATAGTATTAAAAGGATCAAGAGGATAAGGCCAGAAGTATAAGCTAAAAATCAAATGTTCCCTTCAAACGATGTGTGCTCTCTCATTAATGGTAATGAGAAGAGTGGAGTGAAAAGTGACAGAAACTGGTTAATCCAGTCCTCAGTCATCACTCATTTGTAAGTATTTTGTACAGTGTGACGCCCACTGAGTCCAATTACCTCCCTTTGGAAAATATGAATTTCTAAACACACTTCTTCCCCACCCCAAAGGTGAGTATATTCATTATACTCGTGTCTGTAATCCAAAATTATTTTAGACATGACTGCCCTAATACTGTTTTAATCATGATTAAGTCCTTTATTATTTATTTTCTCTCTCTCTTTTCTTTAGCTTCTATCTATGCTAACTTTAACCAACTGTCTTCAAAGTTCTGGAGTCTTCTTACTCTGACAATTAGGAGAGCATTTGGTATCCAGTTCTTACAGCTAATGCTCAACATTAGGTAGAAAATTAGCCAGAAACCATTTAAAACGCGGGGAAAACCAAAACTGGACATTCTTCTCCATGACTTAAATGCACACCTGATGATGTTAAATGCACACTTGAGCTCATTAGTTAAGCTAATCAAAACCTGAAATGTGTGTGTATATAAATATTTGAAGAGTTATTAAAAATGCTAGGGATTTTTCTCACACAATTCTAGACACGAATTAGGAGCCTGTTGACCATGAGAATAATACATATACTATGTGTTCATTTCTCATCTGTGTTCAAATCTCAAAATTGTCTGTTATTGCTTTCTAATTAATTTCATTGTGGTCAGAGAAAATAATTTATGTAATTCTTTTATTTAAAATAAAATTTAAATTTCTTGAGACTTCTTTTTCTCTCATGGCCTACCATGTGGATTACCCTGCCTAATGTGTTATATGCACTTGAAAGAATGAGCCACTAATCTCATCTCTCACACACAGAAATGTGTATTCTGCTTTTGCTGTGTGGTGTGTTTTATAGATGTCTGTTAGGTCTCGTTGCTTATAGTTGTTCTATCCATTATTGAAAGTGGGGTATTGAAATCTCCAACTATTATTATTGAATTGGCTTTTTCTCTTTTCAATTCTGTCAGGTTTTGCTTCATGTATTTGGGACTATATATTATATATATATAAACTAGAGGCCTGGTGCATGATATTTGGGCACTCAGGGGGGAGGGGGTGTGCCTCAGCCTGGTCTGCGCCCTCTTGCAGATATCCTTAGCACTGCTGCGGAGGCGAGAGAGGCTCCTGCCACCTCTGCTGCGCCACCACCGCTGCACTCGCCAGCCATGAGCCCGGCTTCTGGCTGAGTGGTGCTCCCCCTATGGGAGGGCACTGACCACCAGGGGGCAGCTCCTACATTGAGTGTCTGCCCCCTGGTGGTCAGTGCGCATCATAGTGACCAGTTGTTCCGCTGTTTGGTCAATTTGCATATTAGCCTTTTATTAGATAGGATTGTTACATCTTCCCATTTTATCTGACCCGTCTATCATCATACAAATCCTTGTTTTCTAATAAAAATTTATGTCTTAAAGTTGATTTTGCCTAATATTATATAGTGATGCTATCTCTCTTTAGGTTGCTGTTTCCATAGTATACCCTTTCCATCCTTTTACTCTTAACCTGTTTGTTTCTTCAAATGTAAGATGTGACACTTTAGTCAGCATAGATTTGGATTATGTTTTTGCAGTCATCCTGGAAATCTCTACATTTTGATGAAATGTTTATTCCATTTACATTTAATATAATTACTTATACAGCAGTATTTATAGCTGTTGTTTGGATACATCTTATGCCTTTGTCCCTGTATTCCTACATTATTGCCTTTTTTGTGTCAAGTAGATATTTTCTAGAGCCACAATTTTCATTGTATTGCCTTTTTTCTTTTAATACATTTTTGAGCTATTTTCTTAGTGGTTTTTCTGACAATAACAATTAGCACCTTAACTTAAAACAATGTAACTCAGATCAATACTCTCTTAACACGTTAAGCGCAATGTTAGTCACCGGTGACTGAAAAGGAAAGGAAGACAAAACAGGATTGGCGCTTAACGTGTTAACTTTAGTAGTATATGAAAATGTGGCTGTGATATATCAATAAACATTTACATTTTGTGTGTAAATTCTTACACACATTTTAAAAAATATACTAAGGTACATGATATATGTATTATTAAAACTGGGAAAGTAATTTTGTTAAAATTCATTCACAAATTAGAGGCACTTACCTAGATAAAGCATTCAGTTTATAGATAGTGGAACAGAGATCCTAGAGATGAAGGCAGTCCCCTAATCTTTATATACTGTTAGTATCAATGCCAGGTCATCTCATCCTTGGATCAGTGCTCTTTCAATCACATGGGATAATGGCTCTTTCTTTGGGGGATTTTAGCTCAAAAATGCATTTTTACAGAGGTATATCAGTGATGATCTCAAAATTTTACTGACCCTAATATTTAAGGTATTCAAATGTGAGTCTCTAACTCTCCATAGTTCTCTTGATTTAGCTCACCATGACTAGCAAGGTTCCAACCTGCAAGAAAATAATGATTTTCAAGTTTTCTTTCAGTCAATATGAGAATCCCAATAGAAAAGTAAAAAGAAAAGAAAATATCAAGTTGAGAACTTGAGCTCCCTTCACCTCCTATATCTCTTCCTCGGGCTGAACAAGTCAGTTTATTGCCTAGTTTATCTCAAAATCCGCAATCCCTTCCTGTGCATTCACAGGTATTATTACTGCACTGATCTAACTGCAAACTACAAAGATTGTATTGGAAAGGAAAAAATATCTTAGAAATAATGAGAGAGAAATCTCCCTCCACCCTCGACCCCACGGACACCAGAGAGGTTATGAAAATAAATGAAAAGAGTCAACTGACTACAGAAAGCAGTCGGACACCCTAAGCAGCCACACAGAGGGCTCTTTATATGATGGCTATTCACACCCTACAGATAAAAACCACTCAAGTTCTGGGCACTTGATAATAGAATGAACTACAAAATTATTGGTTCTTGTCCTGTTACATGGCTTAACCAGTTCACTCAGGGGCAAACCTTTTGTTCTCTGTATAATATGCGAACCTGATTGTCAACTGCATCATCTTATGGTCTGTGCCTGTTACATTGGCTTCCAGCCCAGCCCTCTACAGAACATCACTGATGAAAATCACTTAGTATCCCTGCTTTCATCTCTGGAATATCGAAAGAGGAGCCATATTTGTATGTCAGCTGAAGTCAAGTTAGTATGTAATAATAAATGACACTAACAATAGTGAGCTGAAAAATTAAAAGTTTATTTTCTGCCTCATTAAATATTTATTATGAATGTGTTCAGCTCTACTCCGTGTCACCTTCACTTGGGGACCTAGAAACAGCCTCATTTTCAAACAGTTGCATCATTACTGAGAAAGAGATCTCATGGCAAAGTACACACTGGCTATTCAAGTTTCCTCTTAGAAGGTCCACATTTTCATTGTGATAATAGTTCATTCAGCAAAGCAAGTCAGATCGTCAAACTTGATGGCAGTGGGTCAAAAGTATATATAATTTTTTTGTAAGGAATAGCACTATTTGCAGGGCACACCACGAAGAGATATGCAATGGAGGGACCACAGCATTCATTAAGGGATAGCTTCTCTAGAAAATCAAAGCTCTAAGGCAGTGCAGCCCAAAGAACGCTCACTGATAATGGGAATATTCTATAGCTGCCATGTTCAATGTGGTAGCTACTAGCCACATTCATTGAAGCTAGTGAACTAAGAAAATAAAATTTTAATTTTATATAATATTTGAAAATTAAAATTGAAATAGCTACATGTGGATAGCAGCTACTATAGTGGGCAACCCTACTCTAAAACTTAAATTTAGGAAAAAAAGGAATGAGGCTGACCACCACGGCCCTAAATAAAATAAACTTGATAATGATGCTTCAGGGAGAATAGAGGGGAAGAAGGGGGTGGGGGGAATCACCCAAGAAAGTCTCCACATGGATGATCAGAGTTTAGTGACAAAACAGAGTTTGTTTTTGATAGGTGCCTCTACAAATAGCTGGTTGTTTACCGAACATGGAAAAAAATGTTAAGGTGGGGCATTATAAAACGGTAATATAACCCTGTCAGACATTTTATTTTTTAATTGGCTCTGTGCTCCTGGAATGGAGACTAAGAACACCTCTCCAATTCCTGGTGACTACCCAATATCACCAAATGGATTTCTTAACTTTCAAGAGAGAAGCTACATGGCCCTATGGCTTTACAATCTCAAGTTTGCCTGTGCGCCCTTGTTGAAACAGGTTTTCCAATCCATCCTCATTGTGGGATGTATACACTGCTTCAAGGCCCACATTGTGAAATTCTTGCCATTTCGCATGTTTAGTAGAAACTCACCCCTGTCTCAGCCCTACCCCCAAACTTAGTCTCACCTTAGTTCCATTCTCTGGCCTCGGGTCACTGATAAAACCGGAAAAAGCTAGCCTGGGAGTGGAATCTGACTTTGTGTTACAGATGGTTAAGGATGTAGCTCTGGAATCAGAGACCTGGTTTGACTCTCATTTTCCCACCTAAACCTGTGGACCAAGAGTAAATTACTGAACTTATCTGGGTCCCATTCACCTCATCTGTGAAATATAGATAATAGCACCTACTTCATTTCTTCTGAGGGATTTATACATTAAAGCATGTAAAGAGCTTAACCCGTTGTCTGGCACACAAAAACGTACTCAATAAATGGCAAGTTTATGATCGTATTCTAACTCCTCAACTTTTAATGGGAGTTGGCAAAAGAGAGAATATTTACTTTAAATTCGTTACGTGTAAACATTACTGCAACTAATATACCCATAATACCTCATTGTGACCCCGTCAAATATTTCTTCTATGTATTTGGATTGAAAGGATGCCAGTAAACCTGGATATTAATAAATTCTAGCATTTCCTATCTCTGTGAGGGTATGCACACTGACATCCAAGTTAGTCTCTTATCTTTGGAATGGCAATAATTATATCTAACTCACCCTGTTGGTTTGAGGATTAAATGATTAACTAGGTATAAAGAGGCTGCCGAGTGTTGCTCTCTAAAACAGATGACTCTCTTTGGGTTCTGACTCCATTGCTGTATTCAGAGAAAGAGATTTCAGACAGACAAAAGACATTCAATATTCTCTAATCCTATAGTCAACTTCTCCCTTGTCAAAGATTTATGACCATGTCTCTCATTTGAAACAAAATTAAGAGGAATACAACTTAATAATATGGAGAGAAATCCTACACAAGTTTAAGCATTTCTTTCATTGGAGATAAAAAATGCAAAGTTTAATTGTACATTACAGTTTCATAATAAAAGAAGGGGAGGTTGATTTATGTTGATGTTCTCCTCCTAATATAATTTGCAACTAACATAGCAATACTGCTCTGGCTTCATGAAACCTAATTGTTCCCCTTGACAGCATCTTGAGAGTTTTCTGTTTAATGTAAAGAGAGAGACACAGAGAGAGAAAGGGAGGCAAGTGCTAGAAAATCAGTGAGAGAAGACCCTAGAACTGTTACTTATTTCAGGTACCATCAGCATCCTTTAAAGCTTGTTTCAGGAATAGGGGATCTTTGACTAACAAGGACTTTGCCTGGTGGACTGACTTGTTTGACATGAGGTCAGTATTAATTAAATAACAAAAACTGATTATTTGAACACAGATGAAATATACTAGTATAAATTACCCAGACTTTGGCAAGCGAATTTTCAGGCTTTTATAGTCAAGGCTGTGTCAGCATAAGCATTGGGTATAGTAGGACCCATTGCAAGAGCTATAATATGTCACAGTGACTTAACCAAATTATTGAAACTCAGCATACTTTACTTGATGCAGTATCTGTTTCATAGAGGCAACATACTTTGAAATGTCTCTATGAGATTTAATTAGTGAATTGTTATTCAAATATATCCCAGAAAGCTCCTGTATGCCAGGTACCAGAATAGGTTTGTGGCAATTAAAACAAATAGAATATACTTCTGGCTCTAAAAGGGTCTTAAGTGTGTTCAAATATTTTTTTCATTGGGGTGGTGATGGATACATGTACAAATAAGTTAAAAATGATTATTCCAAAATAAAAATTAGTTAAATGTATTAGTAAATAGTAGAGGATTCAATCTGACTATACACATTACAACTATAAATCATAGCTAAATCTCATACATGGTGAGGCAGAAAGATGAGGGATTTCCAGCTCAAAAGAAAAGCTTGTAATCTGGCCAGGCTGTGAAACCACCATGGATTCTACAGGTCTCCTCACTCCCACTTGATGTACATTATTACAAGTCAAGGTTTCAGAACAAGCCAATCTACACAGTCATTTTTTTTTAATTTCCATTTGCTCTTGCATCCAAATTTCCACAAGTTTACTCTGAAAGGAAGAATTATTCAAAAATTAGCAAAATGTGGAAAATGGGCATATTCATCTGCTAGGGCTACCATAACAAAATACCTCAGATTGAGTGGCTTAAACAACAGAAATTTATTTTTCAAGTTCTGGAGGTGAGTTCAAGAATTCAGTTGCCTTCTCACACTGTCCTAATATGGCCTTTTTTCTGGTTGTGCTCTTCATGTGCTTAGGTGTGGCTATGGGCCCCACCCTATGCATTTAACTTTACCTCCCCTAAAAGCCCCACCCCTGATTGGGAGGGACAGGGGGTGGGGGTGGGGGGGGGGAGACACTATTCCCTCAATGACAACAGGGCTGTTGAAAGATGAAATTTTGCAATTGTATCATTCATGACCAGGAAGGAGCAGAATATTAACTGGGTGCCCATTTTAGATCCTGAATCCAATAAAGACATTTGTAATCACTTAACTGAAACACAATTCACTTTTTAAATAAGTTATAAGTAACACGCTCCTCACTAGGGTTTAGAAAGTAACATTTGCTTTCCATTCCCACAGCTCATATTTGATTGTACTGGCAGGAAGTCAAGGCTCACAGAGCCACCTCCTGTCTAATCAAAATTAATATACAGCAATAATGGAGGGACACTGACACATAACATTGAATGGTGCCAGTTAGAAGCAAATATCACACTGAGTTCAATGTGAATGTTTAAAAAAAAAAAGGCTGGAAAAAGCAACTTTAATCTCTATGTCAAAGGGGAGAGATTTTTTTTGAAAGTAGAAAACAAGAATTACTGATAACTCATCCCTCGTCAGTGTATTTTTATGAGATTCCAAAGGCCAAACTATCTCAGGGTCCCCAAGGTGTCTCAGAGTCTACAAAAATGCAAAAAAAAAAATTGTGTAACAAGTATTATGCAGGGTGACAAAGCCAATAAAGTCTTGAAGGTTTCCAATTTTGGGGGGAAGTGCTTCAAGAGAAGAATACTATGAGAGATTCATGCATGGTCTTGAGAAATGACATCAGCAGCCTTTCTTCCGTTCCCATTAGAGAAACCGGAATGTAGTCTACAGCAACAAGAAAGCTAAGTAAGCTAAGTCCACCATTTTGAGCTTTCTTTGCTGATTATTAGAAAATTTAAATCACTTTTATTCATGTCCATGAAAGAGTCGGAAGAGGCTAGTTGGGACAATCCTTAACAGTGATGATGTCTTCCAACTCGGAGACAGTAGGCTGGTGGCACTTCTCTCTTGAGGTCTCTTGGCCCCAATTCTGACTAACAGTAGTGATCTGACTCAGGAAAAATTACCTGGTTTATTCTATACAGCCATTCCCTCAGGGGATCTCCTAATCACAATCTATCTTTGCCCATGTTGAAACCAAGGTTACAGGATTGAAACCAATATATTTTTTTAAATGGCTGGGTTTCTAGCCTGACTTATTTAATAGTCAAATAAATATTTTCTCTGAGAAGGCAATTTGATACCAATATTAATTATCTGTTGCATGCAAAAAATCAAACAATAATTATTAGTGAGTTAAAATAGCAGAGTTGTTATTTTTCTCTTGTCCTTCAATAAAGATTCTGAAAACACAAATCTGAAAAGATTTGATGATGCATATTAATAAATCTATTAATTTCAAGAGATATTCTTACTGAAATGTAGTAATATCTGGTTTTTTTTTGCTTACCAACATATTGACAAAGTGAGTTTTTAAGCAAGTCTTAGTGATAAATAACTAAAATGTTAGGGAAAGCGTATACAATGACAACCTTAAAAACAATATGAAAGCTAAGAAGTCCAATGTTAAAAAATAGTAATATTGTTTTTTTCTACTAGAGTCTCTAACATTATTTTATTTTCCAAGAACCTTGGCATTCTCTAAATTCAACAAAATATTGGGGCTCCCACCTAATATATAAGCTTTTCTTTTTAAATGTAGAATTAAATGCCAGACTTTCCATTAGGTTCAACCCATTGTTATTGGAATTAAGCAGAGAGTGCTATCTGGTTTCACTGGATTAGACTGGCAACATGAAATGATGTAGGAGAAAGAGCCAGCATATGGCATCAACCTGCTCAAATTGACAAAACAGTATCACCTGGGTCAGGGAAGATAAAAGAGTCTATCAATTATGGTTCAAGCAAATGCAGGGCGGGTGCGAGTAAACAGAGAGAGTCTACAAGGAAGAGATCAAGAAGTGAATTAATGAGTGTGAGCCAGGTGTCAGAGACTGATCCGTACCAGAGAGTGCATGGAAGTGGAGAAAAGCACAAAGACCCGGATGCTCCAGCCTCTTACAACTCAAAACCCAGTCTGCAGCTCAGCAGCCTTATTACGACCTGGGACACGTTAGAGATGCCTAATCACAGGCCTGACCCAAGAACCACTGAATCAGAATGGACATTTACCAGATCCCCAAATGATGCACACAATATGCATTTAAGAAACACAGAAGTTCAAGAGGCTCTGCTCTAATTTTCCAGTTCCTGCCCAACATCACCGGAGGAGCTGCCTGTGTTCTCTGCCATTACAGTATTCTTGACCTTGACAATCTTGCCTTTTAGCCACTCTCCGCAAACTTTTGCTTTGTTTTCATCTTTACTCTTTAATTATGTACATTCGTTCCTCTCTTATAAGTGTATTAAAATTCTTATTGAAAACTTAAAGCTGACACTCATGTATATTTATGATTTGGGCATCTAACTTTAGTCAAATGATAAATGAAGAAAATTCTTATTTAATAATTACTATGTGATGAAACATTTCCCTATTTGGGAAAAAAATAATGAATTTGTCTTCTCATCATCGTACATGATATGCAAAACAATTTCCAGGTAGATTAAAAGTTCTATGTAAACAAAAAGCCATAATAACCTAGAAAATATGTTGTCTCATTTTGAAGAAAATAACACTTTTTGAAATATAAAAGAAAAAATATATTAATCTTATGATATAAAAAATTTGAGATCACTGTAGTTGAAATACAATAAGCAAAAGTAAAAAAGAAACCACAAACTATGCATATTATTTGCAATAGAGTAACCAAAAGAATTGCATGTTTATTAAATCGAAAGCTCTTACAGTCCAGTAATATAAATACCAAAATAGAAAATTAGAAAATGAAATAAGCAATTCATTAATTGCCCAAATCTTAAAAACAGTTCAGCACTGTTAGTTTAAATATATATAAATTTCAAAAATAATGAAAGACATTCTCAAGACCCATCATGCATTACAGTAATCATGACAACATGGGCATGGTGGAAGGATACATAAGTGGACTCTGAAACAGAACAGAGTCCTGAGAACACACCTCGATGGTCCATCGATTTATGAAAAAAGGGCACTAAAGTGCAGTGGAACAAGTGTGGTCTCTCCAATAAATGATATTTTTATTGAAAAATAATGCATCTTGATCTCTACTTCAAACTATAAACAAAAGCTATTCCAGAATGGATTGCAGATCTAAATATGAAAAGTTAAGGAATAAAACATGCCCTAGCCGGTTTGGCTCAGTGGATGAAGCGTCGGCCTGCGGACTTGGGGGTCCCAGGTTCGATTCCGGTCAAGGGCATGTGCCTTGGTTTCGGGCACATTCCCAGCGGGGAGTGTGCAGGAGGCAGCTGATCGATGTTTCTCTCCCATCGATGTTTCTGACTCTCTATCCCTCTCCCTTCCTCTCGGTAAAAAATCAATAAAATATATTTTTTTTTAAAAAGAAATAAAACATTTAGGAGAAAGCACAGAGAATGTCCTTAAATCTTTGGAGAAGGCAAAGATTTCTTTAAACATAAAAAAAATACAAAAACTGATGTGTTGGATTTTATTAAGATTAAAATAGTTCAATTTCATAAACAGTGATCATTATGAGAGAGAACAGGTAAGCTGCAGATGGAGAGAAAATACTTGAGTTCATCCATCTGACAAAGGACTCTTATTCTTATGTATAAAGAATTTTGTAAATCAGTTCAAATAGACGTTAAATAGAAAAAAAATAAGCAAAAGGTTTAAATAAAAATGTCACAAAGAAAGCTATCCAAGTTGCCAGTAAAAACGTGAAAATATGCTCAAATTTCTTATTAAAGTTAAAGTGAAATATCATTAAACCTCCACCCAAAAGGCTAAAAATAAAAACAAAACAAAAAAATAGTGTTTCTAAGACTCTCCAGCTTTCTTGAAAAAAAAAATCGACTCTCTTCATATTTCTTTCCCAAGTTTTCTCTTTTTAGTATAATTTTAGATTATGAATCCAAAGATTGGAAAAGATATGGTTACATTTCAATCTTCACAATATAGGAATCAAGTCCAATATTTGTAATTCATAATGTTACATCGAAAATAACAGCATAAAATCCATGTATGTCTAAACTGATGTTATCCATGGAATTCATTAAAATCTGAATCTTAGTATCAAAATAAAATAATGGATTCAAACTGTCTGGTTACTAAATCATTCATCAAGTCAGCAGAAAATCAGTCACATGTCAAGTGCAAGACACTGAGGAACACACCTCTTAGTATAACTAGCAGAAAAATTTAGATTATCAGGCTCAATTAGATTATTTAAAATGTATGAATGATTACCATAACTCATGGACACAGTGTACACTGGGGCAGTGGGGGCTTGCCCGGGGTGGGAATGGCTGGGGGGAAGGGGGGGTCAAGTGGGGAAAACGAAGACATATGTAAAACTTTCAACAATAAATTTTAAAAAATGTATGAATGTATTGTGATCACATTTTAATTGGGAATACATTTTGTCATTAATGGTGTTCTTCAGACCTTAGCCCAGAAATTAAATGGTACCTTAGGAAAAGTTAAAGGAAATACCTGGGACAGGAAACTTTTGACCCAAATTGCTTTAGCGATGCTGGAAATATATTGCCTCATCTGTCCACATATCAACCTAGATGTAAACAACCAAAGAAACATAAAAGTAATCATGGTTAGATTTCAGAAAACCAGAGGTTTGCTTCTTAGATATGTTCTTGGTTCTGTTGAGCATGGGCTGACCAAAGAATTGAGTGTCAGTAAGCCAGATAAGAGAAATGCCTACAACAGCTACCACGTGGAAGTTGTGGAAAATTCTCAGAGACTTATATATGTATCATGAGTAAAATAAGAGATGAGGTTGACTCAGCTAGAAAAGGATACAAAACTGAACAAGCTCAGAAAATGGAAAATAAATCTTTCAAGTGTTTTTTTTTTGGGGGGGGTGGGGGTGGCATGGGGGGTGAAAATTAAAAAACACACACACTAAAACCTAATGGCTTATTTGCTCACAATTCTGTAGGTTAATAATTCAAGAAGTATGCATTAGGGGACATCTCAACTCCATTGCACGGTGTCTAGGACCTTTCTGAGGTGCCTTAAATAGATGGGGGCTGGCTGGATTACTGAATTGGGGTCATATATGTCTGAAGCCTCATTCTAGCTCCCAGTTTTTTTCCTCGGCTCTCTTTTATGTCACTTCTCCATATGACTTGACCTTCCTCGCATGGTGGTCACAAGATTCCCAAAGTAGTGTTCCAAGAGGACTAGCCCCATTGAGCAGGGCTGATTAAGAACTGGCTGGCATAACACTTGCTAATGTTAAAATCTCCAAAGAAATTTTCATGGCCAAACTTCTATTGCTGGATATTCTGCTTTTCAGGAAAACCTGGACATATAGACATTTAAAGGAAATCATGTTTTCTTGTGTTTAAATAATTCAATTTCTGTTCTATTTCCTTCCTCCCTCCTCCCTCCTACCTCCCTCCTCCTCCTCCCTCCCTGCCTCCCTGCTCCCTCCCTCCCTTCCTTCCTTCCTTCCTTCCTTCCTTCCTTCCTTCCTTCCTTCCTTCCTTCCTTCCTCTTTATTCTTGTTCTTTAACATCACACATCTCAATATTAATTGGTAAGACCAAGCAATTTTGCAAGTTTTGGTCAACAGGCTTTTTACTTCTGGGCTTCTAAGAGGTGCATCTGTACGTTTGGTCTAATTTATGAAAAGTAACAAACATGCATGCCCCTATCTCATTGCACTGCTAGGAATTAATAACTAAGTCCAGGTTCATGCGACTACATATCCAGTATTATTCCCACCGGTGCATGCTGTGTCTTAGGCTATAGAAATATGATTCACCTACTATTATTAAAAGGAAGCATCAAAACATATTTTATAGGGACACAAAATTTTAGGTCTATGATTATTGTTAAATATATCTAATTGGTGCATTAAGTACATAAGCAGAAGTCCTTCCATACTAACATTAATAAGAAATATTCTGCATCGGTCCCATATTTTTTTTGCTGTAATAGGGTCACACAAAGTTCAATAATAAAACCCCCCTTCCAGAATCTCAGGACCTTGGAAGTTCTGTGGCAGAGCAGCTGCCAAGATAACATTGGCGACGGATAAAACCCAACTGCAATATTAATTAACAGGTGTTTCAATCTCCCTAAGTCCTATTGTATTATCTTTAAAAATAAAGTTAATATTCTTACCTACCTCAGAATGTTATTTAGAGAGAAAATAATAACAAATGCAGAGACTTCAGCACAGCACATATAAGCACTCAAAAATTAACATTGTTTTTCACCTTATTCTAGAAATTGTGGGTCAGCTTGTGACAAAAATTCCAAATGTTTTGATTACTCTAAGAAGAACTTAGAACATTATATTTGACATTCAAATCACAGGCAATCAGAAGATAACATAATTCTTTTTTTGTTTTGTTTTACTGCTGCTGCTTTCCATTCTGATTTGGTTTTACAAATACTCCTCCCCCCAAATAAGAAATATCTGCAAGCAACCCCTGTGATGAAGTAATAGTGTGTGTGTGTGTGTGTGTGTGTGTGTGTGTGTGTGTGTGTATTCAGAAGTTTTCTCATTTACATTTAGAGTATATTTCTATCTGCAGGAGGCCAGTTGGACCTGTCTGAATTTGGAAAACCATTTAAGGAAACTCTAAGTCAGCCTAAATGTCAAACAATTCTTTCTGGGTTGATGAGATTATAGGCTCTATAAAAAATTTATTTTTGTATTTAAAAAAAAATTGTCTTCCTTAATGAACATGCAATGTTTTTAAAACAAGAAAAAGCCACTTATTTTAAAATGAAAATAATTAGTTCAAAATAACATTTGCAAGTGTTTAGTTATTCCTGATATACATTAATATGATGAAATAAAATTATATTAGTATTTGCAAGTATTGTTGGAACAATTTTGGCTTTGAGAATTTGACCAGGATGACCTTGAAATGTACAATTTCCTTAAGCATAAGAGGATAGAAACTCAGGTCAGCACATTTACCTGAAATTGTATAGGAACGAACTTATATTTTTCACTGTAAATGCAGTCAGAGCAAGTGTTTTAATTATTCTTGCTCAAAACATGACAATTTAAATCCTGTGTCAGTTAGCTGTTTCTGCGTAATAAACCACTCCAAACACAGTGATTTAAAACACTGGGGCATGTTAAGCCCATGACTCTGTGTGTAGGCTGATGGTTGTTGATCTCAGCTGGGCTCACCCATGTGACTGTGGCCCTCAGTCTAGAAGGGCCTCATTCACGTGTCCAGTGATTGACTGGCTGCTGGTCCAGTGAGGGGTCACCAGTCTGCCCTCTCCCGACAGGCTGGCCTAGAATTGCTCACTTGGTGATCATAAGATTCCAAAGAGAGTGAAGCCCAGGCTTGAAATTGGAACACATCCCCTCTACTTCATTCTTTTGTTCCATGTAAGTTACAATGCAAGACCAGATTTAAGATGCAATAAAGGGGAACTCTGCCTCTTGATAGTAGGAGCAGCAAGTCATATGGCAAATGGCATGGATATAAGAAGTAAACATAAATAAATACAAGAGGGTCATTATTAAAATTGATCAACTATAAACCTTGCTCATATTCATAAGGCAGCAATGAAGTGGAAAGGCTTCCAATGTTGCTCATATAAAAGACAAAGTTATATTCTAGAATAAAGCTTTCTGAGGTTTATACTAGAAGGAGGCAGATGGACTGTTTAAAAATTATGGTTTTACAACTGATTCTTGAGTACCTGAATTTCCTCATCTATAAAAGGGAAATATTACCTACTTCAAAAGGTCATTGAGACAATCAGTGCATTACAAAATAAAGGTCTATTTAAAAGTAAGAAATAATAAATGAAATAGATTTGGATAAACCTCAAAATCTTTCATTGAGAGAGAAAAATAATTGATTGCCAAATCCTACACTTACAGTAAGATTATTATACAATTTTGAAAATTGAAAGATATTATTTGATGTTTTAAAGTATACTTATAAAGTGTAATAATATAAAATCACTCAGGGGCTAAAGAAATGGCGGGTTCAAGGTGGTAGTATTTTTTTCTGGAAAAGGAGGGATATGGAATTGAGGATGGGTACCCCATAGTCTTCAATTTATATGCCATGTTTTCACTTTTTTTAAAATCAGAATGTGAAGGATCATAAAACCTTGTTTAAGTGGTTGTTATGGAGACAACATAAGATAATAAAAGTAGAAATTCTGGAGTTGTGCCTGACACAATCCTGGAATTGTGCCTCTTATTAAACGCTCTCTCCCGACTCTCCATCTAGTCCTATTTCTCCCAGGTCATGCTCCCTCTCTCTGAGGCGTGTGGTCTGCCTGAGGCAAGTGAAAAGTTGATTTAATGGAAGCAGAAGGGGACGAGGGGGCAGCCAATCTGGACTCAAGCATCAGGTCTGCCCCCAACTCCGTGTACCTTGGAGCAAGCCACTTAACCCCGCACACCACTCTGAAATGAGAAGGTTGAATCAGGTCATGGGTAACATTCCTTCCATCTTTAATAGTCTGCAGCTCTGAGTTCCACAGGTACACTTAGGGGTCTGCATTTTAGTCGGTTATAGTCATTCAGAGAATATTTGAGTACCTTTCAAAATAGTTCCTGTTAACTCATACCACACCTAGTGCTGTCCTCTACCATAAAGTAAAACCTCTATCTCAAGTCAATGCTGTAATCAGGACGAGGTGTCAGCATTGTCATGAGATCAACAGTTTTGAGGTGCATACCATGATCACCGCACGGGAGAGGACCTGCATGATGGAGTCAGTGATGCGCCCGCATCACCCACCACCAACGCCCTGTCCCCCTTGCCAGCTTTATCCTTTTTCTTCTTTAAAACTTCACACCATCAACTATATTTCAGTTTTGTAAATCTTGTTTACTGCCTGTTTTTTCCTACTATAATGTAGTTCCGTAGAATTGGGCTTTTTTGGTCCATTATATTCTCCCTAGGTAACTAGGAAAGTATGTGGCATAGCAGATGCTCAGTAAATATTTGTTGAAAGAATAATTAAGTGAACATTTTGATGGCAGACTTCAACTTGACAGAGGTCCCTGCTCTAACTACCAATCTACACTACACAGGTAACCCTGATTTCTATCCATGATCTCCTGCCCCTCTCTTATCACCTCATCATATTGCCCCATAAACAAAACATTAATTCTCCCTCAAGTGTGTTCTAAAAATATCATGTATGTACCTCTTATGACATTCAGCAAATCCTGTACTCTATTGTAGTTATTTCATCTCTCCCCTAGTAGACAGTGAGTTAAGCTGGGGGTTGAGTCATCGTGTTCTCTAGCCAGCATGTACTTCAAAACAATTTTTTTAACTACTGTATAACCATGGGCATTCCTGTCCTCCCTCACTATTTTCTTTCTTTCTCCTTCCATTTTGCTTTTGCTCACACTCTTTCTTTGCTTACATACACTTAAATGCATCTCATCTTGGATGAACTCAATCACCCTCTCTTTTAAATTTTAGGTTGTAGAACCAAAATATCATAAGCACATAGACAGTGGCTATTAAATAGGCCTACTCATTAATCAGGTGCCAATTTATTTACAAGCTCCTGATCATATTTTGACCCATCCTACAATTATTTTTCAATTTTTTTCACCTCTCATTAAGGAAAGGGTTAGAAAGAGCAGTCTAGGATTTCTGGGCACACACTACTGCAGGAATATTAATGCACAAATACATGCACACAAATGTTTACATGTGCCTCTATCAGTTAAACAGCTTTCCCAAAACAAGTCCATCCCCCCCAATCCATGCTTATTACAAATAACAACATTTGCTAATGTATTAATTGAACACACATATTATAAAATAAACACAAAAATATAAAAGTTAAAAAATAGGTAAAAAACAATAATAATAGAAATGTAACATTTTCTCACTGCATTCTACCAGAGAATCTCATAAGCCCTGGGGAGCAGCTCTTCTCCTGGTATCGGCTGAGGAAGAAAGTAGATGAATCCACTATCCACCCATATTGTAAGTTTCTTGGTGTGATGAGTTTCTTATCCTGATTTTCTCCACATCTCTGGAAATACTAGTATTTAAGTACATATTGAATTTGCATTGATGGATAAGAGGATAAATTGTGGAGAAAAGGTCTTAAAGCAGCGGTTCTCAACCTGTGGGTCGTGACCCCTTTGGCGGTCAAACGACCCTTTCACAGGGGTCGCCTAAGACCATCCTGCATATCAGATATTTACATTACGATTCATAACAGCAGCAACATTACAGTTATGAAGTAGCAACGAAAATAATTTTATGGTTGGGTCACAACATAAGGAACTGTATTTAAAGGGCCAGAAGGTTGAGAACCACTGTCTTAAAATCTTTACAGTTCAGTTGGGCTTGACCTTTTACACAGAAGACATAGAGTTAGATATCTGATGCCAGGAGAGTGAATGGTTTTATTTTCAGGAATCCGCAGGTATGGGTTGCCTTTCTATGGCTACAATGTGCTTAACCCAGAAAAGTCCCGCCCATTTTGCTTTAACTTCAAAATCCAAGAAGTTATATTTCAGAAAATTTCATTTGTCAGTCTAGTAGACAAAGAATGCCATTAAAGTTGCCATATCCTTTAAAAAATTGTATTGATTTTAAAGAAAGAGGAAGGGAGAAGGAGAAATAGAAACACCAATAAGAAACATCGATCCAGGGGGTAGGGGGGCCAAAGGAGGATAAGGGCACATATGTAACACCTTAATCTAGTGATAGCAAACCTTTTGAGCTTGGCGTGTCAGCATTTTGAAAAACCCTAACTTAACTCTGGTGCCGTGTCACGTATAGAAATTTTTTGATATTTGCAACCACAGTAAAACAAAGACTTACATTTTTTATATTTATTTTATATATTTAAATGCCATTTAACAAAAAAAATCAACCAAAAAAATGAATTCGCGTGTCAGAGGTTCACCATCACTGCCTTAATCAATAAAGAAAATTGAAAAACAAACATCAATCGGCTGACTCCTGCATGCCCTCTACTGGGGATCAAGCCCACAACCCTGACATGTGCCCTGACCACGAATCAAACCAGTGACCTCTTGGTTCATGGGCTGATGCTCAACCACGGAGCCACACCGGCCAGGATTCCATATTCTTTTTGTTCTCTTGCTCTCTCAAAAAACACGGAAGGAGTGATACAGTAACGATGCTTCAAACTGACAATAATTCATAAGGTCTTTCTTCACCAGGAAATAATTTTGTAGCTGCTAGATTATTTTTAGTCATATCAATAATTTCTCTTGATTAAGGCAGACATTTATTTTAGTCATCCATGACAAACTATGAGATGTCTGCTTCATCAGCCCATAAAAACAGCCTTCCTTGTTCAATCCTGGAGGCAACAACAAAGGTGGATAGATATCTTGAAAAGAATAAAGCTATAAAAAAAATAGTAAGTCCAAACCTAACGTGCATTGCTCCTGCATTAGGTGATTCAATCACATATGGATTCATGGTTTTGAGTGCCAACGATGTGTCAAACCCCGGGCTACTTTCCAATTAACCATCAGCCTTGAGCATAAGGATGCATACAGTGTAGTTTTAATAGAAACCATTTACCCAATAAGAAAAAAATGGATGTAGTGAGATCAACCTGCTCTCTCTGCAGGCCAGATATATGAATATTTTTATCTTTAACTGCGGAGGAAACCTTGCCAACACAGGCACCCATCCTCTGCTCCTGTCTCCTTGACCAAGACCACATTGGAAGACCGGAGTAACAGAGGATTAGAGCAGTTACCTTGAAAAGGTCACGAAGTGGAATCTCCATTTTCTATGCTCTAGAAAACCTGGCCCTTTCATCCGTGGATCAGTTGGCAAAATATGGCTCCTCCCCACAATAGCTTTCATTCTGTTTGTTTCCTACATATTTCAGCAACTTTTTCTTATCTCCCTCAGGATCGTTTCCTCAAAAATTTCTTAGAAAACTGGTAGCAAACAGTCTATTTAAACTCTAATTAATTCAATAAATACACATGAGGTACATGCCAAGTGTCACCCCAGGAACTGTGCTAGGATCGAACTGTATGCTGCCCTCCACATGTACATACTTACATGGAGGAGACACACCTCACAATTCAGGGAAGAAGAACGGTGTCTATTATGTTTTAGTTTAAAATATATACATCAGGTTCTTTTTTTAATTTGATAAGCCAGAAAACATTCAAAACAACAACAAAAATAAACATGTCTGGAACTCATACGCAGTAATAGTAAGGTTGCAGGATACAAGGTATTTTGGTTCGCTAGGGCTGCCATCACAAAATACTGCACAGACTTGGCTTAAACAAGAGAAGTTCATATTTTTTACCTTCTGGAGGCTGAAAGTCCAAGGTCAAGAGGAAGGCAGGATTGGTTTCCTCTGAAGCCTGTCTCTCTCCAGCTTCTATATGTCCACTTTCTTGCTGCATCCTCACTTTATCTTTCCTCTCAGTGTGTCCAGATCTCCTCTTTTCTAAGAACATTTGAAAAGATAATTGTGTTAAAAAATGAAGTCTTGCCCTCACTGGTTTGGCTCAGTGGATAGAGCATCGGCCTGCAGACTGAAGGGTCCCGGGTTCGATTCCGGTCAAGGGCATGTACCTTGGTTGCGGGCACATCCCCAGTGGGGGTGGGGGTGGGGGTGAAGCAGCTGATCGATGTTTCTAACTCTCTATCCCTCTCCCTTCCTCTCTGTAAAAAAATCAATAAAAATATATATATTTTTAAATGAAGTCTTTAGAGTTGGCCCTAGCCTAATCTGACTCACACAGGAGATTAGGGGGCAGGCAGAGAGATGTACAAGCACATATCAAGGACCATGTGAAGAAACAGGAAAAGGGTAGCTATTTGTATGGCAAGGGGAGAGGTCTCTGAGGAATCTACCCCTGTCACTGGACCTTGATCTTGGGCTTCCAGCATCCAGAAGTATAAGATAATTAGTTTCAATTCGATTTTTAAAGCCACCAGCCTGTGGATTTTTTGTTATGATGAGCCCTAGGACATTAATACAATAATCAACACAATATTGAAGGAGAAAAACAAAGTCAGAGAACTTCAAGACATACTCTTGCCCAGTTGGTGTGGCTCAGTGGTTGAGCATCGACCTATGAACCAGGAGGTCATGGTTCGATTCCTGGTCAGGGCATAAGCCCCAGTTTAAGGCTCAATCCCCAGTGTAGGGCATGTAGGAGGCAGCTGATCAATGATTCTTTCTCATCATTGATGTTTCTATCTCTGTCTCCTTCTCCCTTCCTCTCTGAAATCAATAAAAAAAATTTTTAAGGCTACAACAATAAAGAAAGTTCAGTATTGGTGAAAAAAATAGAAAAATAGTTCAATTGGACAAAATAGAGAGCCCCAAATGCGACACATGAAGATATAGTAAACTTGTCTTCAACAAAAGACAAAGGCAATTAAAGGGAGAAAAGATAGCCCCTTCAATATATGGTTCTGGAAAAAATGGACATCTGCATGCAAAAATAAAGAAAAGAAAATGAAAGTAATCAAGTCACAGAACTTACACTCTTCACTAAAAAAATAACACAGAAATGGATCATAAATTTGATTATAAATTGCAAAAACTATGAACAACTATGAGACACCTAGGACATAACATAGAGGAAAATCTAGATGACCTTAATGATGATTTTAAGATACAGCATCAAAGGCTTGAGCCATGAAAGAACTGATAAGTTGAATTTCATTAAAATTAAACACTTCTGTCCTGAAGGGTATTGTCAAAACAATGAGAAGATGAGCCACAGACTGGGGGAAATATTTGAAAAAGTTCTACTGATAAAAGATTATTAGCCAAAATACTCAAAAGAGCTCTTAAAACTCAAAAATAAGAAAACGAACTACCTTTTTTAAAATGAGCAAAAGATTTCAAAAATGAAAGACACCAATCTCAAGAGAATACATATTGTATAATTCCCCACTATAAGACATTCTGTGAAATGTAAAACTATGAAGACAGTAAAGAGATCTGGTATTGCCAGGGGGCTGGGGTGAGCAAGGGATTAATAAGTGGAGCACAGTGAACCTATTCTGCATGGTACTATAATTGTGGGCACATGTCACTTAATTTGTATAAAACCAATAAAATGTCCAACATCAAGAATGAACCCTAATGTAAACTATGGACTTTGGTTGATAATGAAGCGACAGTGCTGGTTCACCAATTGTAACAAATGTACCTCCCTGCTGTGGGCTGCTGATGGTGGGGGGTGGCTAAGAGCATTAGGGGTCAGGGTAAATGGGGCACCTCTAAACTTTCTGCTCAATTTAATTGTGAACCTAAAACTGCTGCAGACAAAAAGGCTGTATTTTTAAAAGCGTTAGTTCCTCCAGTCTCCAATAACTTCAGAAATATATATAGTACCAAACTTTTCTGAAATCTTCTTCCAATTAAACATACGAATACAAAGCAAACATACAAAGCTTATCTACACAAAAGGAGTTAGTGCAACTGATCTGAACTTTGCTTTTATCATTTATTAATAGATTTTAATATCTATTAAACATTAATAGATATTAATATCAATGGGGCCAATGAGGGGGAAAGGGGGACATTTCAAAAATAAAGGTAAATTTTAAAGTAAATTAATTAAATAAAGTAAAATTGTCTCAGATATTTCCAAATCACTTTCCAAAGTGGTACAGTTTGAATTTCAATCAAATGACGGTACCCATATTCCAAGACCTTTGTTAAAATTAGTATTACCAATTATATTCACATTTTCCAATTCCATTGGTGTAAATGCTACCTGATTTTATTTTTTATTTATTTAATACTAGAGGCCCGATGCACGAATTCATGCACGGGTGGGGTCCCTAGGCGTGGTCAGTGATCGGGGCCAATTGGGGCTGGCCAGCCAGGGGGAGAGACCACGGGAGGTTGGCTGTGGGAGCGCACTGACCACCAGGGGGCAGCTCCTGAATTGAGCATCTTTCCCCAGTGCTCAGTGCATTGTCATAGCGACCGATAGACCTATCATTCAGTCCACTGGGCATAACAGTCGCTTAGGCTTTTATATATATAGATAAGTAAGGCTGAGTATTTTTATATTCGTTAGCAGCTTATCTTGTCTGTAAAATAATTACTAAATTTATGACTAGAATACTTATTAAACATTTTTACAAGACTATTGCACATATTGCAAATATTTTGTGCAACTTATTTTGCTTTTTTCATAATACCATGTTTTTGTCATAATCTAATTTTTAATTTTTAAATAGCCACTGTCATCAATATTTTCTTTATCATATCAGTGACTTTTTTGCCATCCACATTTTCTTATAATATTTTTAAGGTGTTAGTTTTTACATTTATGCAATTGATATATCTCAAATTCATGTTGCAATGGAAGTAGCCATCCAGATTTATTTTTTCCACGGTCAATTCAAATTTTACAACATCATTTTTTTACTAATTCATCTTTTCCCACTGAATAAAAGTCATCTTTATCATCTATAGCATATTCATGTATATCTGTATATTTCTAGATTCTATATTTATTTCACTGAATCTATTTGTTCTTATTTTTCAGAATCATCATATATTCCTCAAAAAAATAATTTTGTAAAGTTTTCTCTAAAACATCTCACTGGTATTCTAATTTGGATGGCATAGGCTTCATAGATTAATTTTAGAAGATGACATCTTTATGATATTGAGGTTTTTCGACCTAACAATAAGTTATGACTATTTTTCTGTCTTCTTTTATCATCCTCAGAAGAGTTCTAAAGTTTCCTTTACATAAACCCTGACTGGTTTTGTTCCTAGGTTTTGTTTTGTTTTAACGTTTTTCTTGGTATTGTAAATGGACTATTTCCTTCACTAAATTTTCTGTTTATAGTTGGTATATAAGAAAACTAATGATTTTGATATAAATTTGGCAACCAGGGAATTTTCTGAATTCTCTTTTTTATTTCTAATAGTTTTTCAGACAACTCTCATGAGTTCTAACAGTATACAATTATATCATCTGCAAATAATAATAATTTAATGTCCTCCATTCTCACTTTTATAGGTTTTTTTCCCATATAACTGCACTAACCTACACTTTCAGAGCTATAATAATAATAATTAACCTCTCTGACAACTTCCTGACTTCAAGCTACTTTGGTAGTGGAAATACTAGAAACACTGCCAAGCCTCTGGTATTTTTGCACTTTTTTTTTTCAGGATGACACTTTTCAAGACTGTAGTGTGAAGCCGTGCTACTTCATGTGTTTGATTATGGCCAATGCAGCAATAGGGCATCTATTTTTGTTCACAGCATTTAGGCTACATGGAGGGAGGTTCTGACCCAACTCTGCCCTCCCTCCCCCATGCTGTGGCAGAAATGCCACCCCGTTATTGAACGTGTGCCAGACAATTCGCTGGGACGCTTACATTCAGTGGCACGTTTAACTCTCACAACAAGCCGGAGACAGTTGCCATTACCCCTAATCCAGTGATGAAGCCTAGAAAACAAGCTACACAGTTTATTCGTAGCTTAAAGCAAAATTCCTGGGTCTCCAAAGCCCACACTCTTTCTTCCGCATTTCCTTGCATTTCCAAATGGCGGGAACAAGGGGTGTACAAAATTCTGGGTGAATGTGGAAGAGGGAGAGATCCATTCTCCTAGGGGCTGCACTGAAAGGGAAGAACGAAACACTGATCTCCCACCATGATTCAGGAAATACTCTCCAAACCCCAAAGGGGAAGTAAGCACATCACAACCTCGAAATTGCCCTGGATTGCCTTCCCTCTGGGGCCAGGGCAATTCCTCGTGTTACCGTGTGCTCCATTATTTTGAAGTCCAAGCTTACATGCCTTAAGAGTGGGCACATGTCAGTAAGAATGGTCATAGGGATGTAAAGTACATCAGAGGGGTTATGGGCAATAATATTCTAATAGCTATATATGGTATCAGACTGGTATGAGATTTATTGGATGATTACTTAATAAGCTATTTAATGTCTAATTACTGGGGTATACACCTGAAACTAAGTTAATATTGTATGTCAACAGTAATTGAAAAATAAAAAAAATGATTTTTTTTAAAGTAGGCACCTGTTCAACAAGGTTCTTTAGGGAGAAAAATTCATTTTTACCTGAGGAAACTTAGTTCAAGTTTTAAACTCATTTCTTCTTTCAAGTAGTTTCTATTGTTAACCCAATTCTGTGGTGGGATTTATTGAAGCACAGAACAGAAAAGACATTTGCTCAGAAGTAACTCAGGGTTATGATGTGGATTAGAACTTGGAAAAATAATAAATCATAAAGCTACCGAATCCAGAAAACACTGAGACATACTTGAAAGTAAACTGAATTTTGAACAGTGAGCTATTTTTATTGCATTTATTGGGGTGACATTGATTAATAAAGTTATATAGGTTTCAGGTGCACACTCTATAATCCATCATCTGTATATTGTATTGTGTGTTCACCACCCCAAGTCAAGTCTCCCTGCATCACCATTTATCTCTCCTTCACCCTGTCCTACCTTCCCACACCCTCTTTCCCTGTTATCATCATACTGTTTTCTGTGTCTATAAGGGTTTGGGGCTTAATCCTTTCACCCTTTTTCACCCAGACCCCCAAACCCCCTTCTCTCTGACAGCTGTCAGTGTTCTATGTATCTATGAGTCTATTTCTATTTTGTTTGTCAGTTTATTTTGTTCATTAGATTCCACATATCATGAAATCATATGACTGACTTTCGTTCTCTGACTGACTTATTTCACTTAGCATAATACTCTTCAGGTCTATCCATACAGACACAAAGGGTAAGATTGCCTTCTGTTTTATGGCTGAGTAGTATTCCATTGTGTAAACATACCACAGCCTTTTAATCCACTTGGGCTGCTTCCAAATCTTGGCTATTGTAAATAACTCTGCCATGAACATGGGGGTGCATATATTCTTTCAAATTAGTTTTTCAGGTTTCTTCAGATATATTCCCAGAAGTGGAATTAAGGCAGTTCCATTTTTAATTTTTTGTGGTAACTGCTTTCCACAGTGGCAGCACCACTCTGTATTCCCACCAACAGTAGAGACAAATATTACCCAGACAATATAGTTAAAGAACTATCAACATAAAATAATAAGAGCAAAACCAAGTCCTAAGTGCTAGAATGTAAGTCAAAGCCAAAATAAGAGGAGACATCAAGGTGTCTACTATAGGAGTACCTGCAAAGTTAAGACTTGTCTCTACAACACTAAATGTTTCTATTTTTATTTATTTTTTTAGGAAAAGTCAAACTCTGAATTACCAGTTTACTTCTCTCTTATATGTCTATCACAAGATTGGATTTTCTGAATAATGGAAAAACAACCGTCATATTTCATCTCCTATATATGTGAACAGTGTTTTATGTCAAATGCTTTAGGTACTCTCATCATGGGACAGTTACTGGAACAAAAGGTGCCCTCAGACACAGTTAGGGATGTGCATGTAATTCACCAGCAAAGGATATGGAACACAGCAATGTGGAGACCTTGTTGTGTATTTCCCAGTTGGAAGTAAAGCTTTCAGGGATTCTGAGATGCTCAGCTGCTATATTGAGAACTACTACTTTGCAATTCTCAAAGGATATCTATAATCTCTGGAAACGAAATAATCATCTTTCTCTGGAAACAAACTAATCATCTTTCTACTCACCAGGTTCTAGTGGCTGTGAAAAACCAACCCCAGGAAATTTCTAATAAGTCAAAGTACAGTTTCCCAAGAGACTCTTGACTTTTCCATCCCTTTTCAGGATCAAGCCCCAAGCCTGCCCAACGTCTGAATTCCTACAAGTACCAAACTAACTTCTTGTGTGTGTGTGTGTGTGTTTTTCAATTTTGACTCATTCCCCCTCTTCCCACTCTTTTATGTATTTTTAAACATCTTTTGTTAAAAACCAATCTTTCAAATAGCCTCAAATCATAGTGCAAAAATATGTGGTAAGAATAAAAATATGCATAGGAAATTAGATCTGAGAACACAGGCCTATAACTTTTACTTCCCTAAAGGAGACCTAAAAAATTGTGTAAGAGAAAACAAAATTATAACATTAGCAATAAACATTCAAGAGTCTTCTAGGTGAATCAAACTTGTTGAAAACCCATGAGGGTAAAATGCAGAAAGAATCAGCTTGACAGAGGAGACCACCGATCAAAGACCAGCAAGGAAAGGACCGCTGTGGAAAGGCAGGAATATTTCTAGGGTTCTCCAAGTCAGAGGTAAAAGACATAAGGAGCGGGAAGGGATGCTGAGGACTACCACCAAGGTGATTTGGGGTGGAACTAAATTTGAATCAAATTTGTACTTTGGTGGCAGAACTCTCGGGTGGAGATGTGGATACTTGTGTGGGAGAGGCCAGGAAGTGTCAAGATGGGTCGTGACCTTCTGAAGGAACAGAGAACATGCTCCCTCCAAATACCAGCCAATGATGAATCGCACTGATGAACTTACCCCATCCCATCCCCATGACTACTGAAGGCAGGCTGTAGTATACAAATAGGAATGGAATCCCAGAGGAAAGTTGAAAAAAATCACAAAGCACCTGACATTTGAAGAAAATCAAGTCGTATGACATAAGGGAATCAAACATGTAAATAAACCACATTTCTTTAATTAATATTTTAATACATATTTTATATACTTAACGAATATTTATTTAATAAAGAATATTTCTTAAACTAATGCACAAGAAATTAGATTTACTCTAGAAAATATTTATGGGAAAGGCCCTATTAAGCAAGTCATAAAACTCAGAGCCATAGGGGAAAAACATTCCTGAGTTTAATTACATAAAAGTCATAAAGTTATTGCCAATACAAGTACCATAAACAATATTAAAATGAAACTGACAGGTGGGAGAAAATAATTGCAACATATGCGATGAAGAATTTATATGAAGACTATCAAAAGAAACTCTATAAACAAAAGAGAAATAAAATAAAAAAACCTGAATCCCTGGCAAAGTGCATAAGAAACTAAAGAAGGCAGACACAAACTCTCAAATTATCAGAAAAATACAAATGAAAACAATGAGCTAATATTTTTCACTCCCTAGCCTGGCAACAAGGAATGGCACTGATGTTCAAAAAACTACCTGTTAAAACATTCTACAAACACAAGTTAAAATAAAGAGAGTTAATGATCTCAAATGACAAGGAATACATACTTTGCAAAAATAGTTTGGAAAAGTCAGTCAATGACTGGATGACTACAGCCTTCAACAATCTATTCTTCAAGAAGATATGACAATTATAAGCATATATATGCACCAAATAACTGAGCCCCCAAATATATGAAGCAAACATGAACAGAATTCAAATGAATTTAGAAATAAACCTTTCTAACATGTGCCTGGGAAACCGAGATGAAGCAGGGATTCGTTTTGCTTTGGTAAGATGATTTGTTTAGGAATTTAAAGGTTCGCAGGAATTTGCCAGACTCTGAAAGTCAGGAAAGTGAATCCAGCTACAAAGGACAACACAGTAAGAGCTAAGGAAAGGCAGCATCCTGAGCACAAGGCGAGTGATTCCCTGCGGAAGGCTCCCCTGGAAGAGCACAAGGAGTGGAGTGTGCGGATTGGCTGTGGTTTCTTCTGGGGCAGAGCACAGGCATCTCCCACCACATGCACAAATGTCTGAATAGACTCCCAACCTCACTCCCAACTTGTTAATGGCATAGTTCATGTCTACGACTCCATTTAAAGCTCCCAATTCCAGCAGAATACCCTCATGTTTCTATGAAGTCGGAAACCTTACTGTCACATGGTCCTGGTTACCATTTATTACTACCTTTCCCAACAGAAGGGAAACATTGCTGGCTTTACATTTGCCTCTCAATAGTAGACACCCCAAACCTGAGTTATCAGCTTGGAACGGAGACAATTTCTTTAACAGCACTTCCCCTACTGTCACTTCATACCAGCAAAGTTATTTTTCTCCAAGGACTTGTTTGGGGTATAAAATTGGATTCTGGCATAATCTGGATTCTTATTGACAACTTCCTTGTTTATTATTGTTCATCCTTAAGATGTTGCCTCGTTAAAGATGGAAAGGTTAACAACTGACCCCTGTTTTCCTCGAGAAAAATCACACTCAATTTTCTGGAGCTCATTGCAAACAATCTGCTCTGAAAGAGCTAATTAGGGCCAAGAACACAAAATGGGAGGCTGGATGGCCCCGTTCGCAGAGTCTCAACTGCAGGCTTTTTCTCCTTCACATCAACAAAGTCATTCTGTGTAAGTCGTTCTCTTCTTTTCTCAGAAGGAAAATGTATGCTGAAGATGGGACCCATGTACTGTGGCATTCCGCTGGCCATGATGGCAGCAGTGGCAGAATGTGGGCTGTTAAAAAAATCTCGTGGGTTTCCTAGGGCTGTGCTAATGGTTATTGGCAGGCTCATAAAGGTGCTGGGACTGCCATTCATTTGATTAGGAACCACTGAGTGAGGTTTCTAAGTGCAGCACAGTTAAAATATTCTGCCACGCCCCTCACTGTGTGTGTGTGTGTGCATGTGTGTGTGTTTGGAAAGGAAGGAGAGAATTGTCAATAAATAAAGTAGTTCTTGCTTCATGTGTCAGATTTTGCAGTACAACGGACCACCCAAAATGTACTGGCTTCACACAACACTTCACTGGTGCTCTTTTGTCAATGGGTTGACTGCATAGTTCTGCTGATCTGAACTTGGTTGAGAAGATCTAAACCAGGCCTATTCATGAGTTTAAAGTCAGCTACTAGGTTGGATGGAGAGTGAACTAAGCTTGGATGGCTCACCTCGGGTCCATGTGGCATTTCAGAATCTACAGGCTAATCCGAGTTTAGTAGCATGGCGGCTCAGTAGGGTTTCCAGGGAGTGAACAGAAGCAGGGAAGGCCTCTTTCCCTAGACACGGAACTAGCAAGGTATCCCACCCACTGCATTCTATTGGCCAAAGTAAATCCCAGAGCAAGCCCATAATTAAACAGGAAATATAAACTTTATTTCTTGAAGAGTTACACAATCACTGAAAGAAAGCATAGATATAGAGACAGATGGAAAATCTGCATCATTTTTTGCAATCTACCTCTAGTCCAGTGGTTCTCAACCTTGGCTGCACATTAGAATCACCTGGGAATCTTTTTAAAATCCTGACTTCTGGGCCTCATCCTCTGGAAATTCTGTTTCTTTGTTACTAATGTTGTGGCCCCACCCCAAAACAAACAGAATTTCTGGAGGATGAGGCCCAGAAGTCAAGATTTTTAAAAGATTCCCAGGTGATTCTAATGTGCAGCCAAGGTTGAGAACCACTGCTCTAGTCAATAGGAGTTAATAGTTTTGTTCTGACCAAAATAATCAAGATGACCCAAATTATGTGTTGTTTAGTTATCTTTATAAGAAGATGAGACAGAGTTGTGTCAGAGTATGAGGTAGGGTAGGTTGATTTTTCCATCCTCTTCTCCAACATGTTCTTGTTTTCTGGTATGGGAAGCGCTTTGATAAATTCTGTAGAGTACCAAATTATGAGAGAGACTTTTAGCGTGTGTGAATAAAGAGTTTCTCTGTCTTACAGCACTTACTAAGAAACCTTTCTTTCTATTCCATCAGATGTAGAAACAGATCATGGAAACAGTTAAGGACAGTTATGGGAGAGAGCAACCACCCAGATAGCATAGGTTCTCTGCCTCTACACACAGTATCGGATAAGAAGTGATGAGGGTCCTAAAGGATTTCAGGAATTCCAAAAGAATGGGTAAGAACAGCTAAAAGCTGGTGTCACGGACTAATTTTGACAAATTCTAGGAAATTTAACATTCAATATTTAGAATACCGAGAGGATTATAGTGGGTTTCACTTAACAAATAAGAAAGAAGGTATTCATTCATGAGAAGCTTTGAAAAAAGCATCATGGCACAATGGAAGGCTGGGGAGGGAGCGGGGAGGACAGGGCACCAGTTTTATAGCTAAATAGGTAAGTTTGATCAGTTTCAATTCCAGGGAAGACGGAAAAATGACACTACACTTAGATAGGAGGCATAATACAGCCATTTAAGAACTTTGAGGGGTACATAATAGAAGCCAAATTGAAGAAGAAAGCCATATTTCAAAGTACCACAGAATCTGTAGTGAATTTACCATCTCTGGTATTCCCTGACCTGGATTCAAAGCAGTCTCAAGTGCAGAACTGGTCATCAGGAGAACACCAAGAGAAGCCCTCTAAGCTAAAGAATGAAGGGGAATTATCATGCTCTGAATGGAGGAAATTCCCATTGCTCTTTTTTAAAAAAAATAAATACATATTTTCTCCATTCTCCCATGCCCCAATGTCACATAATCGTGTATGGCAGCTGTGATGGTATAGTTCAGTTGCAGGGGGAGATTGGAGGTCCCTACAGTTCTGAGGCAGAGGAAACTGTTCCATCAATAGCAGAGTCTGTGGTTCTAAGAGATGGAAATGAACCACTGTTGCATTTCCCCTCTCTGTCCTCGCACCTAAGGTCATGGAAGCAGCCGTAGTCATGAGAAATTCACAACACACCAGGCTTACCATAGTCCCAGATTTCTGGCTGGAGAGGAGAACTGAAGAAGAGAGCCTCAGAGATCTGGAAAACATCACGGAGACCACAGAAAGGCGGGAGCTTAGGAAAACAAGACGTGAAGTTGGGCTTACCCAAAGCTGCACATGTGTGGATCCAACTCCAAACGGCAAAACAAAGAGAACTGAGTCAAGATAAAAAAAGCCACTAGCAGGGGTGGAGGCTGCACTGTCAATATTATCCTAGAACAGCAAGTTATTTGACCCAGACCTTGCACCAGCTGTTTTTACCCACTGCACTGGAGTATAAACTTGTGAAATGTCAGAGTGGGAAGTCTGCCTGTGCCCCCTTGGAAAATGAGCCAAGAATCCACCTGAGTGCTCCATTGGACATATGGGGGGAAAAGCTTTTCTGAGATAAACCTTTGAACTTTTCTTTCTGTGAGACTCAGCACCACTAAGGAGTCTTCATAGCAGAATAAAGCTGTCTATATAAAAGGTTCATATTATTACCTGCAGGACACCAGGACCATAGAACAACACCAGAAGACTCTAGTCACATCACTGATGTACTGCATGTTATTCATTTGTTCATTTTCTTGATTATAAAGTAATATATGTTCAGTATATGAAATTTGAAAATACTGAAAGAAAAAGAAACTTGCTTATCCTCCTACTAGAGATATTTATGTTCAAACATTCTCTGCAAAAATCTTATCAAATTGTGATTATGTGATATAAAATTTCATGTCTTGCTTAATCACTTAACATGTATTGCATGTTTCCACTCCTTTAATAATTTTAAAAAGTAGAATATTTTCAATGACTGTATAGTACCTCATCTTATGAATATGTTATAATTTATCATTTTTATTGATTACTCATTGTTCAATACTAATATTCTATAAATAAAAATAACAGTATGGATAATGGTGTTCATAATATTGTGTGGTCCTGCCATCATAGTCTAGTGTTAATTTGCTGCAATTGTGATTACCCAATATGTTGATATATATGGTCAAGTTATCTGTTAGGATCTTTTGATCAATTCACAGGCCAACAAGCATGGTACAAGAGAATATAATATTTTTTCTAACTTCTGACCAAGAATATATATTGTATAGCAATAAACTGTTTTTTCCTAATATAATAGCAATTACCATTTTTTCCTTAGAAATGGTAAGATTTTTCATATGTTGTGATACCAAAGTGTTATCTGCCATTTAATATAATTTATGTGGAAACATCAGTTTTCTGTTTGTTTTTTAGTTTGCATATTCCATTTAATTATTTTTCCCAATCGGTAAGTTTCAACTATATTTAATGTAGACAGTGAAAGCTCTCTTACCCCAACTTTTAATTGTATACTTCACACTTTAACTCCCCAGACTTTATGTGTATACTTTAAAAGATTTTTATCTGCATATCAGCAAAAATAAGTTTATCTTTATTTATAGTATTTTGTTATTATAATCACTGTTTGACATAATATCTTTGTACCTAAGTTATTTGATACATGTATAAGTAAGCTAATTTCTCAGAATTGGATTGCTAGATTATATTGTATGTTCATTTTTAATTTCCATAGATAAAGCCAATAAAACTTCCAGAGGAATTACACTAATTTATATTCCCACAATGTATGGATGTACCTACATGTTTCCCTGAATCCTCATCAACACAGTGTGTTATTGAACTTTAAAAAAAAGATCTTTTCTAATATATTGAGTAAAAAGTGGCATCTTCTTATAGTTTTTATTTGCATTTCTCATATTACAACAAAAACTAAGCATCCTTTCATAATTTAAGTACCATTTCTATCTCACTTTTATAACATGGCAAATTCATTCAAATGCTATTCTCATTTTAATTAGATAGTTGCTCTTTTACTTTCTGATTTCTAGAAGTTCTTTATATACTAACAGATTAGCCCTTTGTTGGGACGTAAATTACAAATACATTTTCTAATTTAACATTTACCTTTTGACCTTATTTAGTATGTTTTCTTTTTGCAGTTAATTTAATCAGCCAGTTCTGCCGTGACTTCTGATTTATGAGTCACAGTTTAAAAGGACTTCATTCTGAAAGTATGAAAGAATTTGTCACCCGGCTGGTGTTGCTCAGTGGTTGAGCGTCAACCTATGAACCAGGAGATCACAATTCCATTCCCTGAGTTGGGGGCTCAATCCCCAGTAGGAGGCATGCAGGAGGCAGCCAATCAATGATTCTCATCATTGATGTTTCTATCTCTCTCTCTCCCTCTCCCTTCCTCTTGAAATCAATAAAAATATTTTTTTAAAAAAGAATTTGTCAATGTTCATATCTACTAACTTTATGGTTTCATGTTTGTGTTTCAATTTTTGGACATTTCATTAAAGGATAACATACACATATAAATATATATATAAATCATAAGTATGTAGCTGGCTGAATTTTCACAATCGGAATGCACCTATGTAATCAGCAGCCACGGGAACCCAGTCCCCAAGGTTAAACACTATCGTGATTTCTGAGACAAAACCCATGAGTTCCTGGCAGAATTCCTTCCATGTCACAGTCTAAGTGCCTAGAAAAGTACTCAATGCTGAATAATTGTTTATTGAACAGGCCACTTATAACAATCAGAATAATTACCCATGTTGCCAATAGATTTGACTTTGTACACACAAAGGAGAATGTACATTTATAGATGAGTCAGACATTGCTGTAAAATACCTAGGACACTATAAAGAAAGAAACTATATCTACTTAAAAATTAAAATCCTAGAAAGACTGCCTTTCCCATCACTGCAAGATCATTTTTGTTATCATTGAGCATGTCACTTCTGGGTTCTTTCCTTTAATAAATAGCAAGATTCTTCCCAATGTCTTTGATGTCCCAAATGAGCCCAAACCATTAACAATGTATTTTTTTCTTTAATATTGCTCTAACATGCAAAGCAAACTCCAGAATTTAGAGATGCTTACTATAATCCTTTTAAGAGGGTGATTCACATGTTCAAAGAAAGGCAAGAAAACCAATTTTGATAAGGAAGAAAGTGAGTCATTGTCCGTTATGTAAAGTTAGAGGAACCAAACAATTAAGGAATCACAGGTAACTGAAAAGAGTAGGAAGGGAGTATAGGATAAGGTCAGAGAAGGGGGTTGGGGCATCACCAGAGGAAGTGGTATAATCCTTGTCATACAAAAACAAATGCAAAATAAATTGGGGAGACAAAAGCAATAGGGTGAACTGTGCTTCAATCATTGCAATATTGCACAGATTACTTCCCTTAGAGGAAAGGATATGTTACAGTTTATACCCTGGAAATTCAGAAAAATGAAGAAGATACAGAGAGACAGAGGTTTTAAACAAATTTCAACAATGGCAGAAAATCTACTTTCTTCATTGCATTGACAGTTCTATTCCAAAGATGCCTATAACCTTCCAATAGCTAAATTTGATTCTTTTCAATTCTCATTTTACTTGATCTTTCTATAGTTTCTTATGCTCTTAATCATTGTCTCTTTTGAAATGCATCCATCCTTTGGCTTTAGTGAAACCACTTTCTCCTATTTATCTTTTCACCTCTCTTACCAGTTCTGCTCAATCCCTAAATTTGGGTTCCCCTCAATGGAAGAGACTGAGCAATAAGTGTGCCCAGAGTTGACTCAGGAGGAAAAAGGGTGAGGACAGGGGAGGGTGAAGGAAAGAGAAGAAGACATAAAAGGACATGTTATTGGGTTCACGACTGCGGATAGCTGGGCTTGATTTCATTATGAGCGTCTGATTTCTAGTATCACACCTAATACTGGTTCTCTTAACTCGGGATCCCCTCAAAAGTAGATCAGAGACAAGAATTTGTGGGCAGGTGTTTTACTTTGGAGTTATTCCAGGATAGAGGTGTGAAGGACCCAAGAGGCAGAGGGAAAGAGAGAACCTCCATAAACAGGTTCTCTACTGAGGTCACCCCTGAAGGTATCTGGAGCTTGGTCCTCTCTGGAGTCCTCTAGGGAATATATAGGCTACCTCTCAGAATTGTCCTCCTGAAGTTTGACAGTAAGTATTTAACCATCAGCTCCCACTTCATTTCCTACTTGTTGAAAGCTGCCCCTGGAATCATTAACTCCTGTATTTCCAGACTGTAGCCATGTGCTTCACTAATGGGCTCCTGCCTGTGCCTGAAGTGTTAGAGAAACTGTGGCCTATGCTGAAGGCGAAATGCTGTCCACATGTGGTGCATTGAAGATCACGAGGAACTGTCTGCTAGAAAAAAGCCGAAATCAGAAATGAGGATATGATTTGAGGCCCCAGATTTGTATCATATATACTCTCCTTCTTTTACTCACCAATCAGAGAGATTGTAACTAGGGAGTCTATTCAATCCGTGGTCCTACCCACCTCCACCCCAGAGTTTTTATTTCATGAAGTACCTTAATGCTTCTGTAAAGGGAACATGTGATTATTAACACTAGAGCATAGCTGTGTTGCTGGGATATCTGTCCAATGTCAGTTGCTCTTCTGCAAACTGATGGACTAATTCCTCTTGCATGTGGAACAGAAAATATTTATTTCAAAATTGCTGTGAAGAGTTGACCACTATAAAAATATACCTATAAACCCACAATCTTCTGGCCTTTGAAAGATGGATGTCACATGGTCTAGATAGCATCTTAGTAGTTAGAACAATGGAATCTGAAACAATGCATTTCATTCTTGAGTACTGGTCACTGGAGTTATGACCAGTTAAAGTATCCCTGCTTCTTACTAGCTAATCTGCCAGGCTCTGAACCCCTGCCTCCTTTTCCCATCCTCACACATCTTCTTTCTTCCAAGGAAGTCTTAACCCCTCTCTCATAAGGCCTTTTGGTATCTTTTCCTAATTTTTTTTTACTCTGGGTTTCTTTTCATTATCCCCAATCTTCTAATTTACAGTGGTATGAAGGTTGCTTTGTAAATTCTGATCTAAATGTTGTCTCTTACACATAAGTACAATTCATGAATTGGGTTCCTCAATGATCTATCAAGTTATAGTTAGCATTTCAATACTTGTCAGTACAACATATTTCACAAAAGTCCAGATAAATGCAGGGTAAGGACTATAGGACAAAAATAATATGTTAGAAAGGGCTTAACATGGAACAACCAAGATGCAAAGTATAAGAAAGAGCCATTTTTTTTTTGTTAGCAGAGAGGGAGAGGGGATAAGAAAAGAGATCAATAAAAATCAAATAGGGAAGGACTGCCCAGCTTAAAGAATCAGGATTGATTTGTGGAGATTTGAAGGGATGCACAATAAATTACAACCCAAGACAATATCACCCTGCTGTGCCTTATGCAGAATGTGTTCTGGTATAGTTCTATCTGTAAGGGGCTATGCAGAATAGGTATTTAAAAATTTGGTATCGTGGCAGCTCTAATTGTCAAGTTCCTAGTTTTTGTTCAAATTACATTAGTGGGGAAGTTAAGAGTGTAAGAAATTCTGCAAACTCCAAATTGTATGTCTGTGATTCGAAGTCTCCTGCATGCAGGGGAACCAGCATAGAAAGCCATAGAGTGGCATTAGGTGTGGAAAGGAATTACACGTAGGGCAGTGGGGCCCTAGGTGTGGCAGGTTCCACATATCACTAAGAAATATTCATCTCCTGAAACAGGACCATACCCTGCCTAAGAACTGCTGTGAACCGGACTGGGAGTAAACAAAGAATTTGGAGAAATGAGGAGTGAAGACATGGAAAGTTTGTAGGAGGGCCTGAGGTGATGGTTTTCAGCAATAACCACCTTCTAAAGGAGAGAAGAAACTCTAGAAGTCAGTGAGGCTATCCCTTGGTAGTAACAGCCAATAGAAGAAATTTTAAAAATCAGTATTGTTGAGAGAAGCCCACTCAAACCAGGTTAGAATCTAAATCTCAGGTTTATGAAAAATAGATTTTTAAAAAACTGTTACTTGAAGCCAAAAAATAAATAAATAAGGGGTTCTTTTTTTTGGTTAAGAAGCAAAGAAAGATACTTTAGTCTTTCCCACCTAGGTATGATATAATGACTAGGCAATGAAAATCCACTGCATTCAATAATTCAGTATGGTTTTTTAAAAGTGTAAGTAAAGCATCTACCTAGAGATACCATATGAGAAACTACGTGAAAAATAGCAGTAAAACTTCTCTGAAGAAAATCTCTCATCGGAAACCAGAGAAAAATTATAACTCAACATTTTAGCATGAAAAACAACAATAACAACCACCAAACTTTCTGAACAATTTTATGAAGACAGACTACAAAGCATAAATATAAATATTTGGGAAAGAGATGACCAGATAACAAGAGATGATGGCCTGTCAAAAGTAGGAGGTGAAATAGAAACTGATAATAATTTAGGAAAGAAATGAAACAAAGGAAACACAATTCAGCAATGAAGACTACATATAAAAGAAAACATGGCACAAATGAAAGTTACCCCAAAAGGCTTATTAAAAGATAAAGATAACAGACAAGAACAGAGAAAGAATTGAAGAGGAAAATGATTTAGAAACATTATTGGTATGAAAGTAGTCAAAACACATACTTGGGATCCCTGAGGAAGAACATCAAAACAAGGGCACAGGGCAGATATTTAAAATTTAAATTAAGAAATTTTCCTAAAGTAAAGGGAGATTCTAATTTACATATTCTAAGAATTAAGAACACACTATTTTCTAAAGAAAACTGATGCCCCAAAAGTCAATGCAAAAAATAATTCAAGCAAACTTATTGGACTTGAAAGATAAAGGAAGAATACTTTGGCCATCTAGATACAAAGATCAGGTCATTCTTAGGGAAATAAAATTGGGTTAACCATCAGACATCCAAGCGATGCCAGAGCAACACCTCAAGCGAAGGGGTAGAAAGTATGAGCCAAGAATTTTACATTCTGTTAAATAGTAATAGCTACAGGCAATTTGGCTTTGCAAATTCTCGGGAAATATTGTACCTAAGTGCTTTTTTAAGGACTCTGCTAGATGACTACAGACTGTGGGTAAGCATTAAATGTATTATCTATAAAATTAAGAATAAAACAAAATGTTAGCATAGGTAGCTGGTTAGTATTAATATAGGAAGGGAGCAAATGGAATCAGATATTAAGACTAATAAGCTAGGGAACTGAATGGGACAGTAAGCCTGCTGCATTAGGAAGTTGCAGCATTCCCAGCCTCCCAAGAGACAGATACATTGTCCTCCCTCAGGACTTAATCCCCAAGCAAGAGCAATCCCAGCAAGAATCTCCCCAGGGAACAAGGCCAGGTACTGGGATTATGGGGTAGAGGAGGAGGAAAATTCCTTTGCTAGGCACATGCACAGTAGGAGCTAAGATGAACACCATAGAGGGGAGGTATCTAGCCCAGGAAAAGAATCCATTGGATGAGGGCACAAAACCCTGGGAGGTCCAAGAAAGGGATTGGTTGGGGGAAGGGCTCAGCACAAGCCTGGGAAACTCAGGAAATAGGTCGGATAGTTTGAATGGTAAACTGCTTGTTCCCAAAAACCAAGAAAATATATGGAGAATTATCAAGGATCTTGGAACAGCTGCTGCTAGAACCCTGAGGGTGTAGTATTTCCTTTCACCCCAATAAATCTTGCCAATATGTTTTAACTTCTCCCAGGTGTGTGCCCTTTGAAATTATTTCCATGAGAACACATTTTCACTGGCAACAACAGGAAGTCAGAATAAAATAAAAATGTACATGCATAAATATCAGAAAAAAATAAAGAAAACATATGATACTGTGAAAGTAGGGGCATGATCTTAATTTTAAACAGGTAAACTTGGGGCAAAACACATTAAATTAATCAAATAGGGTGATTATATTGCTAAAACGTAAAATACTGTGGTAGTCATAATAATAGCCCCCCTCCCCCAAGGGTGTTCATGTCCAAATCCTGAAAACCTGTGAATACGATACCTTAATATTTCAAAGAATTTGCTGATGTGACCAAATCAAGAATTTTGGGATTAGATTATCCTGGATTTTCTGTACTCACAAGGGTGCTTTTGAGAGCGAGACAGTGGAGTTAGATTCGGAGAGAGAAGATGTACAAATGGAGCAGAGGTCAAAGAGGAGATGATTTGAAACTTGAGGAAGGGGCCAGGGGCCCCAGAATGAAGATGGTTTCTAGATGCTGGAAAAGGCAAAGGCATGAATTTTCCCCTACAGTCTCCGGAAGGATCTAACCCGGCTGGCACTTTGATTTTACCCCCATTAGGTTTATTTCAGAACCTCCAGACGTATAAGAGACTAAATTTGTGTTTTTTAAGCCACCAAGTTTGTGGTAATTTGTTACAGCAGCAACAGGAAACAAATGTGATCGCATTCATTACATAAGAAAAAGCCTAAAGAAAGGGCAACTAGCAATCATGAACACTGCATTTATTCAAAAATATATTTAAATTTTAAAATTTAAAGGAGGGACTGGTTTCTGGTAAATTTTGGGTCGATTCATGGTATCTGCTTCATAGCTGGCTTGCTCTGTAATGTACAATAATAAAAACCATTTCTCACAAACAACAATACTAAAAGGTATATATTATCACCATTTGGAGAATAAAATATAAAATAGAATAAAATATAAAATAGAATAAAATAAAATATAGTACTGTTCATAAAGGGAAGGTAATTTTCCCCAAGAACAAGCTAGAAATAACTAGAGTTCGATTTTAAACCTTGCTTTGTCTGGCTCCAAATTTACGCTCTTTCTAAAATGGCTTGCGGTTCTGACTAACGTAAGCAAAAATGGACACTTGTTAGGAGGGTATTTGTAATTTCCAGAATTAACAAAGGAGCACAGGACACAAGACAACACTGTGGGCAAGTTAGCAGGAACACTGTAGCTCATCCAGGGCTTCCACAAAGAAAATGAATCCCCACAGTTTTCAGTAAAGCTCAGCTTAAGAGATATCTACCCAGGAATAACTGTGAATGGCTCGATTTGGTTCACTTTCCTACCATGGCTAGGGCATCTTCATCTACTGTCTCACTGGGTAATGTAACATGAGGAAAAGGTAATTTCCTAAAAGGAAGTCAAGCTACTGTCGCTGGGGGAAAAAAAAAGGTAGAATGAATGTTTAGTGGGCCAAAATAACAAATGCCTAACACCCATCCTCTGAAGGTTGTTATGAAAATTGAATAAGAGGCTTGTCAGAGCATTGAATCAATGAAAGTTGAAGTCAGACAGGGGAAGAAGAAGGGCCTTACGTTCCTGTGAGCCAGAGGACCTGACCATCCTGACTCTTTGAAACAGAAAAATGACCTGGGAGGTTTTGAGGTTTTGCTTTCAATTAAGCGCCTGCTGAGGGAGAAGAGTCAGTTTAGCCATTTTTTCCTTAAACTGATCTGAAAAGAGTCAGCACAATCGGCTTCAGAACGCTTCCTCCTTTTGTTCTAACCTTTATTTAATGTGAACACTTTCCCTCAGGGCTGTGTCCTTTCATTGTTTTATGTTCACGTCCCCGGAAAAGAAAAAATAAAAATTGTAATTGATTGGCGGATGACAATTCTAATTGTGGCCGTATCCTTGGAAACCAAGGAAAACTGGCTATTTTAGACTAATTTGTTATTGCGATTTTCATGACAGCAGCCAAGGGTATCTTTCAACTACCGTTTTTACACGAATTCAATTAGAAAATTAGAAAATGTTGAAAGCCAAACAACTCGTAGACTCTCGAAGGCTGTTTCTGTTTCTTTATCTGCCCCAATGGTGAGTAGGATGGGAGCCAGGAGACAACGCCAATAGATAAGTCATTTGCTTTCCTGGACCTAGCTGTGAGAACAATTTGGTGAGAGCAAGGTGATTTATGGCCAACAATGTGTTCAAACCTTTGGCAGGCAGTTCAAGGCCATAGAGGCAGACCTGCCTTGGCCAGTCAGCTGTCTTTGGAGGGCGTGAATAACTAAAAGAAAACCATTTCCTCTCAGGGTGTAGGTATGAAGTCCATATGTCAAGTGCTTTCAGGCAAGAAATATATAACTGTTGCCAAGGACCAACTGGAGCCCATCCCCTTAAATCTAAACTTGCAGCATGACCTGGGTTGCAGGTAAAGACCCCATATCCTCTCGGCACAAGAAAGAGGGATGAAGTCATCCCGCTTCATTCATCTTTCTTCACACATCCACCTAGCAGAGGGGAAACTGGGTAGAAAAGAAAGGAAAGGAATATAGTTTTATTCTTACTGTGAACATCTTTCTTGCTTCCCAACCAGTATCTCAAAATAAATTGAAAACAGGGTCCTTCCGTCCATGCTGTAAGTTCCAAAAAATATAGACATTCCCTTCACCACTCCCTAGCACACAAAATGTGGACACGTATCCTAACCCTGGGCTGTCCAGTACTCTCACCTGTGAATCTGAACCTCCAGGGTAGGAGGTAAAAGCCCAGGCTCAGTCAGGGATTGGTCACCTAGGCTGCTATACGTGGCTGAAAATCCAAAGGCAAGACAGCAATTGTCCTGCCAGCAGAGCTTGGCAAGCTCAGCTCAGTCTGTGGTTATAGCTCCCGTGATGCTTCCAGCAGTGGTGACGTCTCTCCGGGACAAATGCCCCAGCATGGCTTGCTAAACGGAATAATCCCGCCTCACCAACCTGCGAAGATTATTTGATCATAGAAAGAGAAGGAATAAGGAGTAGGGAGGGTGAGACCAAGAACAGCTCCTTTTTCCCATAAGCTTTTTTATACTGTTGGGATATTAAAATTTTATATGTATAGCTTTAATAAAATTAACATTTCATTATCCTAAAGACTTTGGAAGATAGGAATTTTAGATTAAGTTTATTTTATATAAACTTCCTACGTGCTCTTAAATGCCTCTTACAAAGTCTTATAAAAAGAATATGAAGAAATGCCCTTCATCAAGCACTAAAGAATCTGGAGGGCAAAAATAAAATAAAAGAAACTGGAGGGCAGAAAGCAGGCATTTCTTCTGAATATTCTTGCAGTTCTTGGTAAAATATGCTGGGTTTGAAACTGACCACTTGACTTTCAATGAGGCTGGAGGATGCTAGAATAGCATGACCATTTAGTAAAAGGCAGAACTGCCTGAGGAACAAAATGGTATGTGGCTAAAAGCAACAGCAATAGAGGCAAGTGATCACAATGGTCTGACCCCCAGGAATATATGGTGATTGTTCATTGATAATGGTGTTCTGTGTGACAGAAAAGGACTGGCCGCCCACCAAGGTTCTGCTTGACATTTGTAACCTCCAAAATTCTATGCCTGACAGGCAGTAGCTGAGCCATCCCGGTAAGACCACTTGAGTTACTTCCCAGATTCAGACCTCTTTGAACTAAGAGAAGGCTAGTTATATTGGGGGAGGATGCTGCAACATGTAACAGCTACTTACCATGAATCTTTCTCCTAGCCTTCACCAAAGGCCTTGTGGCCACTAACCAGGCTAAGTAGGCATTGAGTAGAGAGGTTACCAAGATGTTGGGAGGTTGAGGGAAGTTTGATTTAAATCAAACCCCTAGGGACCTAGGATGTCATCATGATCCACAGGAAACAATGAGAGCTTTACAGAGCTCAAGTATTCAACAGGTTGACTTGACTCTACCTCATAGTAGTGCTATTTCATCTATGTCATGTATATTTCCTTGATTCTCACGTACATTTTAGACTATACATCCTCAGCAACTGGCATAATCACAGTCATCCTCTGACCCAGAAAGGAAGATTTATTTTGGTGTGAAGGTGAGTAAAAGGTTCTAAAACGCCCTTTCTGTACTAAAACACTGGTCAAAAATTATAACGCATCCCTGGAGAAATCTCAGAAGTGTGTGCCATCCTTTAAGACTTGAAAGATTTAGAGTGTTGAGTCTTCCCATCTTGCCACTCAACTCACCAATCTGGCTAGTACAGAAGATGGATGGTCCTTGTGGAACACAATTAATGGTCATAGGTTTAGTTAGGTAATGGCTCTATTTACTGCTGATTTGCTAAATATGGTCTGTTTACTGGAGGAAATTAACATAATCTACAGCAGCCAGGGTGCTGCCATTAACCCAACCACTTATTTATCCTTGTCCCAAAAGAGACACCAGAATCCATTGCTTTTACCTATCAGAGGAGCTATGCAACTTTACTCTCAGACTTAGCATTATCTCAGGGTTCTGTATCTGTTTCACAATTTAGCTTGCAGGGACCTTGATCTTCTCACCATCCCAGAATATGTCATGCTGGTTTCTCGTGTTAGTGAGACTAGGAAGCTAAAAGTAGCAACTACAGCAAATGCCTGGGAAACATGTGCAGGATAGTGGGGAGGAGATGAATCCCTTACAAATACAGAGTGCTTTTGGGTTTGGAGGTAATCTGGAGCATGTTGGCATATCCTTTCTTAGGTGAAAGAAAGATTCCTGAATCTTGCATTTCCTATTACTAAGAAAGAGGCACAGATATCTTGGGAGATTTCTACAGGCAACATACACCATATTTGGTGGTGCTTTTCCGATCTATTTACCAGGTTATGAAAAAGGTTTTCTGCTTTGAGTGAGTTCAAGAGCAAAAGAAAACGACCCAGCTGGTCCAGGCTGCAGTACAAGCAACTCTGCCACTTGGCTCTCACAACTGGGCAGATTCCGTGATGCTGGAAATCTGTGGTAGGGAGGTCTGTTATCTGGAGCCTGTGACAACTCTGATGAGAAAATCACAATTCTAAGGACATAATGGGTTAAGAAACCTGTGCATTCTTTAAGTAACGATTATTTTGGAAAATACTCTTGCCTTATCTACATTCTGGTTGATGCTTATCCATGTGCCCATTCAAACTGAGGTAGACATCATGGACTGTGTATTATCTAGAAACTCCAAGCCATGAAGTCAGATGCACCCAGCAGCACACCTTTAGGAAATGGAAAAGGTGTCGGGGGGACTGGACCCAAGCAGCTCCTGAAGCAGCAGAAAGTGGAAGGAGCAGATGGCTCACACACACAGCATGTCTTCTTTTGGCACACAAACTACTCCTCTAGCAGCTCACAGGTTTGATCTCATGGGGAGTCCCTTATGGCTGGAGCAATTACAATTATAATTTTTCATATAAACAGGGACAATGTTGAGCGCAAACATAGGCCACAAAAACAGATCTAAAATGGGACTGGCCTAGCCACTTAATTATGTATAGTCACCCTACCTCAGTGGTTTTTCAAGTGAGGGTAATCTTGTACCTTCCAACACCATTTGGCAATGTCTGGAGACATTTTTGGTTGTCACAACTTGGGTGGAAGGCATACTATGGGCATCTAGTGGGTAGAAGTCTGGGGTGTTGTTAAACATCCTAAAATGCACAGAAATAGTTCCCCGACCACAGGAATAATCCAACCTAAACTATCAATAGTGATGAGATTGAGAAACCCTTCTATAACTATTTGGCATAACAACGGAAAAAACTCATCGATTTATAGAGAGTTCTACATGGCAGGATAGCAGCAGGTGGACGTGAACAGCTATAGCATTATAACCACGTTCAAAGGTGGACTGGGTATGAAAGAATTTAAGAAAGAAAAACACTGCTAGTAAGCAGAAGCTTAAGGGTTACAAATTCATTTTCCACTTGGATTGGAAGGAGAGAGATGCTGAAATAATGGTCTAGAAGATAGACTATGAACACAGGACCATGTCCTTAGACGGAAAACAGTTGCTGACAAGGAGATTTTGGGAAAACATATGCTAATGTACCACTTGTAAATGGACCTCAGAATCCCATTGCACAAGAGGCTCTTAATTAACAAGATGGCATACTCTGAGCTTGTCGATTAAGCAAGTTTGGTCAATTGGCCCACGTTCCCCAATGAGATTCAAAAAATGTGGCCATGGTGGCAAGGATCATCTGGATACCACCTTTGTTGAGTTTGTTGAGTGTCTTATTCATTTTAATTCCCTAATAGCCATGATCAACCAGGAGCCCCAGATATGGTACCATACTATGAGATCAATTCATCTCCTGATGGCAAGGTGATTACATTGGATCCCTTCAATCTTAGAAGAGCTAGTAATTAATTTGTCCTCATTCTAAATAACACATATGGGACTCAAATTTTCTTTATTTGCTAAACATGTTTCTGCCAGAATCAGTCAGAAGTCTTAGAACATTAATATGATATCATATACAATAACACTTCCAATCACAAAACAAAACAAAATGAATAAAAATAACAGGTGCATTAGATTTAATTTTATTATATGTACATTATATTCCAAAAAATCACTTACCCCATAGAATGTGGCCTGCTGAAAAGTCCGTGACAATACCAGCTGGGAATAACACCTTGCAAGTGAGGGCACTACTCTGGAGGAAATGGTTTGTATTCTGAACTAGAGATAAACATGTGGTGATTGTTTTTTCATAAAGCCAAAATAAATAGGTCCATAAATCAGGGAGTTAAAGAAGAAATGGCAATTCAAAGTGATCTAATATTATATTCATTTAGCTTTGGATCTCTCTTTTCTATAAGGCCACACTAATCTCTTATCATATAATCATATAATATTTGTGTTTTTTTCTTAATTACTTACCATATATAATAAAGTACCCTATATCTTTCTATATGTGACTTTCTATGAGGCACCATCTATTTTCTCTCTTTGTCTTCCAAGTACTTAGTAGAGTGTAGAGGCACCCAGTAAATATGCTAATAAATGCATGAATAAATTAACAGCTTAGTCAATAAAAGATAAATAAAGCCAAATTGGATGTTCCAATTTTTTTGCAAGTGACCACATAGGATATTTACCTTCATTTTTAAATGTTCCTACCCAAACCAGGAATGACTTAATGCTAAAAGGATTATTAAGTAAAGGATGTAGTTACTTAACTTTCATTGATTTCACTGTCCACTTTCAGGAAAATTAATGAAAAAACAGAAATGCACTATTAAGGCTTTTATCCCATCACCTTTTCATAGTGATTTTCTATTGGATACAAATCTAAATGATTTAGTACAATCAGAATGCCAATGATTATATTACTACTTGATGCTCATGCAATTAGAACATAATCTACCAATCTCGAATTATACTAGTTATCCTCTATATATCTATCATCTATCTACCTATCATTCATCTTTTCTCTCTCTCTCTCTCTCTCTCTCTTTCTTTTTTTCTTCCTTGGGTGGCACCGAGTGCATAATGAGCAGGCATTACTCATCTATCACTTCCAAAAACCTTCTCTATGACTCTTGAGGCACTCTTCTTACTCCATGGCCTCTCTGCCTTCAAAGAATCCCTTTGCTACTCTAACTTGAGATATGTGACAACTCAAAATAGGGGAAGTGGACTCTACCTACCTTCTGGCTGAGCAGAGTTTCAAATTAAAAAAAAAAAACCACAAAAAAAACTCAAACTTGGACATCCCCCTGCTCCAAAATTGTTTTCAATGCAACACATGGAACACTTTTAAAGTAGGATCAAATTTTAATGAATACCCGTGAAAAAATAGAAATCCTTTGTAATCATAATAAAGGATGGAAGAGGAATCCAATGTAGGGACGCCCAGGAAGCCAAGAGACAATATGTAGCACCCTGGCAAGTCACTTAACTTTTGAAGTATAGTAAGCTATCCTAAACCTTAGGGACTTAAAAATATACCCCTTTGTTTAGCTCCACTTCGGCAGGTCAGCTTTTGGGGCTGGGTTTATCTGCATGGTTCTTGTGTTCTCAGTTGTGCTCAGTCCTGCATCTGCAATCAGCAGCAAGGTTGACTGATTACTAGCTGTCCTATGATGCCCCCAGCAGGATGCCTTGGGAGTCCTTCAGAAGACTACCCAAGTCTTGTTCACATGGCAACGGGAAAGAGTTCCAAGAGAGCTAGCATAGCATACAAAGCCTTTTGGGGCCCAGGTTAGCAACTGCCACATCATTTTGCTGCATTCTATTGGTCCAAGCTATTGGTCACATGGCCAGTTCAGACTCAAAGGGGAAAAGTAGATTTTATATCTTGATGGCAGGAGCTAGAAAGTCAGATTGCAAAGGGCATGGCTGCTGGCAGGGGTTGAGGACAGTGGTCATTTTTACAATTTACTGCCCCAGTGTCCAGAGAGAAAGATGACTCATTTACAGAGCCTGGCTGGCAATCACTGACTGGCACCATAGAAGAGTTTTATCTTACTGAACTAATGAATAGAATCTGGCTTTTAGAACACAAAGACTCCCATGTGACCAGATATATGACCTTGGACAAGTTATTTAACCTCCCGTATCCTCATATTTACATGTGGACAATGATAACATTTAACTCACATGATTATTATGATAATAAATGAGTTAATTTATGAGAAAGTACTTTAAAGACTGTGAAACATCAAATTAAATATTACCATAAGCAGTAAAAAGTGTGGGAGTTAAGGGCACACTGGTTCTGGAGTCAGACTAGCTAGAATTAGAATTCTGTGCCTACCATTCATTAGCTTCTTACCCTTATTTCTAATACTCTCTGCAACTTATTTTCTTGACCTGTGAATGACGGGTGTTAGTATTTATACTGTTGGTCTTAAGATTATCAGTGCTAGAATTTGGGGACAAAGAATGCTAAGACCTGATATAATACTTGACATGTCTTTATTGTAAACTGGGGATATTAGGCAGGCTTTGGCAAGTCACAAACTTTCTGTTTCCTGAGGTGTTAAATAGGAACACTTCACGTGGCTGCTCACAGAAGTATAGAGCAGTGGTTCTCAACCTTCCTAATGCCTCGACCCTTTAATACAATTCCTCATGTTGTGGTGACCCCCAACCATAAAATTATTTTCATTGCTACTTCATAACTGTAATTTTGCTACCGTTAGGAATCGTAATGTAAATATCTGATATGCAGGATGTATTTTCATTGCTACAAATTGAACATAATTAAAGCATAGTGATTAATCACAAAAACAATATGTAATTATATATGTGTTTTCCGATGGTCTTAGGCGACCCCTGTGAAAGAGTCGTTCGACCCCCAAAGGGGTCTCGACCCACAGGTTGAGAACCGCTGGTATAGAGTATAGTGAGAAGTAATTAAGACATGGTGGTTACAGTTCCCTTAGACAGGATTGCCATGCTCACAAGTTCGGTGATAATCGTAGAGCTTTAGTCTGGATGGACCCTCACCATTTTAGTAAAGGCAGTAAATTAAAATGGGAGAAGCTAGGTTTTCCAGTCTGGTGGAGTTGCATTCAAAGTCTAAACCTGCCATGGACCTAACTTTATGTGACTTCTGAAAGTTGCTAAAACCTCCAAGATCTTTAACTCATTTGGAAAAAAAAAATGAGTTCTGGTGACTGTTTATTCAGGCTCTCTACCCCTCCCCACCTTTCCTAATGGTCCTCGCTTCTTCAGCAGTTCCTGCGCCTGACAACTTGGTCAGCTTTCCACTGGTGGTTTGCACTCCTTGATTAAGAATATGCCGCAAAGGTCTGCTAAATATCAGCCTCTCAGCCAAATGACATCGCTCCTGTGACAAGGACCCTTCTGATACATCTTTTCGTGCATCATAAGAAAGCAGACAGATGCTGATGCTGATGTGACTGAAGCCCAATTAAAATATTAATTACTGAACTTCATTAGAACTCTGCAACCTGAGCTACTTTCCAGTGAACTGGTCTCAAAGGCCATTTTCTGAAAAGTTACGACTTAATCAGAGGTTCCATCTCCTTCAATCTTTATCATCTCCAATCCCACTCAAAACCTACTTCTCATGGCTCCTACAACACAGAGGCCTGTGACTCAACTTCCCTAACAAGTCTGAAAGTCATGAAACTCATCGAATGGATCTAAGAGTCCCACAGCAGCCTTATCATGTTTTCTTATAGTGCTGTTGAGTCAGCAATGCCGGGAGGAGAACTGGACTGGTTAACAAATTCCCTCTAAAACTTGTACCCATCCAAGTATAAAATCGTCTTGCTTCAGAGTCCTGGGTTTGTTATTTTCTGCCTGTGACTTGGGGTTCAAAAACACAGATTCAGAATCAAATGTAGCCATCCCTATTTGGAAAGGCTGGATAGGTATAATGATATCTATGATTATTTACCTTTACTCATAGGGTTTTAATTCTGATAAAGGTAACGTTTTATAAATAATAAAGATACAACTGAAGTCCAGTCAGGTAGATCTGAGGGAAGCACTCTACATGCAGTGTTAAAAGGCAGCAATAAATCTAGTCACATCTAATTGTCATTATCTCTTTAGAAGAAATTTCATGTCCAATCTCCTTTGCACAGGCTCTTGATTCCTTGCTCCTAACTGTCCACAGTTTGCTTTTCTCGATAATTATATTAAATTAAATAAATTAGAGTCTAACCAAAACTAATTTTGCATAATATTCTAGTCCATTTGTGCCGAGTCCCAAAAAACCTCTAAGCTATTTCTCTAGGCAGTAGAGTAGCTAATTATTTACCCTCCCAGCAGCCTCCAAGGCACTTCTGATCCTATGTTTAGAACAGAGAATGATTTCATTCGATTAGGAGAAAAAAATGCCCACAGCTTTCCTAAGATAACATGAAAATTCCATCCATCCAAGGGGACTAAGTAATTTTACTCTCTGCAGATTCCTTTGGATCCTGAAATAATGCACAGTGATGCAGAGGCACATGGTCATTACGCTCCAGATTTTCTCATTTAGGAAATCAATTCTTAAACATTGGGGATATGCAAATTCAATGATTCCTGAACTGGAGAATAATAATCATGCACTGAAATCTGTATTAGCATATCTACGTGGAGCAGGCTTCACCTCCCCCCAGGGTTCTTTGCCACCTGTTGAATTAATTTGGTCTCATCCCCTGACATCCATCAAATTTCGCAGATGACAGGGGCAGACAAACTTAATCTGTTGTCAGAGGAAACTGCAGAGTTACAAGAGAGTCACATCTCAGCAGAATACTACAGAGGAGAGGCAAAAACTAGAGCAAATGCTTAGCCAATCAGTCACCAGGTAGCCCTGAACAATGCACCTTGGCAAACAAGGGCCATTGAAACCTAATTAAGAAGTTTCTCTTCTGGCCCACTGGGGACCTGCACAATGACACAGGAACAGTGCTTAACTGGCATGGTGCTTGCTAAGCAAGCACTTGGGAATTAAATTCTTTCTTATTGTTTTTTAAAACTATTTCTGAACCACCGGGGAAATTCTGTTGTCATCATTCTAGAGGAGCAGAAATAAATTTCATTTTCAATCTGATTTTAATGTACACACAGAGCACAGAAGAAAAACATCTTGCATTGTATTCATCACTTCCTCACTGACTCAAAATCTCCCCAAGGCTTCGGACACTTGTTCTATATGAAGATATATACATCACATAACATGTCTGCCCCCTAAGAATTAGTACACGATACACTTCCCAGCATGCCTTGATTAATTTGGGTGGCAAAATTCAGTTACCTAACATTTACCTGCAAATGGGGTATCACTTTTGTTCCCCAAAGAAACAAGTGTTCCTCTCATCACCCCCTTCCCTAGTTTCCATGATGCAAGGCACCTTCCTTTGACTAATGATGAACCCCATGAAGAAGCAAAAAAAAACCCAAAAAACTTATTCCCACTTCCCTTCTAGGTTCTTTGGCTGATCTAATAATTAAATTGACATAAGACAGATTAATGGGAGAAAAATAAATGTTGTATGTACGGAAGCCCCATAAAAATATGAGAATCCCTGGCAGTCTGGTAATTTACTTTAGTATTGGAATGAGCAGTGGGCTTTAGGAGGGAGGTTGGGCAAGGTGATTAGGCCATCTAGGTTTGTTAACTGGTGTTTATCAAGAAAAATTATGCCCTGCTTGGGGCTTTTGCCCCTCCCTGTGATTTTCCTGTTATTCTCATTGTAAGTTTCCTGATTAATGGCTTTCAGTGTCCAGTAAACCTCCTCACCCAGTTTCCAGTGGACTGTCTAAACCTGGCCACCACTTGCACCTTGTCCAACTGGTTACTCTGACTGACCTTTACAAGAGTCATAAATATCCTGATACCCCCTACTCTGCCCCACTGATGCCCTTTTGGTCTCAGCGCTTCTGCTAGAAGATGTAATAATCCTATATAATAAAAGCCTAATATGCTAAGTGTCCGATCGTCCAGTGAACCAATCAAAGGGTAATATGCTGCCGAAACCGGTTTGGCTCAGTGGATAGAGCGTCGGCCTGCAGACTGAGAGGTCCCAGGTTCGATTCCGGTCAAGGGCATGTACCTGGGTTGCGGGCACATCCCCAGTAGGAGATGTGCAAGAGGCAGCTGATCGATGTTTCTAACACTCTATCTCTCTCCCTTCCTCTCTGTATAAAATCAATAAAATGTATTTTTTTAAAAAAAGGGTAATATGCTAATGATATGCTAAGGTCGCTCAACTGCTCGCTATGACGTGCACTGACTACCAGGGGGTAAATGCTGCGACCAGTAGGTTAGCTTGTTGTTGGGGTCCAGCCAATCGGGACTGAGCGAGATGGGCCGGACATGCCCTGGAGCCCTCCTGCAGTCCCTCTCCAGCTGGCCAACCTCCCGCATCCCTCCCCGGCCCCAATCATGCACCAGTGGGGTCCTTCAGCCTGGCCTGTGCCCTCTCACAATTGGGGACCCCTTGGGGGATGTCGGAGAGCCAGTTTCGGCCTGATCCCACAGGCCAGGCTGAGGGACCCCACTGGTGCACGAATTTGTGCACCGGGCCTCCAGTAAATTTATAATTCTTTACCCCTTTCTGCCTCGTGCATTCCTCCTTCAGTGACCCTAATGCTAGATAGGCTACTGCCTTATTTATCAATGGCTGAATAAAGCTAGTAAGTTCTTTAAGCTAACTCAGTTACATTTTGCTGTTTCACAGGATTCTGGCCAAGAGTGTTTAAATATAGTACTATTTGAAAACTCACATTAATTTTGAAAAGAGTTGAATTTATCCACATATTAGCAAGGAAACTATTAGCCAAAATGTTATTACTTACTGAAAACCATGTCACAAGTTTAAAGATGTGGCATTTGAACCTATAATTGTCTAACTCCAAACCAATGTTCTTTCTTTGTAGATAGTAAAACCAGTTTCCAATGCTGTTTGGCTGGGGGCATTTGCAAGGAAAATTAGGAAGTGCTAAACGCCCACTGTAATGTTATAGCTGGAAATAAACAAAGTGGAAAAACTCAATAAATCCCAAGCTCCAGCAAGTTATTTGCCTCTAATTTTAGAATGCCTACAATGAAACAACAGTAACAACAAAAGTGACTGCTGTCATCACCTTCCCATTGGAGTGAAGGCTCCCCATTTGTGAAACAAGGAAATGTGATGATTATTCAAGAACTGTACTTTTGTATGCACAAATGGCCTGCCTGCCTGTGATAAAAATGAGCTGACAGCCTTTGGCTGTTTTCACATAAAATCTGGGTCCAGAATGTCCCTAGTTAAAACAGGCCTCCCTACTTTTGGCCCATGTGTACATTTTTTCCCAACGTAGAAATAAGAATTCTTTAAGACTCAGCAACTTCTACCAATCTTTGGGAGCTCTCTTATACTTCCCCAGCTTCATTTTCATGGTATCACATACGTACAGAAAAGTGCACAAATCATAAGGGTAAATTTTTACAATGTGTAAACACTTCTACAAATCATACACACCAGTCAGATTAAGAATAAAATATTAGGAGCAACCCAAAGCTCTCCTTTAGGTTCACCCCCAACATGACCCCTCACCCTCATTTAAACAAACCACTATCCTGATTTCTAGCTCCATAAATTAGTTCTTGCTGTTCTTAAAAAACAAAAGTTAACCTAGAAAACTTGGAAGACCTAATTGTTTTTATTAAATGATTCATGAATTGGGCAGCATCTAATCTAGCAACTAGAGCAGTGGTTCTCAACCTGTGGGTCGCGACCCCTTTGGCATTAGAACAACCCTTTCACAGGGGTCGCCTAAGACCATCCTGCATATCAGATATTTACATTACGATTCATAACAGTAGCAACATTACAGTTATGAAGTAGCAACGAAAATAATTTTATGGTTGGGTCACAACATGAGGAACTGTATTTAAAGGGCCAGAAGGTTGAGAACCGCTGAACTAGAGCGACACTCCAAGGTGTAGGAAATGGAAGATTTTTATAGGAAGAGGGCAGGACAAGGGAGTTATTAACAAAAGAAAAGAAAAAAAATATTATTAGACCAGGGCATTTTCCTTTTTTTTTTTTTCCTGGGGAGGGGGGACCTGCGAGGGCTTTTATCATGCAGATTGCCTTTGTTTCTGGGGTAAGAGGGTAGAGAGGGCCCATGTGACAGATCATCTCAATTATCTCATTCATGTTACCCAGAAAATTCCAGACTATTTGATTAAGATTATGTTTTGGGGGAGGTAGATACAGCAGTTAGGTCAGATATTAAATCTAGGTTTATTATCATGAGTTAGCACAAGTGATGGCATTTTAGGCCTGTGGTATTCTCTTTAACACTGTGCATAAACTTCATTTAAGATAATCCAATGCCAAAGTAGCATATTTTGTGTTACATATTCTGCTCTTCTTCAGTCTCTATAGTATATTCCTCTTTTTAAAAATATATATGTATATATAGTATATTGATTTCAGAGAGGAAGGGAGAGGGAGAGAGATAGAAACACATCAATAATGAGAGAGAATCATTGATCGGCTGCCTCCTGCACGCCCCACACTGGGGATCTAGCCCGAAACCTAGGCATATGCCCTGACCAGGAATCGAACCATGACTTCCTGCTCATAGGTAGATGCTCAACCACTGATGCACGTCAGCCAGGCGGTATATTCCTCATTTAAAATATATATATATTTCTTTGTATGTGTGTGTGTGGTGTTTTTTTTTTTTGCAATCCTAAGAAAGTTTAAAGGCATTCTTATCTCAAAGGCTATACAAAAATATGCCTAAAAGAGGTAGTTTGCTAACTTCTGGGCCTAGAAACAAAGATACAATAGTAGCAATGAGCATACCTAACACTCAAATTTTGGTTCCTAAAAACAATTCCCATGTAAAGGGATCCAGCACTCTTTAGAGAAGCAAATGGCTCCAGTTCTAGGACCAGGAAAGTACATAGTAATCCTGGGACATCTCATACTATAAAGCAAGAAAAAAATAGCCAGGAGACCAAATACAATGCTTCCACTGGCCAATTTAGTATAACCTGAGCACAGTGATGAATTATAACATATTTTGGGGTGGGAGGAAATCTAAACAAATTCTGTGAGTGGTACCAAAGGAAAAATAATAGGTTTACAAAATCACAATTTTGCTGCTAGAATGTGATTATTAATTCAGGCAGTAATCAATTGAAAACAAAGCAAGTGGTAAAGCTTGTTGAGTAATAGGACAATCACAGAGTTTCAAATTAATCACGTAGATAAGTTATAAATTACATAAATTACATGGAAAAAGCTGGGGATAACAATCTTAACTAAGTGGTCATGTGAGCATCACAAACTGAAATTGTATTACCTGCTGATGGGATGAAATGAGAAACACACAATATCATATATGCAACATTATTTCAACAAACTTTTAATCTGAATCTAATCATGAAGGAACAAAGAGACAAGTCCAGACTATGGAACATTCTATAAGATAAATGAACCAAACGTGTATCCCACCCCTATCGGGGGCGGGCCCAGCCAGCCAACCTCCCATGTCCCCTCCCCTGTGCCGGCCAGGCCCAATCAGGCCCCATCGTGGCAGGCCGGCTGTGCATGAATTCATGCACGGGGCTCCTGTGTATAAATATCAGTATATACTTAGAGAGAGAAAAAGCAAAAGTGATTAAGTATTTACCATTAGTGACTCAAGAGAAAGGAAAACCGGGGACTCTGTATGCTTACCTTTCAACTTACTGTAGGTTTGAAAATTTCTTAATAAAAATATTGGCAGCCAAAAAAAAAAGTGTAGCTTTTACTCATGTAATAAAATAATGTAAATTATATCTTTAAGGGTATTTATGGCACTGTTTTTAGTAGCAAATAAACAAAAATAAAACTTTAAAAAACCTAATGTTAAGAAATGAAGTAGATCCATGTATAAATACAACCACAAGCACGCAGACAGGATATATATTTAAGAGGAAAAGTGCAGAAGAGTATGAAAGATTGCTCATTCCTGTTACAATAGACAATTTCTAGAGGACACACAAAAACCCATTATCAGTGAGTTCCCCTGGAGAACGAGAAGGAGGTCAGGGAAAGAATTTTAATTTTCACATTGCTCATTTAATCACTAATATAATTTGTTTACCTTGAGCAAGTTATCGCTTTTATCATAAAAATAAGTATCCTCTTGGCCCCTCAAAAGAGCACAATCTTATTACACCATATAAAATTCTTAAGCTAGGAAACCAAAACTAATAGTTTTGCTCGGTTGCTGAATTAGGCAGTCTTTGGGTTTGGCCAAGCTGTATAGGGTCAGGGCTGATATAAGTGGGCACACCCGATTTAGAGCTCAGAACTACTGTCTGGCTAGGTGAAATGCCTTAAACACATCCCATGTCTAGATTCTGGATGGTCCTAAAAATCTGAAGGGAAGTTACTGGTTTCAGCCTTACCTATTTATTTATTTATTTACTTACTTACTTACTTATTTATTTAATCCTCACCGGAGGATATTTCTATCAATTTTAGAGAAAGAAACATCAATGTGAGAAAGAAACATTGATCGGTCACCTCCCACATGCACCCCAGCTGGGGATCAAACCCTCAACTCAGGTATATGCCCCAACCAGGAATTGAACCCGCAACCTTTTTGTTGTACTGGCAGATGCTCCAACCAACTGAGCTATCTGGCCAGGGCCTCGCTAATTATTGAAAGGTCTTTGTAAAGTGTAAACCAGAATGCACATGTGCACCATTCTCACTTTCTTGGAGTCTTAGCATGACTCTGGAGTCAGAGCTATTCTTAATGTTTTCAAATGGGGAACATGAGTTCAGGGAGATGAAGGGACTTGTCCAAGATTGTGTTCATGATGATATACTTCCTCCACAATGTTCCTGGCTCCCACTAGTAGCTGGTAAGTGCCAGCAAATAAGAGTATCAGGGACTATTTCATCCTGGAGACAAGCCCATGAAGTTGGGAGAAGTCTGCCCCCATTGTGAATGAAAGGGGATTATGTGCCTCTTTCAAGGTAGCTCTTTTGTTTGTGGGCAAACTTTTTGACTCGAGGGCCACAATGGGTTCTTAAACTGGACCGGAGGGCCGGAACAAAAGCATGGATGGAGTGTTTGTGTGAACTAATATAAATTCAAAGTAAACATCATTACATAAAAGGGTACGGTCTTTTTTTTTTTTTTAGTTTTATTCATTTCAAACGGGCCGGATCCGGCCCTCGGGCCGTAGTTTGCCCATGGTTGGTTTAGATACTCACAATCACATCTTTAGTTGAAGCAACCAACTTGCTACATTTTCTCATTAGCCTACCGGAAAATATCTCAGGAGCTTGGAGGCCAAAACTAACTTTTATAGCCACACTTTAAAGAATTTATTTCTATGTAATTTACATGAGAAGTTAAACATCAGAATTTGATGATAACATCAAACATTATAGATCTGATGATACCTTTTGTTCATTTGTGGATAAAGTCCAGTGGGCCAGAAAGGTTTAGGCAAACACAAAGTAGGGTGATGACGGTAAGTCATACCAAGAGCATGATTCAGTAGCTTTAGTTGAGCCAAAGGCGGCTCAGCATCCCTGATAAGAGCTGTTAGGTCTATAATCAATACGTTACCTCTGACATTCACAAACCCCCTGTAGAAGCAAAACACTATTATAAAACCTTTTAATGTCACTTTATGTAGTTGGTTTCCCTTTAAATGTCTTTTCATTCCTCCTGAGAATTAAATCCGTTTCAGGAAGGATCCCTTTTTGATTATTTGAACAGCAGTTGGGGTAAGAAACTTAAAAAAAATGAGGGCTCTTAACTGCTTGTAGTAATCTATTGTCATTGTGACTGCCGACCTTCCAACTCTTCTCTTACTGATTCATGAAAGGCAATGACAGCTTCTTTCTCTAATGGAAGTCCCTGCTTGAGAACCAAATGGGACTGAAGAAAGGTATGGATGAGGCTTTTGGGAGAATGGCTTTGACAGAGCCATCAGCCTGCCAGGTCCTGGCACACAGGCGATGCCCATTACTGAGTGCACAGAGGCACATACTTACTCTTAAAAGAGTGTTCAAATGTGCAGATTCCTCTGGTGAACATGGCCAGGTACAAGGCACTGCGTGAGAGGCAGAGGGACTGGACAGAAGCCACAACTGTGTGGGACAAAGGCTGGGCATGTCAGCTATGTGGCCTGCGATGGAGATGAACATAGGCACAAATGGGATCGCATGTGTCTAGATAAGGTGAGACAGGCCCCAGGTCAGTGCATGTATGATGCTGTTCTGTTATAGTCCTGAAAACCTCTCTATCTCGGAAGAACCCCAAACAGAGATAGTACACGTCCAGTCTCCTGAAGATGAAACTACTGAGGGCAAGACAAAGCAGTTGAGCTGCTTTAACAAAATGGAATAAATTTAGAACGAGACCCACAGCTCTCTCTTTTAAACATATGGTTCACCTAGGACCTTCAGAATAGAAATTTTGGGGAGTCACGAGAAGAATAAGAAGCAGGAACTCTATGCAAGAAAATTGAGACAGAAGCCAGATCTAAGCCAACCATCAGGATGGAACTTGATAACATAAGTTTCCCCAGAACACTAACTCTACCCTTAGGATCTTAGTTCAGGTCTTCAGCAAATAATAAAGGCTATATCCTCGGGGCTCAGGTTGTTCTAGTTGTATATATTACAGCAAGAACTTCTCTTTGGAAGGCACGGCCATGTAGATGTATAGAGAATGAGCATGAGAAGTGAGTCAGCTACCACTAGAATGAACAGATCTCTACTCAGTAACAATGCCTGGTGCCCTTCATTTAGAAGCATCTACCTAGGAATAACTCACACTGTCCAGCTTAGGACTCATGTGTGTGCATCTGTCCTTCCCAGGTTAACAATAATGAGAAGACTAAAGCTTAATTGTAACTAGCCTGGGACTCAGCATAACCCACACAATCACTGTAGTTGGTCCCTTGGATCAAGACACATACCGAAATGTCATAACTTGTAAGGATCATACCTGTATAGCTCTTAATCTGTAACCTTGTCAATGAACTTAGTGGCCACTTGCCTACCTCTGTTTGCTTAGATTTAACCAGAGTGTTAAAAGTCATTCTATCCTCATGTTAAATGTAAGGAAATTAAAGCTGACTCAGAGACAGAATGATTTGTCCAAATCTCTATAGTCAATGAGACTCGAAGAGGATAAAGTATTTCTGATTTCATAATTCTCTACCAGCCCTACAGCGAGAGTGAGACAGGAATGGGGACATTCAATAACGAATGTATAACTTGAGGGTTGCCATTGTAGGCAGCTAGGAATCTACCCTATTGGGACCCTCTTAGGAACCATGAACTACATGACAAAGAATTCTCTCTGAAGAACAGGAGTCTGAAGCATTTATCCACTGACTCCTCCTCCCAACTCCTACAGCGGGGAGGGGTTACCCCTGGAGTCATTACCCATCCCACATCGCCATGCTGTCCTGGCCTGGGTGAACCCTAGCACATTTCAAAACCTCTAAGGAAGAGAGGTAGGCCATTGGCAGTGCTAGGGACGTGCCGCAGCAGCTAAAATCCAAAGAGGGCCGGAGGACACGATGGAGCACAGAAATATATCTACTAAATTCCTTCATAAAACTGAACCAACTGCTAAGGATCCTTAGATATTTAGGAAAAATTTATAGCACCTAAAAGCCCAAATGGATAAAAGAATATTTGACCCAGAGGAATTGGAGGTGATCAAGAAACAGAACTTTGAAGTTATTCTAGTGAGTATCTTCAAACAGCACAAAAGCTGTTTCTTCCAAAAACAAAAATAGGCATCTGGGAAGAGACAGCAAACATAAAAAAAGAAAGTTTCAGAAAAGTAAACATGTTATTGAAAAGAAAGTTCAGTAATTGGACTAAATAATAGAATACATAGGGCTAAATACCAAGACCAAACTAAAAGAAAGTTTCCTTGAATTGGGAAAAATAATGTCATTGCAAATTGATTCAAATGACTACCAAAATCATTGGGGGTGGGGGGGGGTGAAATCTGCACATTGAATAATTCAGGGAATTTCAGAAATCCTAGAACAAAGAGAAATTATAAAAGCTTCTAGAGTCAGAGGGAAAAAAGTCATCAAACTAACATCACATTTCTCACCAGCAACAATGGATGCTAAAAGATGATGCAACTATTTTTTTTTCAAATTTCTGATTTCTAAATACATTTTAATGTATTAGAAAAAAAAAAGCTTTTCAGACATGCCAGATCTCATAAAACATAAGAATTAGATAATTCACATTTAAAAAGAAACCCCTTGCCTGGCCTGTGTGGCTCAGTGGTTGAGAGACTATATATGAACCAGGAGGTTAAGGTTCTATTTCCAGTGAGGGCATATGCCCGGGGTTGTGGGCTTGATCCCTAGTAGGGGGCATGCAGGAGGCAGCCGATCAACGATTCTCTCTCACCATTGATGTTTCTCTCTCTCTCTCTCCCCCTCTCCCTTCCTCTCTGTTACAAAATAAATAAAAGAAACCCCCTGAAGAGGTACTCCAGGAAAACTATGTAAAAGAAACTAATGTGATATATACAACACAGCAGTACTGAGTAGTAAAACTAAAAAGGAAAGCAAAAAGAAAAAATAAATTAATTAATAAAATCTATTGAGTCTTGACACTTGAGTATTTAGGGGGTAGAGGCAGCAGGATTTAATAATATAGAAATAAAACTCCTTCTTTATGGGACTTTACCTGTTTCAAAATAAGTAATAGTCATATAATCACGATTCTAAGTACTATTTGGGGGAATTTAGATTTTAAAAATAACCTATAGACAAAATGCAGAAACTAATGTTACTGGTATTGGAAAACAATATAAGTGCAATAAACCTCCAAGTACAAAAGTTTAATTAAAAACAAAACACAATAACAAAAGTTAGTAGGTGAAGGGAAGAGAAGAAACAGAAGCAATTATAAATATACTAATTTATTCTCCCTTTAAGAGTATTCTCTGAAGTTGATAAATCAAGAAATGTGAATATCATTTATAGTTATAAAGGTAATTAGTAGAAGACCTAAAATAATAATATAATTGACCAAATTGAAGCCTTAAGGCAAGAAGATGAGGTACAGAATAGAAAAATATGTTCCTAAAATTTTGATATTTTTATTGCACAGAGTCGATTGGTGCTGTCTAAAGGTGATATCTCAAGAAATAGAAGCAGAAATTTGAAATAAAAAAAAAACATTTAAAATTCAATGGTAACTGCCCAATAAATAAAAAAATAGAGAATGATTAAAAAATACTTACCTGTAGAGTGTGGCCTTGGGATTGGGGAGAAAAGAGGGAGATAGATATTTTTATACTGCATTTTAGACAGTTTTCAAAAACTGGATATTTTTCCAAGTTTAGATATTGCTTCTAAAACGGATACTGGGATAGAGATTCAAAACCCAATAGTTTGCCATCTGCAAATGAATTTTCTGGCCTCAGCCATGTAATCGCTGTGATTAATTAAACCTAACTAGTGCCCAGGATATTGAGAATAAATAACCTTGTCATTTCCAAACCCCAAGCTGTGGCTTCATTTTATACAGCCCTGTTAATTCCACTTGTAATCCCCATGAAGTGCGGGGAGTTCTGCTATTTCTTATCTTTTAAGCCTCTTTTTATCTCAGTTGAACTCAAAGGGATCGGTTTTTTAAAAGCTGATGGGGTAGGGAAAAAAACAACAAGTGACGAGGGTGCCGGGAGATGAAAAGGAATGACAATGATTAGACTAGAATAATTAGATATTTATTCCTCCCCGCACAACTCAAAGGGATCAGCATTTCTCTTGTGATAATAGGAATTTCATATATTCCTAAATTACTTTAAGAAAGCTTTTGTTTTCACTGAAAGTGTGTCAGATCCTAAAATATTCAATAATGTAACAAATCAAAAATATATGAATTCAGTTTCTTAGTTCAGGGAGGAAAGCCTCTTTTTAACTTTCTACATTCCTTGGGAGAAAGGGAGGACACAGAATTGAAAGAATGTTGAATTGGTGAGTCTCTAGTTAAAGTAGAACCCAGTTGGTTCTACCAGTTGGTTTTGTGTGTTCAGATATTTCTGAAATCTAGTTCCCCAATAGCACTAATATAGAAGAGAATTTGATGAATGAAATGATCAAATCTCGGTTTCTTCCATTAATAAAAATCATATGGCTCCTGAATTATCAGGGCTCCGTGAGGCTATCAGAATTTAAAAATACATACTATATTTTTTAGGTAGGGAGGAAAGAAGGGAATGAGGGAGGGAGGGAATAAAGGAAGGAGGAGAGAGGGAGGGAGAGAGGAAAAGAGGGAGGGAGGTGATAGTGATGATGGCTGTATAACAATATGAATGTACTTTAAATACCTTAAAATTTGATGTCAATTATACATCAATAAAGCTAAGAAACACAAAACAATGTGAATGTACAAATGCCACTGAACTATAAACTATAGTGAATTAGAGAAATATAGCAAAATATTAATTGATGAATCTAGATGATATACATTTTGTAATTTTTCTCCATATTTGAAAATATGCAATACAAAAGTTTGGGTTGTGGCAAAATAAGAATAAATTTCAGAAGAGCCAAGGTCAAAGAAAGAAAATGTCCAAAGAGGACCAAAAATCTAGAGATGAACTGTATAGAGTGCTAAATACCACAACCTATGCCCAGAAATAATCCAAATCTAATTTCATTATTCTATTAAATTTTTGTTGGATATTACCATGTACCAAGTACCAAACCAGACGCTTCACATACATTATTTATTGCAATTTTCACAATGTCTCTAAAACTAGAATTATTATCCATATTTTGCTGATAGAAAAAACTAAGGCTGGTAGAATTGAATAACTTGGTCAAAGTTATATAGCTATTAAGTAGCCGAGCTAGGATGCAAACCAAAATCTATCCGGTTCCAAATCTGGGCTAATTGCCACTTGTTAATTTACCATCAGTAATCCTTCTCCTTTACATTCAGTAGTGAAAGAAGAAATTAAGTCTTACTAGTAATTACAAAAGAGATAGAGACAGACAATGATAATGAGAGGTAGAGAGTGAGGATGAGTATTGATTCTGGCTATCAGGGCTTCAGCAAATATTTTAGATTTTGGTCTTCAGGATTATATGGGAAAAGTTATAGGGTTTCAAATCATAATGAGCATAACCCATGGACACAGACAGTGCAGTGAAGGCCTGGGGAGGAGGCAGGAGTAGAAAGGAGGAGGTTAATGGGGGAAAAGGAGGACATCTGTAATACTTTCATCAATAAAGATTTTATAAAAAACAAACAGATCATATTGAAGTCCTACTATCCCTTTGTCAAGCATCAGGATGCACAATGGATTGAGCCCATCTGGCCATGGTATCTTGGAGGTCGTAAAGGGGTTGCCAAATCAGCTCTCTCTCAGCACTCTAGATTTAAGTCAGGTCATTACCACCCTAAGTAACAGCACTCATAACACTTATTTTCTATTGTTTGTACCTTGTCCCTTTCCTTCATAGCACCAACAAAACTTTTATTCTTCCTGTACTTGTTTATTTTCTGTCTTCATCACCACATGGTTGGCTTTATAAGAGCAAGCAATATGCCTGTTCTTGGCACAGGGCACACACACTATAGCTCCTGACCACATTCAGTGAATAGGATGCAATGAATATATCTGATAAGATGATCTGATTTTCTCAGCCTAAGATCAATGAGGAGGTCTTCCAGGCAGACATGCCATATCTGCATATGTCAGGGGCATGACCAAGGCAGATGGAAAGGAGAGATGTTGGGACATTTATTCATCTGTAGAAACTAGAACCCCCCGCCCCTCATTCAAGCCATCCTCTCCTCCCCCCAGGAAGATTGGTGAGTTCATGCCCTAAAATAATTCAATGTCTGATCCAGAGTAGGTGCTAAAAATATGTCTGTCGAACTGAGCAAAATATAAAGTCACTATTTCCGAAGATTCCTATTCCAGAGGATGTCAGAGAGGTCAAGAGGAATCCAGGAACCAGCAAGATCAAAACTATTAGAGAGGATGAAACTGTGACACCGAGCAAGTCTTGAACTTTAGATCAAGAAATAAAAATGTAGATTTCTTTTTAATAACTCGTTGCCTGAAAATTTTTAAAACAGACTAGAGTATTTTCATACACAAAAGGCAAGTAATGATTGAAACAATCTAATTTTCTGACTCCAAGGGGCTTTATTAAGCTCTGCAAATAAGTCTATTCTAGGTTGTGATTAAAAAAAAAATTGATCCCACTCTGGCAAGAAAAAGGAGCCCTATAAATCTCTGTAATGTCAGGAACCAAACAGTGCATTGAATAGGAAACTGATTGGAAGGCCTAAAGAAGAAAATTTGGTTGATTGCAATCCTTGTATGTGACCGAAGTTGGATTTTCTCAGCCCAATTGTGCTCTACGGGTATCTGACAAGTCTAAACTGCCAGCTTAAAGCCGTTCAATAAATTTCAAGTTGTTTTTTATGTCAAAGGGCTGAATTGAGGCAAGCTGTGTTGACTTGAAATTGGACAGCTGGAATTTGTATTTTCAGTTGCTGGAAATTTCAGTGCAGATTTGACAAGTATTGATGATTCTTTATTGACATGAAGCATTTGTACAGATCATGGGATTCTATAAAGTACCATTCTTTTCAGCTTATAAGAAAAAATTACTTTTTTGTTATTAAAAAAAGGCCCATTCTTCCAATACCTTAAAATAATTTTCAGAGCAGAGGATGTAATGAATTGGTAGGAAAGTCAAGACTCCATGTAGCTTAGAATAAGCAAGACTTGTAATGAGGCTGTTATTAATGTTAACTTCCACGGTAGCAGTTTTCTGGGCATCTCACAAATTGCATAATTTGTCTTGTGTTTCTAAGTTCAATTTACAGGTGCTGTAATGTCAGTAGTGTAGGAGCTGTGATTACAAACAACATTGATATATTCTGACTATGGCAAAGGTCAATGCTTCTTCTAGAAAGCCAGAGAGAGTGAAGATGGAAGTCTTCCTTCCATAATATCTACACATTAAGCAAGGCTTGTTTGCTCCTGGTGAATAGACTCCCATACAGAAATGCTTTCTTTGGGGAGTTCTTTGCCACCTCTGTCTGAAACATGACTCTCAGAGGAAGGCTGAGATTAATAGTGCATCAGGTTATGCTTAATCTTCCCGCAATATTTCATTTTGCTTTAATCCTATAGCATTTGCATTTCTGAAATTAGGATATGTGATGCATTGGGGTGGGACCCAGAGGCCTCGTTTGGGTTAGATTTATTATCTACTAAATGACTTTCTTAGCAGATCTCTTTATCTCTGTGTCTGCCAGCTAATCTCAATGCTCTATCTTGAACAGATTCTATTACACAAAAATTTATTATTACATTTTTTTTAGATCTTCTACATAGCTGTCAGATACTTTATTGTTGATAGTAAACCCTAGCTGGTACCTTACGACAGAGTTAGCAGAGCTGTGTAAAGTACCACTTGTGAATGAATATATCTGATAAGATGATCTTGACCTTCCAGGTATCCCCAAATTCTTGGTTTTAGAAAGCAAGTTGAGTATTATCTCCAAACTTTGTTTCAGACCCAACAAGTCAAATTCCAAGGAATAAGGAACACTGATAAGAAGAATGTTTCTTGCACAACGTCATGCTTGGGCAAACAATAAGACACGCTATTAAATAGAGGTTTGGGTTTTAGGTAAAGAAAAAGCATAGACACTTATATTACAAACATGGGAACAGCCCTGGCCAGGAGGCTCAGTTGGTTGGAGCATACACCAAAAGGTTGCGGGTTCGATTCCCGATCAGGGCACATACCTAGATTGTGGGTTCAATCTCCTGTCGGGGCGCATACTGGATGCAACTGATGGATGTTTCTCTCATCTTTTAGCAACCATTGTTGCTGGTGAGAAATGTGATGTTAGTTTGATGTTTTCTTTCTAAAGTCAGTAAAAACATATCAAATTATCCTGGGGGATGAGCATCACTATTTAATTACTAATATTACTGAATGCCTTAGAGGAGTCCAATGAGAACCCCTCCTGAGGTCCTGTGTCCCTGGAGAGCCTGACAGTAAAGTTTTGTTCCAGCCTGAAGATATATATATCTTCAGGTGAGGATTAAAAACAAACAAACGCGTGAACAAAGATAGAGTTAAGATAGAGACACAAGTGATAGGAACTAGAGGAAACAGGAAAGGGCCAGGGATGTGAACAGAGAAGAGCTACTGAGGAAGCTGGAGTAGCACCTACTCAGCTGAGTATCTGTTACTCACCTAGCGTAAATGTTAGTTTGTATCTATCATTTGGCTGATTCCATAGATTATACATGACTGAATGCTATACAATTTGGTTTGGAATTTCAGAATAGGTTAGCACATTGAGTCATCCTGTGACTGAGGGTGGTAGTAGGGTGCAGGAAGCTACAAAAATATTGGTGCACAGAGTTGAGGATGGTAGGGTAGATGAAAGTAAAGATGGAGATGAAGATGGGTATTGGTTGAAGATAAGAAATGGAGATAAGGATAAGGATGGCATAACAGAGCTGGTCAACTATGGGAAAGCAAGACTAGGCAGATCTTCGACTGAAAGGTCTGAACCAAAGTCAAGAACGTAAAACAGATTGCAGTTCTAATATAGAAAATTCTAGAATGAGCTAGTCAGAATATTGACAGAAAATAAGTGAATTGTTGCTCAGAGCAGGGCTCCAGACATAGTAGGGAAATTGGAGTTCCATGGCATAAGATAAGGCTGAATGCAAGCCTTTCTTAATGAACCAAAAAGGCTAAATCATGTTGCTGCTGGCTGGACATCAGATGCTAACCTCATATCTACGAGGCATGAGCCCTATAGCTGCACAGCAATTCAGGCCTGACTACTAGAAGACTGCTAAACCCCCTCTGCTAGGTCAGGATAAGTGCAAGATGCAAACAGGCTGAGCTCAAAAATTGTAAAGGAGAGGCAGACATATCATAGTGTGTGTGTGTGTGTGTTTTATATGTCCATTCTAAGACAGTTCCAAAGGCAACAGAGTCATAAAATCTGTTTTTCATTAAGCAGCAGCTTATCCAGTAGGAACACCCTAAAACATGAGATAGATATATATATATATATATATATATATATATATATATATATATACACACAATTAGGAATAATTTTTAATAACTATAACTAGAGACCACTTGTCATTGCATTTTGCCTCTGATGCAGCAGATGATACTAGACAAGGGTCATGTTCATTTTAAAACTGCAAGCAAAAATATGGGAGGAAAGGCCTTTCCAATATTTAAAATTGAAATAGTCACTGGATTTATTCCTGAGAACAATTGAAGACTCTCACTGGGGGAATATGAACCTGACTTGAGCTCAATTCTGTTGAACATCGAGATGAAAACAAAATATGGCTTGGGTCTCAAAAGGAACATACATTTTCCAGGGCTGTCAGTGTCGGAGCAAATAGATTTGTCATAGATATAAACTAATTGCTCCTCTTGTGTGCGTGCGTCACAATATGGCAGTCAACATCTGTTTTTCCTTCATTCAAGCAAAAGCACTTGTGGAAGACTAATAGGAGATTAACATACAGAGATTGAAAAAAGATACGGGCTGTGTGTGCAAGAAAGGGAAAGATCAGAGCAAGAAACAGGATGCTGAGAGAGACCCAGAAAAGAAAAAGGAGGATTCACAACCCCAAGCAGTTAAGAAAACTGCTTATTTGCAGTGTCCTTTATTGAAAGATTTGTGCCTGCTGATTGTTGTAACTTTCAAAGGAGGACTTCTGGCCAGCACACCTTAACAGTTGAGCCCTTACAGACATGCACTCCTCCTGCATGTTAAGGTTTGTGATGGAGTGACAAAATCAGAGGTCTTTTGTGGTCCTTTATGGCTACATTTATTTTAAGACATTGACAGGTAGAAAAATGACTGGAAATCCAAAGAACAAACTGTGTTAGCTTTCTTCTGTCTCCTGCTGCTTCAAACAGGAAGTCTTCAAGGGCAAGAAGAAGGAGCAAGTGGATTTTTAAGAACAAAGTGCTTTTCTCTCATTCACAGACATTAATAGGCAGCTCAGACTTCAGGGTCATATTGGGTTAGAGTCCAGTTTTTGTAAAAGGACGTATTCACATCCTCCTGGAAACATGTGAGTAAGGTAGCAGCTAGGCAGCGGCTAGAAACAGCACCATGTGCTACAAAGTTGAGTGTATCACCTGTCCAGTCACCACCACCACCTCCCCATGCCATCGCCAACGTTAACACAATGCCAAGGACACTGCTAAAATATACTGAAGAACCAAGTGACTCAAGGAAAGGAAAACACGTTAAAAAATCAAATGGTCCATGTCTTAACTTCCAACCCATACATAATCTCACTTCAGAAAGCCAACATCCCTATTTCTAAGATGCCTATCAGAGATTTTCATACCCAAGGAAGCATCTTAAAGGAAACAGCTAGTAAAGAACTGGGATTCAGCATGGCCGGAGTGGCTCAGTGGTTGAGCATCGACCTATGAGCCAGGAGGTCACAGTTCAATTTCCAGTCAGGCTCAATCCCCAGTGTGGGGTGTGGAGGAGGCAGAGGATAGATGATTCTCTCTCATCATTGATGTCTCTCATCACTGATGTTTCTAACTCTCTCTCTCTCTCTTCCTCTCTGAAATTAATAAAAACAATTTTTTTAAAGAACTGGGATTCAGAAGTCCTGGGTTCTGTGAAATGGGGCAAACTCACATCACCTCTCTGCACCTCAGTTTCTTTATTTGTGAAGAAGAAATCATGTCTATGCATTAGGATGGTCCTGAATGTGAAAGGAGATTATTTACACTTTGTGAGCTACACGTTGCCAGTGCTAAAGATGGAAGCTTCCATTTTCTTCCACTACATATCATTTATGTAATATATACTTTTAAAAAATCAAAGAATTTATTCTTCCAATTATTAAAAGCAGCTATCATCAGATTTTGAAAATACAAAACTCCTGCCTCCAATAAACTTTCCGCCTGTGGTCCTACTATGACTTTGTGACCATCTCTCATGGATAAGCATCTAACATTATTCTATGTTTGACATGTGAGTCCTGAACTTTCCAATGACAAGCAACTGACCATGAAAATAACTCTAGAAACATAAGCCAAATTCAAAGATGGTTTTGTCACAACAAAATCTTATCAGAATGCCTTTCTGAAACAGCCTGCCGTGTCCCTAACTCTGTGCTAGGCACCAGGAGAAATGCAAGAGGAAGAAAAGACACACAGCCCTGTCTTCTGAATATGTCTTACAGCTCTGGCCTCCGGGGTTTTGACATAAACAAATGTAAGCCTGTTGTCCTTTATCTTTCACTGAAAGGCTGAACATAAAATGAGCAGTTCTAAGAACAGACCTTGGCATTACTGGTAAAACATGTTCAAAGACAAGGTCTCTCACCATCATTCAATGACTCTTTATGCGAAGACTCACAGGACAGAGATCGTTTTGCATAAAAGCTGAGAAAGCATGCATCTTCCAAGACAGTAAGAATAGTTGTTCTTCTTTAGAAAGAAGTAACCCTTCAAGATGTTTCTTCTTTCTCTGTGCCCTGAGGAAACCCAAAGTGAAGCCACACTGATTGGTTTGCAGGTTTCCAAATTTACCAGGTTGCTCAGACCAACATACCTTTGCTATCATCCCAAGAAAGTTCACTGAAGAGAAGAACATGGAATAAGGGGATGGGGGGGGGGGAACGGCACACGAGGAGCAGTAAATGTTCTTAATACCAGTGGAAAGGAAGTGACATTTACTAGTACACATATGAAAGCCCTGTCAAGTTGCAAAAAAATGAGCCAGAGCTTCCACATGTTGACTCATCCAATCCTCATTTCAGTTTTTAAAAAAGGTTTATTATTTTCCTCCTCATCGTCATTTTGAAAGGTATGCAATTTCAACATAGAACAAAGGCATCCACTATGTGGTCATTTATGATATCTTTACTCCTGGAGAACTTCATGTATCGGGTAGATATGGGGAAATATATTATTTATTGAATGCTTATAGACACAGCTAAAAGCTAATATTACTTTAATTTAGGAGTTTCAGGTAGGTTTAGTGCCAGATGGGTAATATCTGCAATTATGGAGTAAACAGAGTTGAATTTGACCAAGGTGGTGCTTTTACCAACAGAGTTAAGTATAACAAAGTCAGAGAGGGGCAAGTGAGATAATGATGTATGAGAGAGAGAGAGAGAGAGAGAGAGAGAGAGAGAGAGAGAGAGAGAGAGAGAGAGAATAAAATGATTGAAAATGGCATTATCCTATTATCCTGCTCCTAAGAAAGACACATTCTGTATTCCTTTTTTTCAGGGTTTTTATAGCTTTTGTGGTTAGGGAATAGTTAAAGCTGGTTGAAGTTCCTCCTGTATGAAAATCATCTGGCACATGTACTGAAAATGCAGATTCCCTGACTACCCTCAGTCTCAACCAGACTTATCTGACTGAGGATTTTCTGGGTGGTTAAGCTTAGGCCAAACATTTGTATCAAGCTCCCCAGTGATTTGTTTGCACCCGAAAACTAGAGAGCCATGGAGATGGATATTAGTGTGGTCCTTCACCATCCTCTACTTATTAATGAGGTTTTGTGTGTCTTTGGTCATCCAACTTTGGTGATTTGATGCTGGATATCAAAGAGGACACATATGGGTGGTATCTTTTGCTTTAAAAAGTTCAAACCCCAGATCCATTTGAAGACTGTACTACATATGGTATGATGGATGTGGATTGTATTTCACAAGAGCTTCCCCCTCTACCACCTTGCCACAGACTATTCTAGAACCTTAAAGACAAACTACCAAAGCTTCAGATATTTTATCTCTTACTAAAATTTTAACTTTTCTTAATAAATTAATGGTTGTTATGGAGACACTAGAGACCCGATGCATGAAATTCGTGCAAGAGTAGGCCTTCCTTCCCCCAGCTGCTGGCACTGGCTTCCCTCTGGCACCTGGGACCCAGGTTTCCCTCTGACACCCAGGACCCAGGCTTCCCTCCGGCCGCTGGCAGGCACCTGGGACCTGGGCTTTCCTCCGGCCGCCCACTTTGTCCGGAAGGTCATCTGGAAGGACGTCTGGAAGAACGTCCATTCTAATTAGCATATTACGCTTTTATTAGTATAGATGCTTAACCTAAATTTGGAAGATAACAAAATATATAAATGAACAGAAGAAAGGGGCCTGATTTATTCCTTTGAGCTGGATTTGATATGACACATTGTCTACCCATACAGCACTCATACCATTCAAAGACAAGAACATGTCCACAAATTCTGCAATTCAGACTTTGCATGATAAGTAATAAGTAATATCAAGGAGTCATACAAAATAGGCTTAAATATAAAAGCAAGTGTGGCCTGAAGTTCTTAGAAACTCTGTTTTGCTAACTTCACTTGAACCATTTTGTGTATTTTATTTACAGTATTTGCTTTCAGACTCTAGGCAGGTTTTCTAGGAGAGTTATGCATCGTGATTCGTTCATCCATCAAACAATTCTGGGTGCCGGAATGAATATGATGAGTACGTAAGATGTCCTGGGACAGAAATGGCATTAATATGGTCAAGAGACACTCCACAAGGAGGTGAGGATGAATACGAATCATCAACAATGAGTAAAAAGTTTACGAGTCATAAATCATGAAGTAGGACACACCAAGTCAAGAAAAATGCTCTTGGCCTGCTCAGCAAACAGCATGTAGCTCAGTTTAGACCCAGCAAAAAATTGAAGAAGGATCAAGTTTCGAACGGCATTGGAACAGTGTCATAAGCTGCCTTTTTGTCATGCTGGGTAGTTTGAATTTCACTTGTATTCAAATGGGAGGGAATTTCATCAGAGTAGTAACATGATAAGAATTAACTTTAACAGGATCAATTTGACCAACATTTGGAGAATGGATTAGAGGATAAAGACTGACACCGGATGCCAGTCAGAAGGTTGATGGGGAATATGAAAGTCTAAGTGCTCCTCAATAGCAGACCTTATATTCTTCATTTCACAGTGGTTGCCGAGGCCCCTGTGGAGACATGGTAATAGGTGGTAGCTTTTGTGAAACATTAGATACTCCAATGTGTCTTCACCCTTAGATCTCATACAGAGAAACAGACTTTGGTCCATCAGCTGTACAACAAAAGCACTGAGCTTTCTTAGGATGCAAATTTAACCCAAGCTTTACTGGATCTCACTGGATTGGATTGCTAGTCTCAACAGACAGATATCAACATCAATAATCCCAATGGTACTTATTTCTTTTCTCTCTGCTTACACAGAAACTCCTGCCCTCTCCTTTCTCCAAGTCTCAGCCAGTTATGTCTGAGAGCCTCCAGGATGCCTCACAGGGAAGACTGGTGATTCTAAGCATTTCAGGCATCACTGGTGTTCAGCCAGCCATCCTCCCAAAGCCTGCTGGGCACTGCTGCCCCTTAGTGAGAAACCACCTCTATGACACTGGAGCTACCCTAGAGCTAGAACAGACGGTTGATCTTTGATGAAGAAGAGGATAATGCTTTAGGCTACATTCTGTTGCATGACTATTTTAGCTTGGGTTTCTAGAAGCAGAGTCTGAGACAGGGGGTTAGGTACACATGATTTACTGATGCAGTATTCTCAGGAGAATGGGAATGAGGTAAGCAGGATGGAGCAGGAGAAGAGGCAGACCAAAGATGTAGGTTCAGCTGAAGACTAAATTAGGGCTGACCCCAAGGGAAGACATTTAGCACAAGTTGCACTACAGAGTTGGTTCCCCCTTCAGGCAAGGGGGCAAGCTTTTATATTCCTATTTCTTTCAAGCACTGGCTAAAGGGTTGTTGGGGTGGCAGGTAGGGGTGTGTGCATAACTCCTGTAGCAAGACAGCCTTTTCTGAAGAAAAGGACAGCTGTGAGCCATTAGCAGCCAACACCACAGGATGCGTTCACCAGCTCAGTAGCAGGGATCTGAGTGGATATCAATAGCACACCCACTCTGTAAGTTTCAGTGCCATTCTGCTTATAGTCTAGGTTACAAGGTTTAATAACAGAGCTCCTCCTATTTCCATTTACACCATTCCTGCTTTCCACAAGAAATAAGGAGGAGGAGGAGGAGGAGGAGGAGGAGGAGGAGGAGGAGGAGGAGGAGGAGGACAAAGAAGGAGGAGGAGGAGGAGGAGGAGGAAGAAGAAGAAGAAACACCTGAGAATGACATATACAGTGAAATAGCCAGGATTACCCTTTCTCTCTAACAAGGATGGGCTGCTGCCCTCATGTACATCACATGGTAGAAAGCGAAAGACATTTTGGGGGTCTACAAACCTGGAGACTTGGCAGACAGTATGTGTGGTAGATTGCAATGATAACCCTAATTTTTTACTCCTTCCCTGTGGCCTTATGTTCCATGTCGCTTTGCAGCTTTTCTCACTAAGAGAGAAAGTCTATTTTCCTATCCTATCCTTTGAATTTGGGCTAGTCTGCATCTGGCTCTGGCCAAGAGAATGTGGCAGATATGCCAGTGTCCCAGTTCTGGGTCTACATCTCAAGAAGCTTTGTGTGCCTCTGCCTACCCTTTTGAGCCTCTGCCATCACTACAAAAAGACATGCCCAGGCCAGGCCAGTGGAGAATGAAAGGCACATGGTGGAGAGCCAAGTCATCCCAGATATCCCAACCAAGGCCATTCTAGATTAGCCAACAACCAGCCAACAAACCTGCGGACTCATGAGTGAGCCCAGCCAAGATCAACAACCACTTAACTGTCCTCCAGCTAACTCCAGACACAATAATCACTTATTCTTGTATACTACTGTGATTTGTGGTTATTTTGGAGCATTATTGTGGCAAGAAATATCGGTTACAGTGGGTATGCAGTAAATGTTTATTGCCTATGAATCGGTATGTTATGTGAGCAGAGGAGCACAGAGCAATGCCATCATGAAAGAGTTGGACTGAGGCAGAGAAGAGAGATTTCATTCCCCCTGTCCACTCCCAGAACTATGTCCAACCAAGGCCTCATCAAAAACCTGGGCCATGTTGAGTGATATTTCTAGAGGGAACTGTAGCGATAGATGTGGAACTGTGGTGATAGATGTTTCTAAAACTGTCCCTCCTCTAGCAATCTGTCATACCTGGTCTTGGCATACGCCCCGTTGGAAGGAGGAATGCAGCGCTGGCATAGAGTAAAATGCAGGAGGGCAGCCATCGGCACACACAGAGCAGGATACTCACTCTTGAGAGATTCTCCGTGTGTTTCGAGCCAGCCCTGCACCTTCTCTCTCCATCCCTCCATAGCTGGCAACCAAGGGCAATTAAGTGGAAAGGCACTTAAAAGCTAGAGCCTCGGAAACATACTTTATATCTGTCTCAGTCTCACCGGGTTCACGGGCCCATTTTTAATTTTGTCCGGCAGCCACTACAGGAAACAGGGAAGGTAAATCAAAGAGTTCCTCTTCATGAGGCCTTTGAGACTGTACCAATAAGTTATTCCTGCGGTTGTTTTATTTATTCTCGTGCTCCAGGCAATTTCGTTTTTTCTTGGATTCTTTCCTCTTGTTGCTCTTTTGCAGCACCTTCTCTCCTGCTCTCAGCTCCGTTCTCTCCAGGTAGAATATGGTCCTGGTTAAAAGACAGACTCCACACGCCCCATCTCCAGTGGTTAATTGCAGCTGTATTAGCAACGCAGCGCTCCTTCTCTGGCTGTGCCTATTAAGGTTCACACTGAGGATGTTTGAAAAGAAATCTTTCCGCAGTAAGAGATCATTTTCTACCTGACAGCCCACCCTACATGGTAACTCTTGTGAGCATCCAGCCGTACTCTTCTCTCTCTTTTTTTTTTTCAATATGAAACTTATCTTGGGGAAAATATGAGTTTTCCAGTTTATTTCTTTCAATCCCAAATAATCATGGCTCCCTGTGAAAACACTGAGTCAGAGCATGAAAGCACTGAGTGTACAATGAGTCCTGGCAGGACACAGGGCAGTAGGAGAAGCTCTGGGATTTTACATTTGTGGAAAGAAGAAATGCACACCAGTCCTTCATCCAACTCTTCCTGCATCTGTCTCCTGCTTTTGTTGCTTGTTCTTAATCTACCTGATTTGGCTTTGGGTCTCAGGACCAGGCTGGAAATACTTATGTCCTCCAGGTCCTTGGCAAAAATCACACACATACACACACACCCCACAAAGGCTTAGATACTCACAGGCAAGGGTGCTCCCCTCCCCCACTGCCTCAGCCATAGAATGGACAGGAGAGAGCAGGAAGGCAAAGACCTGATATAGAGGCCCTGCTGGGGAGGGGAGAGGAGAAGAGGCTAGAGTTTGAGGCCCCCTTCCTCCAGGCTGGACAGCTGTCCAGGCCACTTCCTTCCAACACCTTACTCCCGTTGGCTTCAGGGACCTACAACCTCTTTGAATGCATTACCCTTCTGAGAGTCTTTTGAAAGTCATAGACATTACCCACAGATATACCTACTAGTATATGTATATGCGTCTATACGTGTGTCTATTGTTCCAGTTATCATGAGTCATTGGCCCAGAAAAGCATTCTCTGACCTAAGATCCACACACAATTGTCTTTCTACTGATGGCATAAATGCCTTTGCCTCATTCCCTCTGTGCCTACTGAACTCAACTCACCCTCTTCAGGACTCTACTCTCTTGGCTTTGGCTGACAGCTCTGCCCTTTACCAGCCTGGATTTTCCACTACTCAGTTACCAATAAAACAAATGCACTTATTACAGAGGAGCATGCACACCACCCCTGGACCTTACAGAAAGGTGTTTTCTCCAGCCCTTGGGATCTGCACAGCACGTGACTTCCTTCAGGGTGCCAGATGAAGGTAACTTTACTAACTAAAATTCACGTGAAAATGAGAAGAGTGTCTAGAGTAGAGCTGCTTTGGTTTAAATCTAGTCTCAGCACTGTCTAGCTGTTAAATACACTTGCTGATGCTCAGATTCTTTCCATTTAACAGAGAATGATAATAATAGCCCTCACCAAGAGTTTCAGTCGTGATTAAATGAGATGATTCTTAAAAATACAGCCTAGATCGCACTCATATGTAGCATCTAAGTAACAAAATAAACTGGTGAACGGAGTGGATCCAGAGACATGGAAGCATGGAACAGAGTGCAGAATCTCAGAGGGAACGCGGGGGAGGGGGAGTGGGTGGGAGGTAATCAACCAAAAACCTTGTATGCATATATGCATAACCCATGGACACAGACAACAGGATGGTGAAGGCCTGAGGCAGGAGAGAGGGGGTGGGGGCAGGCTGGAGGGGGTCAATGAGGGAAAAACTGGGACATACGTAGTACTTTCAACAATAAAGAATTATTAAAAAAAAAAATCAGCCCTGACTGGTTTGGCTCAGTGGATAGAGCACTGGCCTGCAGACTGAAGGGTCCCTGGTTTGATTCCAGGCAAGGGCATGTACGTTGGTTGCGGGCACATCCCAGTAGGGGGTGTGCAGGAGGCAGCTGATTGATGTTTCTAACTCTCTATCCCTCTCCCTTTCTCTCTGTAAAAAAATCAATAAAATGTATTTTAAAAAAAACAACAACAGCCTAATGTATGGCTCAGCAACAAAACAATACTAAATGAACTATATTATTTTATTAATTACTATTGTTAGAATGGAAAGTCTTCAAAATAAAGATTAAATTATATTTAGTCATAAAATATAAATTAAAATAAAAATTTCTATCGTTGAATATAAGAAACCTATATATACATATAATCTTTCAAGTGAATAGTGACTATATTTGTCCAATTCTTCCAGCCTCGTTAAGAAATAGAACTAAGGTGACTCAGGACCCCTCCATGACTGTGAAACTTTCCAGATATTCCTAACTGAAATCTGTCTCTGGTTTTGTTTTCTGGGCTCTCATTCTAAGGTTTTAGAAGCAACGTTATGTTGGCTTTTGAAAAATAATTTGGAAGCTTTCCTTTTTACTCTGTGCTTAGGAACAATTTAAATCATAGGGAAGTTTCTGTTCCTTGAAGGTGAAAGAATTCACCCGGGAGACCATCTGTGCCTGGCACTGTTTTAAGGGAAAAGTCTTTAAAACTTTCTCAGTATCTTGCATGTTTGCCCATGCAGAAATCTCTATCTCCCGGGTTTCCTTTTAGTAACTTGTATTTTCCTAGAAAATTACCCATTTCATCTAGCTATTCCAAATTATTTGAAGAGAGTTCTGTAAAATATTCTTTTACAAATTTTTGGATCTTCTGTCTTCATGGTAAGTTCTCAGCTGTAATTCTGTGTTTATACACTTCTTTCTTCATCCACTCCCACTTTTGCACTCATTTGATTAGGCAACTTGGGGTTACCTACTCTGTTTCACCTGCTTTTCTAAATAAGCTCTTGGGTTTACTGCCTAATTCTGCTGTTTTCCTATTTTCTAAGAAACCCATTTCTGTGTTAATTTGATTATTTCCTTACTCCTGCTTTTCTCAGTTACTTGATCTTTTTTTTTTTTACAACTTTCTTGATATAGATGCCTAATACATCACATTAATGACTATTATAATTATTGCTGCTATTTTTTATTAAGTTTAAATATACAAAAATATCCATTATTACCTTTGAAATGAAAAAATTTTGGAGAGACTTTTAACCTTTTAAAGTAACAGTTTTGCCGAAACCGGTTTGGCTCAGTGGATAGAGCATCGGCCTGCAGACTGAAGGGTCCCGGGTTCGATTCCGGTCAAGGGCATGTACCTGGGTTGCGGGCACATCCCCAGTGGGAGATGTGCAGGAGGCAGCTGATTGATGTTTCTCTCTCATCGTTGTTTCTAACTCTCTATCTCTCTCCCTTTGAAATGAAAAAATTTTGGAGAGACTTTTAACCTTTTAAAGTAACAGTTTTATTTGTTTTTAAGCTAATTTCAAGTTGTGGTCAAAGAGGAAAGTTTGAACTATTCCCAATTATGGAATTTACTAGCTATAGGATAAGTATATCTTTGTTAGATCAAATTTACTAATTATATTATTCAGACCCATTATAGCTTTACTAGTTTTTAAAAATATATATGTTTTTATTGATTTTAGAGAGAGAGGGAGGGAGAGGGAGAGATAAAAACATCCATGAAGTAGAAATATCATGATCACTTAGCTGACTCTTGTACACCCCCTGCTGGGGATCGAGCCCCAAAGCCGGGCATGTGCCCTAACCAGGAATCAAATCTGCAATCTCTTGGTGCATGGATGGATGCTCAACCACTGAGCCACGCCAGCCAGGCTACAGCTTTCCTGTTTTTGATGCCCTGTATTTCATTAGCCCTGGTCTAAGAGGTGACCTTCCCTACTACCATGGTGTTTGCCAGTTTCTTCTCCATTCCTTATAGGTTGTATACTTCAGGTTTTTGAAGCTCACTACAGGTATTCCCCACTTTTTAAAAGTTCACATTCTGCCAGTTCACTTTTACAAAAGACCTGCATTCGTACTTGTTTTTGCTAACAAAAGAAAATATGAAGAGGATTTTTATTTTTATTTTTTTTAAAAAGCATTCGGCATTTGTTTTACAGCCCATTGTCATAGAGGCAGCGCACACCCGGAGCAGTCCCTCCAGGAGTACACGTCAGCCTCCTACCTGAGGGACCTCCACTCTCACATTTCTCAGCCCCCCGCCACTCTATTTTCCATTCTCTAGTCAAGAAAAGCTTCATTTGACCCAAATATGATCATTCCTCTCTCCTACCTAACACATCCAGGGACTTCCATTCACCTTTAAGAAGAAATCTGAACTTGAAGTGACATAAAAGACCCTTTACTCCTGCTGCTTAATCAGTCAGTCGCTCTCTAAACTCTTGTCCCTTTCAACACGAGGCTGCTCCTATTGCTCAAATACACCTTGGTCTCTGCTTCCAGATCCTTCTGGATGTTGTCTTCCTTTGCCCAGAATACATGCCCCTCCCTCTTCTTTGCTGCTCACATTCTGTTAATATGATTTGTTTTGCTACTATTGCTCTGTTATTCTCTGTTTTCATGTGTCCTCACTTTTTCATTTAATTTGTGCCTTCTATCACAGGATTGTGTTGTTTTACTTTTTCTAGTGATTACACAAAGGTATTCTTCCACTACTGCTAAACTTTAAGCAGTGGTGCATTAACAACAGGCCCTCTGGAATGTTTTTTTAAAAAGCCTTAATATGTAGCATTTGCAATTTGATGGCACAGATATTAACATCACGGTCAGTTTCAGGCCACCAACACAGTGCCACTGAATGCAGAGTTGCAAAGAGATACAATTGGGCCTCCAAAGCCAGTGCAAGCTGGTTTCAGCAGCTCACTCTCTTTAACGTTTATAAAATGTAATTGAACCTACAATTTTCTAATAGCTATGTAAAGAATCAACTAAAATCTACTGAATTCACCCATGCAAAAGGAAGAATTGAACACACAATTTCTTTCTTAACTGCTTCTCTAGCTTCCTGAATTTTATTATTTAACTAGAGGCCCGGTGCACGAATTCGTGCATGGGTGGGGTCCGGCCGGCCTGCCCCAATGGGGGCCGATCGGGCCAGCCGGTGGGGGGGAGGGGACATGGGAGGTTGGCCGACTGGCCCCGCCCCCAATTGGGGTAGGGGTGGGGCCAATTGTGGGCAGGGCCACAGGCAGTTGCGGGGTGCTGATTGCCCCCCCCCCAGTGTGTGTCATAGCAACTGGTCATTCTGGTCATTCTGTCATTTTGGTTGCTTGGCTTTTATATATATAGATTTGGAAATATAAGTTATTATGTAATTATATTTACATTACCCATTATTTCTTCCAAGTATTATTATTTTTGACATTGGCATACAGATTTAATACTCTGTTTGAAACCATGGCTTTTAGACTTTGTGATTGACTTTTTAAAAGTATTGTTGTGCCCAGCCAGTGTGGCTCAATGGTTGAGCATCAACCTAAGAATCTGGAGGTAAAGGTTTAATTCCCAGTCAAGGCACATGCCTGGGTTGTGGGCTCGATCCACAGTAGGGGTCATGCAGACGGCAGCCAATCAATAAGATTCTCTCATCATTGATGTTTCTATCTCTCCCTCTCCCTTCCTCTCTGAAATTAATAAAAATATATTTTTTAAAAAATATTTTTTGCCGTAAAAGAGAAAGGCACTTATATACATACTTTCACCTTAATTTATCATCCAGCAGCCCTATGATGTTGGAAATGGGGTTGAGTGTTTGCTGTTTCCTGTGACTTTGTCCTATGGTGGTGGAAGTTTGGGCAATAGGTCACTTTTACATGACTATGTCAGTTCACAGCACAATCATTTCTCCCATTGTATGTTTCCATGAAAACAAGCTCTAGGACACAGAGCAGCATAGCAAAGTCTCTGGTCATGGGTAGCGGGCTAGTATCCTTGTTTTGCAAGAATCAACACATAACCTGGTCTTAGATTGAGATTTTGTTTCAAGGCACACCATTTAGTCTGTGTAATTGCTGAGTCATTTATTATGTTAAATCAACTTTTCATGTTGGAAACATTCAAAATGTGGTCTGAACAATTCTGCTTTCTTGGCACTCATTGTCTGGGAACTTCATGCTCAAAAACAATGCTTCTTATACCTGCATGTTTTCAGAAAAATCAGTTAGAGCTACAATTACCTAGACACTTGAATCAAATTCTCCCTCAGCTTGTTGATATAAGCTTTGATTTAATCTCTTTTTCTCTCATCTCTGATACTAATCGGGTATATTATAGAAGACTTACATTTTGAGATATAATTATTTTTGCCCAGTATAATTAAGTAAATATTTATGATTTCTACTTGACTATGAGTAAGATACTAAGTTTCTTGAAGGTAATGGCAGTTTAGTCTAATAAAAAGAAAATTTTGAAATCAAGCAGAACTGGGTAAATACATGCCTGTCACATTTTAGCTGTGTGGCTTTGGGCAAAGTGATTAATCTCTCTGATTCACAGAGATTAAAAGAGGATTTAAAACATAATTCTCTGGGTAGTTTTAAGAACTATATAAGAAAATCTATGTAAAACATCCATCCCAGTACCTAGAATTCTTATCAACAAATATAAGCTCCTTTTTTCTTTTTACTTTTGTATTCATTTCCCTGCAGCAAAACTCCATTGATCAATGACAGAGCTGTTATAGGATCTCTTTTATAGGCTTGGAATGTCCCTTTGGATCTGTTTCAGGGGATAGGATTCGACAAGTATTCCCAAGTCCACGTACTATAAACTGGGTCATCACAGAGAAAGTTCTTCCCTATTCTGTCTGCCCTGACCTAAGTCCACCAAGGCAGGGCCCTGGGAGGAGGAGTTCATTGATTCAGAACGTGAATTTGCATTTGCAGATCACACTGCACAGTCAGAAAGCTATGTAATATCATTAAGAATTACACATCCCTTTATTCGAAGGGATAAAATAAAGGCCCAGAGAGGTTAAGAAATTGACTTAAGATCACACAACTAGGAAGGGTCAGAGTTCCGAAGGACACCAAGCTCTTTGGCTCCAATCCTGGAATCTGCTCCCATAACCGGCAGCGTTCATGCCTTCATTACTCCATAAGTTTATGGCAATTTCAAAGATGTAAATTAGTTTTGTTTTGCATGGAGTCCATTCCTAGAATATTCTGCACCTTCTTCGTTGAGTTCACCCAGTCAAGGAATGATGGGTTGGACTCTGTTAGGATCACCCATCTCTGCTGAACCACTGAACCATAAGCCAGATCGATTTTTTTTCTTCTGAAGTAAAACATCCTTGAAACTTCTTGGTGTTTACACCGCTAGTAATTGCAGTGCAGATGTGGTTATGTAACTGAAAGAGCAAAAAAGAATGTGATCCCTAGAAACTTGGAGTTAGGAGATTCAAGAAACAAAAGCTTTAACTTTCCAGTCCTACCCTTGCCACACACCTCACTCCACAACAACAGCGGCAGAATGAACTATCAGAAAAACACAGGCAGATCACTGGTTAAATCACTCTGATTATTTTTTTTGCAAGGAAACAATTACACCTAATTACAAGCAAGGCTGAGGTATTTCTCTCCTAGCAAAACAAAAAGGGAAAGTGTAAGTTTCAGATCTCATTATTCAGCTTCGACTAAAGCTTCCAAATATAGCACTAATACACTTCCTGCTGGCATTTTGCTACTGTATTGATTTGGAACCAGTAAGGTCCTCATGAGGTTTTGCTAAAATAAAACTCCACTCTGGGGCTTTCTTCTCATGTGTGACTTTTGGAATTCTGCTGAGATATATAAAACAGAAATCAGCAGGAAGTAATTGAAGGACTGTCCGGGTATAGGCTCTGTATCTGAGGCAAAGAAAAGGCCCTGTTTCTATCTGTGAGTAATCTAGGTCTTCTGAGCTATTTTAAGTAATGATGCAGCCAAAGTATGCAGTCCAACTTTATTTCTGTAATTTAGTTTCCCCAACTAAATATTTGGTTAGGATTTTTCTTTTTCTTTTTTCTTTTTTTAGAGCTACCTAGTGAAAGGAGACACATAGATATTGGGGCATGAGATTAATGCATATTTGATAATATGCATAAAAATTATGGATCTGGTTCTGAGTATTATTTACAGAAATTATATAAGGACTAGAGGTTCGGTGCACAAAATTCATGCACGGGGCGGGGGGGGGGGGGGGGTTCCCTCAGCCCAGCCTGCACCCACTCGCAGTCCGGGAGCCTTCGGGGGATGTCCAAGGGGAGTGAGCCTAAGCTGTCAGTCGGACATCCTTAGCGCTGCCTCTCCTGCCACTGCTGCTGTGCTTGCCAGCTGTGAGCCCAGCTTCTGGCTGAGCGGCGCTCCCCCTGTGGGAGCACAGTGACCATCAGGGGGAAGCTACTACATTGAGCGTCTGCCCCCTGGTGGTCAGTGCATGTCATAGCAACCGGTCATTCCGCCATTGGGGCAAAACTGGCTCTCTGACATCCCCCGAGGGGTCCGGGATTGCAAGAGGGCACAGGTCCGGTCAAGGGACCCCACCGGTGCACGATTGGGGCTGGGAGGTTGGCCAGCCAGTGTGTACAGGGTGTGTCCTGATCAGCTGGACCCCAGCAGCAAGCTAACCTACCAGTCGGAGTGTCTGCCCCCTGGTGGTCAGTACACATCACAGTGACTGGTCGACCAGTTGACTGTCTTCCCCCTGGTGGTCAGTGCACATCATAGCAAGCAGTTGAGTGGTCTTAACATATCACTAGCATATTATGCTTTGATTGGTTGAAAGGCCGACTGGAGGACCGGACACTTAGCATATTAGGCTTTTATTATATAGGATTAAGCTCCTTTACATTTGGTAAGAAGAGAGAGGCACAAAGAGAGCTGTAAGTCTTGGGTCCATGTAGGATTTTTAAAATATAGATTTTAATCCAATTATGTTTAAACTAATATTTTTTATTACTGAAATCTGATGTGAAAGGGGGATGTAATCTGGGGTTAAAGGAGAAAGAAATTTGCAGATATGGGAATAACCCTAGAGGAGAAAGGCTTCTAATAGACCCTGAATGATAAGAAACATTTAGAAAGATCTGAGCAAATGAAATTTTGGCAAGCAAAGAATGGGAACATGAGATGGAGCAGCATGATAAAACATAAGGACTTTCATGGTTACAGAGGGATAGAGGAGACTGTCCAATGAAAAACAGAATTGTGGGGATTGAGACTAGACCTAATGTATCGGCACCCAATATACTGAGCAAGATGGAGCCAGACCAAATTAAAAGCTGGAAAACAAGTGTCAACCCTTGAACAGAGAAGATTCATTAAATAGACTAGGTGAGCTTGGCTGTGGGGGGCAGGCTCAAGATGGACTCTATGGTAGGTAGAAATCTCAAGATCTCTCACACCTAAAATTCCCGTTCCCTGATTATTCTACAAACATTGATTAGGTGTCCCCATAAAGGGATTTTGCAGATGTAACTAAAGTGAGTTGATCTTGAAATATGGGGATTATCGGGTAGACTTAACCCAATTGGATGACCCTGTTCAATGCAGAGAGTTTTTTTGAGCTAGAAGAAAGTGGATGTCAGAGAGATATGAAACATTAGATTCAACATGTCATTGCTGACTTAAAAACGGAAGAGACTTCATGATGAGAAAATGGGAGTGTGATGAAGGATGTTTAAAGAACTTTCAGAACAGAGACTGACTGGCAACCAAGTAAAATGGTGGAGGAGCTGTCCACACAAAAGGAACAGGGAGAGCAAAGAGCCCAGGTCAGAAATGAGCTCAATGTGTTAGAAGTTCAGAAGGAAAGCCAGTGTGGCTAAAAGACAGTATAAAAGGGGGGAGAAAATGGAAGACCTTTAGGTTCAAGAGGAAGCCAGATCATGTAGGGCTTTGTTACTAAACATATCTAGTCTTTTCCTAATGAGGATGGGAAGTATGAGAGATCTCTACAGCAGCCAGACAATGAATTCGAGAGTGGCAAATATGAAAGCAGTACAGTTTAAGCAAATTATATTAATAGTGCTGGCAAAAGGAGACTGTATTTTGAATATACGGGACATGGTGAGAAGGGTAGGACAATATAATTATTTTGATGGTAAAGATGACATAATATTCTGATAGATTAGAGTGGGATGTGAGGGAAAAATGAATCCATGGATGACCCCTAGATTTTTCACCTGAACAAGTAGGTAACTGAAGATGTCTTTTACTAAAGTGTGGGTTTCCAGGGAGAATTGTATTGCAGGAAGCAGAGAGAGGAATCCAGACTTCTGTTCTGTGTATGTTAACTTCAGACCGTCAAGGCGAGATGCTGTGTATTTAGATAGTCAAGTCTAGAGCTCAGGGTGTGGTAGAGCTCAGGATGTGGGGGAAGTCAAGGCTAGACAACTCATCTAGTAAGCACTGAAGGTAGGAAAAATGTAAGGCAGGACTTGAAGGCTCATATCAGTCAGCTCCAGGCAGGATATAACTCCAGATCCCATTGTGGAAAAATGAATAAAGAGGTCCCCACCACCCTCTACCCCAAACCTCATTCTCAACCCTTCCTCACAAGTTTAAAAACACATTCTGGGAAATAAACGTTGTTTCCTTGAATACCCTAAATGGATCGTTTTAATTTTGAAAATAATACTTAAGACCATTGTTATTGTCAAGAGAATAAAAAGAAAGAAAAGAAAAGAAAACTCAAGGTTGAAAACAAATCTGTGTGTTTAACCAGACAGAGGGGTCAGGGAGGACCCATTATGAATAAAGAAGCAGCCAAAGAGGGGTATTCTAAAGTGCCACGGAAGCAAAATGTAAAGATTCTCCTTGATGCATATCCAGTGTTTACAGCAAGCACAGAATCAGAGAAGAATGTCAACGTGGATCCTGAGAGTTAACCAGAAAGAGGGCTGCTCTCTCCATCCGACTGAGACCAGATCACCCTCGAAAGCAAGTGTCACCTTGTTCCCAGCACCTATCATTCCAGACTATCCAGACAAGCTGACTGACAAGTGGAAACAATAGGCTACTTTGGAAGAACAAGGAATCTGAAGCCAGATAACCAATCGTCTTTCATGAGTAACACCTCCTTTCTACTCCAGAGTGCCCCCAGGAACATGTTGAGGATAAGTTTGAGGGATATATGTAGTCAGGATCTCAAAGAGTTTGGGATTCAAATCAAGGCACTCAAAGCTACTAGCCTGCAGTAACTGAAATCAATAAACCCTTTGCTTAAAACTCCTCACTGAAATTGACTACCAGACCAACTCTTGCTTCCACTAGGTCACTGGAGAATGGCTGCTGTGGGGAACCCATGAGTACGGAAGCTTTAAAGCTTACAACCTCAGCTTTAAAGTTTACTGTGTGACCTTGAGCAACTTCCTTAAACTCCTGAGCCTTAATTGACTCAACAATAAAATAAGGACTATTTTTATATCCCTTCCAGAATTGTTCATGACTGTGAAAGATACAAATAAAATGTCTCTCATAGGGTTTAAGGCACAGAGTAAAAGCTCAAAGGATGTCATGTCCTTCTCCATAATCTTTCTCTCTATTTCTTGAGCATGATGTGTGTGTCCCTACTTACTTCATTCTACCTAGCAGCATAATTAGCCATTTATTGTCATTCTCTCCCCCCTCCCAATATATTGCAACCTCCTAGAGCAGCGGTTCTCAACCTGTGGGTCGCCTAAGACCATTGGAAAACACATATATAATTACATATTGTTTTTGTGATTAATCACTATGCTTTAATTATGTTCAATTTGAAACAATGAAAATACATCCTGCATATCAGATATTTACATTACGATTCATAACAGTAGCAAAATTACAGTTATGAAGTAGCAGCGAAAATAATTTTATGGTTGGGGGTCACCACAACATGAGGAACTGTATTAAAGGGTCGCGGCATCAGGAAGGTTGAGAACCACTGTCCTAGAGGGAGGACACCCTGCCATATTCATATCATTATCTTTCAAGTATTTCCAGGGTAGGGACTCTCCCATCGTTGGTGGCAACTAAATGTTTGTATAATGAATCAATAAATGAACGAGTATAAACAGAAATGCCTGTTTTCATGATTCTTCTGAACAGCCCCAGGCATCTCATAGCAAGTTTGCCCTGGTTCACAAAGAGGGCTCCCACCAGACTTGTATTTCATCCTCCAATAGCAGCAAGCTCAGAGCCTGCCATGGCATACACCTACCACACCAGTATCAAGCCCCCCACCCCCATCATAAGAGCCTGTGGAACCTCATTTTTATCCCAACTCATTGTGTCTTTATGTACCAGGTCAAGTCCTGAAAATGAGATCTCCTCTTTACAGAAGGTAGAGAATGGCTGGATGAGAATAATTGGAGGGTAATATGTGAGCATGCACACAATCTTTTTTTAGTGTTTTTTAAATTGATTTTAGAGAGAGGGGAATGGAGACGGAGAGGGAGAGAGAGAAACATCAATGTGAGAAAGAAGCATCAATCGAGCTGCAACTCGGGATGTGCCCTGACCGGAAATCAAACTGGCAACCTCCTGATGCATGGGATGACGCTCAACCCACTGAGCCACACCAGCCAGGGCCGAGCTTTTCTCTCAGTTGTTGTTGTGTGTTATGCATTTAAATTACTTGAACTCAATAGGAACAGCTCTTTCTGCTCTGGGATTCTGACAATATTTCTCCTGATCCCTAAGGTCATCTTTCCTTTCTGATGCTGTAGTCAGGCTTTAATTTCTCCTCTTATTTTTAATTAAAACCCCCATCACCTATTGACTCTGCAAACTCTTTTGAAAGTGCCTGATGAGACGAAAGGTTCATTGCTTTCAAATCAATTTGAAATCTAGTCATGCTTCCTCTTAGGCAGTGGGACCTGAGCCCGGTGAGTCTGTGCCTGCAGCAATGCACAGAATGCACACACTGGATATTCCAATGAATCACATGTCCACGAGCAGCTGCCCCTCGCTGATTCCCAAGACATATCCCCTGGATTCCAGTGCAGTCTTTTAACTCTGATTGACTACACTACCCTCCCTTCAACAGGAATCATAAAGTGACAAAGATGTAATAAGTAGTCAGAGAATGCATTTTATGGAATTAACAACTTGTCCTTCATCTGCAAATAAGGATATTGGATGTGGTGACCTCTAAAATTTGACATACCTCTTTACTTCTCATAAACTCACATAAAGTTCAAGCTTAAAGGAACCTTAGAAATTACCTTCCTAACACCCTCTTTGTAGAGATGTGAAAAAGAGGGCAAAGGATATTTCTGATTAGTCATCCAGTCATGAAGCCTACCATCTATTGAGCTTCTACTATGTGGCGGGAATTTATATCCCTGTTTATAGGTGAGGAAACAGGTTCAAGAATGTGTAAATGCTCTTCAATAAATGGTGTTGGGAAAATTGGACAGATACATGCAAAAAAAAAAATGAAACTAGACCACCAACTTACACCATACACAAGAATAAACCCAAAATGGATAAAATACTTAAATGTAAATCCTAGAAGAAACCATAGGCAGCAAAATCTCAGACATCTCTCATAGCAATGTGTTTGTAGATACATCTCCTAGTGCAAAGAAAATTAAGAAGAAAATAAACCAATAGGACTACATGAAAATAAAAAGCATCTGCACAGTAAAAGAAATCAGCAACAAACGAATAGAGAGCCCTGTATTGGAGAACATATTTGATATATCTGATAAAGAATTAATAACCAAAATATATAAGGTACTCATACAACTTAACAAAAGGAAGACAAGCAATTCAATTTAAAAATGGGCGAAGGCCCTAGCCGGTTTGGCTCACTGGATAGAGCGTCGGCCTGGGGACTGAAGGGTCCCGGGTTCGATTCCGGTCAAGGGCATGTACCTTGATTGCAGGCACATCCCCAGTGGGGGGCGTGCAAGAGGCAGCTGGTCGATGCTTCTCTCTCATCGATGTATCTAGCTCTCTATCCCTCTCCCTTCCTCTCTGTAAAAAATCAATAAAATATATATTTAAATAAATAAATAAAAATAAATAAAAATGGGCGAAGGACCTAAATGGACACTTTTCCAAAGAGGACGTACAGATGGCCAAGAGACATATGAAAACATGCTCAAAGTTACTAATCATCTGAGAGATGCAAATCAAAATGACAATGAGATACCATCTCACACCTGCCAGAACAGCTATCATCAACAAATCAATATGATAAGTGCTGGCAAGAATGTGGAGAAAAGGGAACCCTAGTACACTGCTGATGGGAATGCAGACTGGTGCAACCATTGCAGATAACAGTATGGAGTTTCCTCAAAAAATTAAATATGGATCTGCCATTTGACCTAGTGATCCCACTTCTAGGAATAGATCCTAAGAAACTGGAAGCACCAATCAGAAAGAATGTATGCACCCCTCTGTTCATAGCAGCACAATTAACAATAGCTGAAATCTGGAAACAGCCCAAGTGCCCATCAGTAGATGATGGATAAAAAAAACTGTGTACATTTACACCATGGAATACTATGCAGCAGTAAAAAAGAAGGATCTCTTACTCTTTGAGACAGCATGGAGGGACCTGGAGAGTATCATGCTAAGTGAAATAAGTCAGTCAGAGATAGACAAGTATCACATGATCTCACTCATATGTGGAACATAAGTAACAAAATAAACTGATGAACAAAGTGGACCCAGAGACTCAAGCATGCAACAGAATGTGGAATCTCAGAGGGAAGGCAGGGGTTGGGAGGTAATCAACCAAAGACCTTGTATGCATTTATGTATAACCCATGAACACAGATAACAGGGTACTGAAGACCAAGGGGGGGGGGCAGGCTGGAGGGGGTCAATGGGGAAAAAAAAGGAGACATATGTAATACTTTCAAACAATAAAGAATAATCTTTAAAAAAATTGTGTAAGTGACTTTTTTATGTCAAGGTTAGGGACAAATTCTTCTAGTCTATATTAATTTATTATATTCTCATCTATTCTAATTAACTGATAATCATGTTTTCTTAACAGGAAGGAGTACTATTTTCTCATTTTTCTTTGGAAATCAGCTCATACCTCAATGTTTTTTCCTGATGTGTGATTCATTTATTTCCCTCAGAGTAATGTTTGCTTAAAGCTTCATTAAATGGGAAACCTTTTGAGCCAAGACCAGATGGACCACACCAATGAATGAGCTCAGAGGGAATAAGATAATGGTGTATTGTCTGTGTGACGACTCACCTGCTCTTCTTTACTGTGGTTGGTGGTCTTGGCTCTGAATATATCTGGGCACTTTACTCATCCCTGGATGCCCTCAAGCACAAAAGGAACAATGCCAGGTCTGCAGCTCTGGAGAAGGCTGAGCAGATGCACAAAGCTGGAGGTGCATGGATGTAATTGCATGTTCTGAATAACACCAGCCTTAGTTCTTCCCAGATTTATGCTCTATCACTATGACCAGGGGCATTCCTTGATCTGGTCATCAGAGCCAGACTAGGAGACTGAAAATAGTCAGTGAAATGCTCTATACCTGAGCTCCAGAATTTAAGAAATATGCCAGCTATTGTGTTCCAGGATTAATGCAGTTTTACAGTTTTGATGTGCACAAACGTACCCTTTACCTAAAATACTTAATGTCTATGGTACTTTATAAAGAACATTCTGATGTATCCATTCTTTTTTATATCTTTATATTAACGCTGTGATATAAACAGTTTTATTGCCACGGATTTATAGGTAAGGAAATTGAGACTCAGAAAGATTAAGGGACTTCCCCAAAGTCACACAGCTAATAGGTAAAATTTAGAATTAAAAACCCCAGGATTCTGCTTTTTAGTTTGTTGCTCATTTCATGATGTTATATTTTCATACACACAAACAGATACTACAGAAACATTCAGTACATGTCCATAACTACAACTTATACATCAAATTATTATACATTTTTCTTATATTCATTGTGTTTGTCTCCTGAAATAAGTACTATTTTTGCCAAAGATTAAGTTAAATAAAAAGTTGATGTCAGCTCCGACTGCAACATTATTTCATCCATAGACGGGGGCTTTCCTTGTGAAGGATTTCTCCCCCTCTACCATCGGAGGGCAAGGCAATACAGTAGACTTGTACAAGGTGAATAAAATGTAGTTTACATTTTTATGTATGCTTTAAGTGCCTTTAAATTCTGCAATAAATGTTTACTCCCCAAGTAATTTCACCGAGGACTCGAGACTTCTTTCTTTCTAAATTTGAAACTCACACCAAGAGGTTATGTATTCTTCCACAAATACTTTTACTTATAGACCAGAGGCCCGGTGCACAAAATTCATGCATGGGTAGGGTCCCTAGGTCTGGCCAGCAATCAGGGCCGATCAGGTTCCCCGCCTCCCCACCTCCTCCTCCCTTACC
>NW_005871243.1:239126-241684 GCF_000147115.1 Myotis lucifugus | reverse complement strand
CTCTCCTTTTTTTCTTTTTTTTTTTATCTGGCATTTATTTACCTTCTATGGCTGTCACTGGAGCTGAGAGCCGGCTTTCTCTCTGAGGCTCGGCTGAAAGCAGGTTTCTGGCCTTTGTTTTCTGTATTCGAAACAGTGTTGCGACTCCAGCTCTGAGATCCCGGCTGACTGACAGGAGGTTTCTGGGGTTTTGTTTATCTTCTATAAATGTTACAATGTTTCCAACTGAAGCTCAGAGGCCGGCAAGGCAGGCGGGGAACGTTGGAGTCCTCTGTCACCGAAGGAAGCAAGCCTCCCTGTTCGCATCAGCTGCCTGGCTGCCGGCCGCCATCTTGGCTGACAGTAAATTTGCATATCTCCCTGATTAGCCAATGGGAAGGGTAGCGGTTGTACGCTAATTACCATGTTTCTCTTTTATTAGTGTAGATTGGTACACCAACCATCCTATTCAGCATAGAACACAGGTCAAAGTGTTTGAAAATACATGATCCTGCTAGACAACCCCAAGGACTTATGTGAAAATCTAGATATAAAATGTGTGCCACATAATACTTTTTAAAAAAATTCCCTTTTCTTTAAATGTTGATATTTAACTAAACCTACAGGAAAAAGACTTCAAGGCACACAAAACTTTTGACTGGCTAAATGTCTACTCTCTTGTTTGTGTGTTCCTTGTTTTCATCGCTTCCCCCCTTCTAATCTCTCCATCTCCCCATCTTGGGATTTTAGAATAGTAATTTCATCAGCTTCATGGGAATATGACTATTATTGTCTCCCTATTCTGTGGATTATATTGAAAGGTCATCCATCAAAAATATCTTCCCCCTAAATCCGTGGTCGGCAAACCGCGGCTCGCGAGCCACATGCATCTCTTTGGCCCCTTGAGTGTGGCTCTTCCACAAAATGCCACGTGTGGTCACGCATGTACAGTGCGATTGAAACTTTGTGGCCCATGCGCAGAAATCGGTATTTTGTGGAAGAGCCGGTATTTTGTGGAAGAGCCAAACTCAAGGAGCCAAAGAGCCACATGTGGCTCACAAGCCGCAGTTTGCCGAGCCACAGTTTGCCGACCACCGCCCTAAATGATGCTAAATACCACAGGTGTGTGAAAAATAGAAGAAAGAGCTGGATATTCTCCTAGAGACAAAAAGGTACCCCTATCAGATTCATTTCCCTATGGACATCAGCAAGAGCAGCAGTTCCCTTGAATATAAGCCAAAGGTCCAGGGAGGAAACCTACAAAACATTTCAGGTACTGTACTAGCAATTTTCACACACAAACTTCATATGATACCCTTATTCACTACATTTTGCAGATGGGCAAATTGTAGTTCATAAAGAAATTTAAAAATGTGCTCGTTACAGCACTACTGAATGGCAGAATCAGAATTTAAGTCCAGTACACCAGCAAGTCCGCATAATGACAACAATTGCTCATTGTAATTCCTGTCAATATGTCTCCCGGCTTCCCCAGCTGCCCTCACATCTTCAATCATCAGCTAGGAGCCTTAGGAGCTTGATGGCTCAATGCTTTTCACTGTAGCTATTTCAGTACCAGGATTGGGGACACCTCCCATGACTTGTACAGAGGTGTAAAGGTTCAATCCAGGGAATTTTTTTAAAAAAACTGCTAGAATTATCCTGTTTCATAATGTTTTCATTCAACACTTTCTTCTTTTCCCTGGATCTGAAAATGCTACAATTGAATTAATATCCCACAATTATTCAGAATTTCCTGGGGGAATTGACTCTTCTTTCACCCCCTCATGATCAGTTCTGTTTTCTGAAAATAAATTAATAAAAGCTAAATACATACATACATACATACATACATACTGCTAGAGACAGTCAAATTAGTGAAATCAAAACCCTTAGACACTATGTCTCCAAATGCCTCTGCAATTCTGTCTTTTTCCACCTGAGACAGAACTTAAGACTTAGATTTGTGTTTCTTTTGCAGCTCAGGTAAGCATTCACATCGTTTAACACCCACCAATATACTGCATATTTCTCCTTTAGAGAGACAAAAGCCCTGTCAAAGGACCCCCTTTTTTTTTCACTTGTCTACCTTGTATCTAAGCTGTGTCCCAGAAACCTACCATGGGATAGCCAATGTTTCAGCAAACCTCAGAAGTGACAGTGTAAGACAATGAAAAAGCCTCCATGAGAAATAGCATTTCCTTTTCTCCCAGACACTGGAGGAATTTAGTTTCCAGTATCAATTTTATCCTGCAGCTTTAATTAAGACCCCCGTTGTCTATCGATCCATGCAGTATGAAGATTTACCTTGGGGGCAGAAGAATCATAAGCTAAATAAACAATCGTAAGCAGGGTGTCAGGAGGATCAAAGAAAGACTCAGGCTTGATCCAATCGATGTGTTAAAGACAGAAGCAGGAGCTGCAGGAGGGGAAGGATGAGCTTGCCAACTTCCCCAGTGCCCTTATTTGTGAGCGAACATTCCCGTCTGCTTGCCCTTCTGTCTTCGTGTGTCACTGATGGATCTGCGACATGGCTGGTCCTGAGAGGAGCATGGTAGACCGGTAGCTTGAGGTCTCCC
>NW_005871243.1:237779-238818 GCF_000147115.1 Myotis lucifugus | reverse complement strand
TTACAAATCAGGGTGATGGTAGGTGTGCTACAGGTGGGTTTTTTTTTAATTTATAAACTGATGCAAGACAGCAGAAGATCTTCAGAATGCCAAGTTCATAAGTAAACAAAGCAATATTATTATTGGAGCAAGAGAAAGAGAAGTGCAGGGGGAACAGACAAGGAGTAGGAGGCTGGTCATATTTGTTCAGCATCTGCTAAGTGCCAGGCATGAGTTTAAATAATTTTTATCCATTAACTTATTTAACCCTCATAACAGGCCTGTGAGTGATTTCCTATTACAATTTCCATTGTTCAGATAGAACACTGAGACTTAAAGAGTAATTGACTCAATGTCACCCAACTGAAAAAGCTTTTAACTCTAAAGCCAATGCTCTTAACCTCTATAAAAAGACAAGAGAGAAAGAAGAGAAAGATGGAGGAGGAGGAAAACATGCATTTTAAAGTGCTTTCTCACCAGATTTTCATCTATTTCAGAGCACTGTGGAAGAACACTGCTACAAAAACTTACTATGTGGCCCTCTCCAAAAATATGTTTGCCAGCCACTGAAGTAATGTACAGGAAAACGATATGTAAAAGTGTAGGATGCTTACAAAGAAAGGTAGTCTATCTTTGTTGCGCAGCCCTCACCTAAATCCTTCCTTTTTTCCACTTCCCGAATGGTAAAAGCTCATAATTTCAGACACTTGAAATGTAGATACTGCGGGAATTTATCAATTTTTAAAGATCAAATCTCTTCTACACTCCCAGATGAAAGCCTGGAACGGCTGAAATCACACTTTTGCTTGTGAAGCAGCAACTTGAAAATTTGATTTCCGTGTTTTTCTCCATGCAGTGATCAAAAAAGCTGTCTCCACTCATCAGTTCCTCTGGGATGGGAAGGCATGTGGCATGATGGCAACTCCAAACAAACTTTAGGATCAGAGCAACAGGGTTAAATTCCTAGCTTTCCTACTCGGTTGCACAAACTTTGCCTCTTTGAGTCTGTTGCTTCATCTACCTATAAATTTCACCCAGGTCTGAACTCAAATTTACATCC
>NW_005871243.1:123692-236863 GCF_000147115.1 Myotis lucifugus | reverse complement strand
TCACACCTCCTTCAGGGTGTGGGGTCCCATTGGGGTTCCTGCCCAGCCTGGGTGAGGGGCTGATGGCTATTTGCAGGCTGGTCAAGCCCCTCCCAGTGGGAACCCTCATCCCATGGAGGTTTGGTCAGCCTGGGTGAGGGTCTGAGGGCCATTTTCAGGCTGGCCAAGCCTCCGGCGATGGAAGCTCTCAGCCTCTCCTTTTTTTCTTTTTTTTAATTCTGGGATTTATTTACCTTCTATAATTGAAACTTTGTTGCCTTCAGTGGAGCTCAGAGCTGGCTACGGCAGGCGGGAAGCTTGGCTTCCTCCATCACTGGAGCAACCAAGCCTCCTGCTTGCTCCAGCTCCATGGCTGCCGGTCGCCATCTTGGTTGGGTTAATTTGCATATAGTTGCTCTGATTGGCTGGTGGGCGTGGCTTAAGGTGTGGTGAAGGTATGGTAAATTTGTATGTTTGTCTTTTATTAGTGTAGATAATATCACATATGAAATAATTGCATGTTCTTTCTGTATTTCTGATATTGGACAACTCCATGGGCCTGGATTGGTGCCAGGAGCAAGGACATGGACTAAAGAATTTTAGCAATTTGTCTAAGCTTTTCCTTAATTCAGATCATTTTTAACTTCCAGCAATATACTTTATTTTTTTACACAAACACATATTTATTTATTTATTCCAGATATTTTACCTTTTCTATATGCCTAGTCCTTTTTTAAAATCTATCTTTATTGTTGAAAGTATTACAGATGTCGCCTTTTTTCCCTCCATTGACCCCTTCTGCCCCCTCCCCAGGCCTTCACTGCTATATTGTCTTTTCCCATGGGTTATGCATATCTATACAGGCAGCCCTCGGGTTACGTCAGACTCAACATACATCGTCTCATGGTTACGTTGCCATCTCCCATTTATTTATATAAAAAAAAAAAGTTCCATCATTTCGACATGTACATATATGCTTTATGTTTTTTATTATTTATTTACCACAAGTAAAGGTCAGGAATTGTTATCTTTCTTTTAATTTTTTTTTACTGTTTTACTTCATTACTGCTGTATATGTGCTCCATTGAGTGACGTAGGTGTTTATGTAAGTGGGTTCCAAGTTATGGCAAAAATCGCGTTATGTCGAGCTGTAGGAACGGATTTCCGACATAACCCGAGGACCTACTGTATATATAAAACCCTAATATGCAAATAGACCAAACAACCAAACAACCGGTCACTATGACATGAGCTGACCACAAGGGGGCACACACAGAACATGGCGGGTGTTGGCAGCAGGCAGCAGAGTACAGAACATGGCAGGCATCAGCCGCAGTGGGATGGTGGAGCAGGTGAGCAGGGGCGCCAAACTAAGGTGGTATACTGGTCGCTGTCACTGGGGCGAGCCTCTGGTGATTACTTAAAATGCTTTGCTCCCGCGTGTCACGGTCCTGCTGGGTGCTAGCACCTGCTGCCAGCACCAGAGCTGCCACTCACACCTGCTACTGGCGCCTGGCACCGGCCCCAATCACTCTGCACCATCAGCGGGTGCGAGCAGCAGCTGCCAACCCTGATCGCCCCTCAGGGCTTCTCCACCTCCCCCTGCTCCTGAGGAGCAATCAGGGCAGCAGCAGCTGCTTGCACCTGCTGCTGGCGCCAGCCCTAATCACTCCACACCATCAGCAGGTGTGAGTGGGGCCAGCGCCATCAGGGGGCAGGAGTGGGGCTGCCGGCAGACAGGGGACTGGGGACCATGGTGGGAGGGGCTGGGCTGGGGCACAGAGGATGGGCCGAGACCTACCCCTGTGTCCACCACAGCCTTGTGGCCCACAGTTCCTTTCAAGGTGCACGAATTCATGCACTGGGCCCCTAGTATGCATATAAGTTCATTGGTTAATCTCTTTTCACTCCCCCACTTCTCTCTGAGAATTGTCAGTCTGTTGCATGCTTCCATGTCTCTGGATCTAATTTGTTTGTCAGTTTCTTCACAGCAAAAAAGAAACCCAGCATCAAGCTGAAAAGGGAACCCACTACATGGGAGAATATATGTGCCAATGATAAATCTGATAAGGGATTAATTTCCCAAATATATAAAGCAGTCATACAACTCAACAAAAGGAAGACAAACAATCCAATTAAAAAATGGGCAGACGACCTAAATAGATACTTCTCCAAAGAAGACATATGAATAGCCAAGAGACATATGAAAGAATGCTCATTGTACTAATCACCAGAGAGATACAAATTAAAACAGCAATGAGGTACCACCGCACACCTGCCAGAATGGCTACCATCAATAAATCAATAAACAAGTGCTGGTGAGAATGTGAAACCTAGTACACTGCTGGTGGGAATGCAGACTGGTACAACCACTATGAGAAACAGGTGGAGTTTCCTCAAAACTTAAAAATGGAACTGCCATTTGACCCAGTGATCCCACTTCTAGGAATAGATCCTAAGAAACCGGAAGCACCAATCAGAAAGAAATTATGCATCCCTATGTTCATAGCAGCGTTATTTACAAAAGAAAGGATCTGGAAATAGTCCAAGTGCCCATCAGTATATGAGTGGATTAAAAATCGGTGATACATTTACACAATGGAATACTATGCAGCTGTAAAAAAGAAGGATCTCTTACTCATTGAGACAAGATGGAGGGAACTGGAGAGTATTATGCTAAACAAAATAAGCCAGCCAGAGAAAGACAAATACCACATGATCTCACTTATATGTGGAATCTAATGAACAATATATTCTAAGTGAGCAGATTCACTTAGAGTTTATCCATGTGTTGAATAACTAGCCAGATGGGGATTTCAACAGCTTCTATGTCCTCACATGAGGACACAGCATTGTGAAGAGAAAGCTTGTTCTACATCTTCTTGCAGACTACCCCTGTCCCAAACACTCAGGTCCTAATGGAAAGGAAATTACTTTTATTCATAGCTTCCTGCTTGCCAAGCATACCACCAATACTCTCATATTTCCCTCATTATATCCAGGTTTTATAGATGTGGAGACTGAGCTTCCTCAAGATAAGTAAGTGTAGCTCAGTAGTTGAGTGTCAACCCATGAACCAGGAGGTCACAGTTGGATCCTGGTCAGGGTACATGCCTGGGTTGCAGGCTTGATCCCCAGTAGGGGGCATGCAGGAGGGCGTCGATCAATGGTGATTCTCTCACCGTCATCTCTCTCTCCCTCTTCCTTCCTCTCTCTGAAATGAATCTAAAAATAAAAAGAACTGGCCCAAGATCACAAGAAAAAAGGAAAATATTCCATCTTTGAGATTATAGGCCTTCAAGTATGAGTCTCTCATGGGAAATCTCAGGCAACCATGACAGGGAATGATGATTAAGAATTTATGATTAAAAATTCCTACTTAGAGATCCTCAAATGAGCACAGGTTCTACTTCTCTCTTTATCAAAGTATCTATATCTGCCCAATGTATCAGAATTTGGGGTTCTCTTGGTGTTTGGAGGAGTGTGATGGGCTGGCCAGATAGGCGTCACCAGCAGGGAAAAAGATTTTAAGTGCAAGCTTTCTGAACCTCACAGATAAAATCAGCAAGGAAAGTTGGAAGAAAACTTTGCACCTGTGGCTCCTTTGAAAACAGCTGTCAAACCAGAGAGGAGACAACAAATTATATCTTTTGTTTCTTACAAAAGTAATCAGAGTAATAGGACCTTGAGAAGACTAACGCTCTGGATTTTGGGTTAGGCTTTTATCTATCTGTATGTCTGTCCCTTCACACAGTAGTCACCAGTATATACTATAACAGTGAATGACAAATGAGTGAAAAAAATTAATGCATGGAAGAATGAATGGATTTGTTAATTAATTAGTTAGTTAATTAATTAATTAAGGAAAACTCTCACAAAGATCAGTCATAGACTTCTAGCTCAAACCAGGAAGGACCTACAATGACAATAATGAAACTTAAATTTCAGAAACCTTCATTTTCACAAGGTTCTTCCAAGGTCCTGGGAGGAGCTATAGCAATACGTTCACAAGGTCTTAAGATCTTGCAAAATTTGCATAAGCAAAAAGTTTAAACCACAATTGCTTAAAACTTTTGTAGCTGCTTTCTTATGTGAGTGACATTAGAGGGGTTGTCTGTATTTTTTGATCAGCTAAGGAAGGACATGTATTTTGTTTGGATTCAGTGTTGCTCACAGTTCTTTTCACGTAAAGTTACTGTTGTTGGAAGGTCATAATAACTCCCAGGAATATTCTTACTGCGCTGACTCACCTGGCATCATGGCACAGGACTTGAGGTGGAAGCATGATACAAACATGTCCCAAGGCTCTTGGCATCAGAAGTATGTAGGCAATGGAAGAAAAATAGGTTTGAAATATGTGGGGGCAGACGCTCATCTGTGGAAATTTCCTCCATTCAACAGACGTAAATCTGTAAAGCAGAGGATTTCATTCGAATCAATCTCAAGTCAAAATGAAAAATTTCTTCTGTCAGGAATATACGTGATGCTAAATCTTAAACAATTATAAGTGCACTCTTTATTGATGTGAGTCGTGCAAAATAGACTGTATCAAACCAGATCCCTGTGTTAGTAAAATGCAAACCGGTAGCAATACAACACACAGCACTATGTCAAGATGCATGTTCTATGTGTGCCAATGTATCAAATCGGAGCTCAGCATATCGAATATAAATATTTAAGTACATATCTGTATAGATATATACATATAATTATGAATCTTGATACAATGTGGCCACAATTTGAATGCATTATTTGTAATTATGCCTCAATTTTAGAATAATTCTGTATATTTTTATAGAATTAACCATATAAATACTTAAATATATATGTATATGTATATATACATAAATATATATCTATACAGATATATATACATGAAGATATATTTGTAAAGATATATATACATAAATATACACTAGCAGTTAAAATTATTAATTAATAGAAATTTACAGGTAATCAATAAAATTTATATTTTCTAGGCTTTTCTTGTCTGTTATTTTTTATCATTTTTAATGTTATAATTTTTATGATTTATTTTAAAATAAAAATATATGAAAATAGGTATTCATTTTTATACCTAATTTTAAATGTTGTTTGTCTTAAGAGATCTACACACACGTGCATACACATACTCACAAACTAGATAAGCATCCACCCTATAAAACCCAAATCCACCTTTGAGCCCAGAAGGGAGAGCTTTTTATCAACAGTTCAGCCTTTGAAATTTTTTTATTTTGATTTTTTGCCCTCCTCCCTCCTTAAGCAGCAGATGATTCGGAGCTTGCTTATAGCAAAAAGCCGAGGAGCATGCTGGGAACCCTGGGACTGGCCAGTGATGGGGCCGGCAGTGGGGAGCAGGGTATCAAGACCTTCTGATCCTTTTTCATTTTCTCCCCATCCACCTGGTCCAGGAAATCAGCCCTGAAAACTCTCCAGGCCCATGGAACTAACATCCCACCACAACTGCAATCCTGGTTGGTCTACTTCCTCTCCCTGCTCTGCTCCCCCCTCCCCAGCACATTCAGGGGCAGGCTTTTCTGCACATGCTGGCTCATGTCATAGTAAGAGATGATTCCTGCTAAAGGGCACTGGCTCCGGCTGCATTTACTAGCAGCCGTTTCCTGTCATCGCTGGCAGAGTTAGTCCTGAACCTGAGGAGGGAGAACAGCTGCCGAGCGAGTCAGGGGCCTCTGGGTGCGCAGTTATGGAGCCGGTGTGCATGCTTCTGCAGGCGAGCCTGGCCATACGTGTGGCAAGCCATTTCCACCCCGCTAGATTCTCATACAAATTCTCATAACATGGCTAAAAATACAAATTAAAAAAGTCTTTTTAAGCATCCCTCTCAAATACGTATGTGCCCATGTCTTGTTTTCCCTAGGAGCTTCCATGTCCTCCGGCAACTATGCAAAGTTGAAGTCACGGACAGAGCCCCAGGGGCAGACTCAAACCTGCTGAATGAGGTCAAAGGTAGGACTAGTTTTGCTGCTCAGTGTGTGGAAATGGCTAGTTAAGTCAGCTGACCATTGCATCATACAGTGGTTGAGTTGGTAGAGGCATATGTCAACGGCATCCTTCTCGAGAAGATGAGCAGGCTCTTGGCTGTTCTTTGCTACTGAGTCACTTAAACCTGTCCGCTTTGGAGACATATAACTAATATTAACAAATACAATGCTAGACAGAAATACCAAGGGGACCAAAACAGGGTGCCCACCTTCAGAGTTCTCAATTCAGAGTCAGAAAAAAGATAAAGAATAATTCCAAGACAGCGGTGTTACCCAGTTGTGTGGCATGGGAATCTACGGGGTTCGTCCATGGTGCATCAGTGAAAAGGAAGCACAGGAAGGTTTCTGAATGAGGAGTGAAATTCACCAGGCAGATGGGCAGCAAGGAGAGTATTTTGGGAAGAGACACAACAGAAGAAAAGGTCTGGGGGGGAAGGGGGAGGAGGGAGGGCGCACAGGAGGTGGGGATAGGTGCAGTGTATTCCAAGGTATATAAGGAGTTTGGCTTGGCTAAGGTACAGGGTGATACCAGGAGATGCTGTTGAGGGTCTTGAGGCTACCTCCTACAAAACCTTTAATAGTGAGGGCATTATTAAAGGTGTTTACCATGTGTTCAACTCATGAGTTTGACAACCAACAGTTCTTACACTTCCCATTTTAAAAATATGAGAAACTTAGTGCCCCCAACTTGCAGGAATTGTATTCCAGAAGTTATTTTGTGTGGTTCAACTGATGATTCCTTCCAGCTCCACCTGGCAATATTTCCTTACTGGAGCACCTCCAAGAACTGACTCAAGCTTCAATTAAATGAGAAAATTGTAAGCACAGGCAAAGCAATTATAGGGCAGCCCAAATGAAATAAGGTAGGTGGGATTTCTTCTCTAGACTGTGCTTCAAATCCAGTGTTAGTTAATTAACTGCAGAGTTTTAGCTTGTTTTCCTACCCGCATGGAATCTCCTCCCAACTAGTCAACAAAAATACAGGAAAATAAGATTTTTCAGAGACATCCAAGACATAGGGCATCCAGCACAGGCATGTGGGCAACCTCATGAGACCACAATGACTATTCCAAGCCTCAGTGAACACTGTCATAGGCTGTATTTGGTAATTATCCTATTATTGGAACTACTTACTCTGTGCATTAAATAGCTGAGATTGTCAACAAATCCAGGTGGGTATATGGTGTGGGTATACAGAAAAGAGGAACCTTTTTGACAAATATATGTGAACACACAAATTCTAATGAGTGTTATCTCCAGGAAAATGAGAAGTTACTAAAAAAAAAAATAACACTTCTTCCAATGATGCTTGCATTGTCAAATATGCTAAGTTTGCCTTTCATTTTGTTGTTGAAATGTGTTGCTTTTAGAGCCTGAGAATCCTGTTAAATGCCATCAGAAACTTTTAAAAAAATCTCTCATCTTCATCTTCCAAATCAGTCTTAACTCTAAGTGTTCCAACTGGGGACAATTTTAACTGGGGACAATTTTGTCCTCTAGATAGAGGACATTTGGCAATAGCTGGAGACATGCCTGGTTGTCACAACTAGAGGGGATGTGCTATTGGCAATTAGTGAGGCCAAGGATGCTGCTCAACATCCTAAACACATAGAACAATGCCCTCCACCCCCAACAAAGAACTGTCTGGTCCAAAATACCAACAGATCTGCTATTTCGAAACCCTGCTCTCAGCATAGGTTGAACTTCTGGAATAGTAAACAACTACCAAGGCCAAGCCTGCTCTCTTGATGTTCTAATGGCTTCAACTCCAGCAATTTGGTCCCATGCTCCACTCTAGCAACTCACACCAATCATAATATCTTCTATGTTTTGTTGGTTCCACCTATAAGACTGTGTTTTCCTACTGGCCATTTTTTTTTTCATTCTCAACTTTGACCTTCTTCATGAATTACCTGAACAGTCTTCTGAATCCTAGTACTTAAGTGAGTTTATATATCAAGTAATAGAACTATTTTACTACACAGGATATCTCATCTTTTTACTTTATAGTCATGCCAAACATTAAGAGGGCAAATGCACCAATAATTTGCCCCCCACCCCCCAGCTTCATTCTTTGCTTTGTATCTGTGTCATTTTCTGGTCTAAGGCCATAGAGGGCCAGCATCTATAGATTCTCCAGAAGGTTAGAGTATTAAATGAAGCTGAGTTATCAAAATGATGATACCACCCCGCAACTCCTGTTCTAGCCCAAACAGTGTCCTCTAATTATATTATCAATAACAATATAGAGTCACAGTCCTTGTACAGACTAATCTTGAGACCTAAGCCCTCCATATGGCAATGCTACAAGGACCTGTGACATTTTAGAACATGTCTTAAGTGACTTAGGATAAATGTCACTAGGCTATCGGAAAAGTAAATGGAAGACCTTTAAATATAATCATTAACTAGCTCTTTCCTTGTCCAAGCATGACTTTCACCCTCCTGCACATACTCCAGACGTTAGACTTATCTGAACCTGACCACCCTAATTAGTATAGGGCAAATCTTACTTTGACCATCTCATGTTCAGGGTTAGAGACATTCTCTATCAAGTATAATAACACTTGACTTTTACATTCCATTCAGCATGCAGTTTTCATTTTGTTCATGAATAAATATAAGTGATGTGGTTATAGATACTTACAGATGTATTGAGAAAAGCTGTTTTTGGGGGGTTAACTAAAATATTGTTTTAAAATTAATTTTGCTTGTTTCCTTTTACCTTTTAATGTAGTTACTAGAAAATTTTCAGACATGCGTGCCACATGTTCTATTTCTCTTGGATAGCACTTCTCTGGGCTATAGAGAGAATACCTGCTTTAGAGTCTCTGAAATGTGGCACATTTACCATATATAGTATATAGTACCATATATACATCTACTGGTTGCATACCACTCAGAGATTTAGCTCAGAGCATTTAGTCATGTGGTGAATAAACTAACTTAAAAAGAAGTCTGTGAACTAAACTGGAAACATTTCAGGGCTCTTTTAATGTTAGTAAAGAAGGCTGAGATCACAGTTAGTTGCATTATTAATAATATTCATTATAGCAATCACGCAATCACAATGCCATCTGGCAGGTAGTGACAATGTGGGACGCACTGCAGAAAATAAACATCAAAAAAGAATCATCTTTCCTGCCAGATTAATCATAGGACTGATCTTTGTTTATTTGTTTTTCCCTAATGCTCACAAGCCTTGTTTTTGGTGAAAAGTATAAGCGGGGGTAACCCTTTCTTTGTTAAACTATTGATTAATAGTTCTGTCTTATAAAAATAACAAACATCAAAACCCAAGAAGAGTTTCAGAGTGAGGATTGCGAACTTACTGGAAGGAGCTAGTAGATAAAGAGAAGGAAGGGAGGGAAGGAGGGAAGGAGGGAAGGAGGGAAGGAGGGAAGGAGGGAAGGAGGGAAGGAGGGAGGGAGGGAGGGAGGGAGGGAGAGAGGGAGGGAGGCCCAGACTATAAATCAGAGGGTCCCAAGACCCCCTTCTCAGTTGCAATTAATTTACCAGAGCGGCTCACAGAACTCAGAGGAAAATTTTACTTATTAGGACACTGGTTTATAAAAGGATAGAACTCAAGAACAGCCAGATGGAAAAGATCCATAGGGCAAGGCATGGGGCTGTGGAACTTACTCGCTCTCTGCAGAGGAGCCACTCTCCCAGCACCTCCAGGTGTTTACCAAACAGGAAGCACTCTCAGCCCAGTCCTCTGGGGTGTTTATGGAGGCTTTATTAAATCATTGGAGGGGTGGGGAAGCTGAAAGTTCCAACCCTCTAATCACAAGGTTGGTTTTCCCAGGCAACCAGCCCCAGACCCAATTCTTGGGTTACCTAAGGGCTTTCCAAAGGTCACTTCATTAACATAACAAAGGACACCCTTATCTCAGGAAACTCCAAGTGTTTGGGGAGCTGTGAGCCAGGAATCTTAGAGAAAGACCAACTATATATGAGAAATATATAATTCACAGTATTACAGATTCAGATGTCAAAGTCTTTCCAAAGGTCAAACGTTATGTGTGTATTAGTACTAATAAAATTGTGGCAAGCATGGCAACATGTCCCAGCAATTACAAAGGACTTCAAGGACATAAGCTTATTAACCCCTTTCTTTATGCTTAACATGTCATGATGACTGTTAGCCTCCATTCTAATTTCAAATGAAATAAAAAAATAAACAAAGAAAGTTACAAATATTTTCCAGGGATTTATTTTAGATTGCTTACCTAATTGAGGATTTAAGAAACAAACATTTCATAAAGTTCAAAATAGAACTGACTAGAGAAAACAAATGGACATAATTTTTTTTTTTTGCATACCAATTATGCCACTATGCTAGATGCTTTAAAAACTTTATCTCTCTTCACCCCTGAGATTTCTGGCCCTATTTCTCAGATGAGAAAACTGAGTTGCCCAGGAGCCCTTTAACTTGTTCAAGGTCACCCATCTAAAGACACAGAGCCGGGTGCAAACCCACATGGAACTCCAGATCCAATGATCTAACAGTAATCTCCAAATTGTCCTGATTGCTTACCCCATCATAATTAATCTCCACAACCAATATAGAAAGTTCTAATTATTTTAGGACATTTAAAAAATATGAATAGATTTTTATAATAGCAGGTTGCTAAAGGAGTAAGAGCCGAAGCCGCGTTATCTTAGGATGTTGTTATTGCTTACTTTCTTTGCTATCAAATTTATGACTGAAACCTTAACCAAGACAGGAATGGGGAGAGCCTGTAGGAGGAGCTCTCACACCCTTTGCCAGACCTGAAAAACCTATAGAAAGAACTCTATGGTGATAACAGCCTCTCCCCTTAACTTCCTCCTTCCCTCTAAGACATCGGTTCTCAATCCGTGGGTCACGCCCCCTTTGGGGGTCGAACGACCCTTTCACAGGGTCGCCTAAGACCATCGGAAAACACATATATAATTACACATTGTTTTTGTGATTAATCACTATGCTTTAATTATGTTCAATTTGAAACAATGAAAATACATCCTGCATATCAGATATTTACATTACGATTCATAACAGTAGCAAAATTACAATTATGAAGTAGCAGCGAAAATAATTTTATGGTTGGGGGTCACCACAACATGAGGAACTGTATTAAAGGGTCGAGGCATTAGGAAGGTTGAGAACCACTGCTCTAAGAAGAACTTCCTTTTTTCTTCTCTAGGGAACTTGCCCATTGCATGCCATGGCTGCACACACCACACTGCAATCCTTTCTCTTTCCTGAATAAATCCTTTCTGCTGTTGGAATACCTAGTCAGTTTTTATTTACAATCAACATTACAGTATTAGAATTCTTTTCAATCTACACTTTGCTTTGCAGAAATCTTGTAAAGTCAATTGTCTATTTTGTGAGTGTTGGTTTGGTTAAAACTAAATAGTAGCTAAGAATCCACTTAGCATTGGACAACACTGAGAGCAAATGAATGCAGAAGGGTCCCCGCTTCCCTCAGGAGGCCTTGGGGATCTGCCATACGGCCTGAATGAGGGTATCTGTCTAGATCTATACATTAAGTATGCGTTAGGAAGGCTTTTGTTATTTCTCAAGTGTTCCAGACATCAAGGGATTTCAGATAGAACTTCTATGACTTTCTTTTTGCAGGTTTTGTAGCTGGCCTTTGGTACTTGACTCTTCCCACGTTGCAGACCACTCTTCTACCCCATAATGCTTCCAGGAGTGTTAGCATCCAGTCATTCTGTAACCCCACCGCTTGATTTCAGCCTTTGCTACCAGATCTTTTCCCTGGAATCAGTATTTGGGTTTTCTTGCTGCATAATAAGAGCCATTAAGACCTACTGATTAATTCAGCTGCAGGGACCTTCAACTCACCTCCTCGCTGATACCATCAGACGATGACTGAAACAGAGCTCTTCTGACAACTCGCTCTAATGTCTTTGTTTTGGTCCGACTTTAAATCAGAAGAGGAGAATGTGAATTCAAAACTTCCTCTTAAGGACTCTTAAACACATTTACCCATCATGTAAATGACTGACAACAGCTGGAGATGCTGCCCTTACCCAGTGAAATTTCCATTTGAGAGGAATATTCCTACTCTGTCTAGAAAGGTACTCAATCTAGACAGAGTAGGAATATTCCTACCTGAACCCATTTTCAGACATGGTCAGTTATATATTGCTTTCTCTCGAGTTCGAAGAGCATGAGACATTAAAGTTAAAGTTGTAAATACTGCATCACAAGAGAAATTAGTCAAGCACTCTGAAAGTGTTTTTACTCTTAATGTGGTATACAGGGAGATAATTGTTTTTATCGATGTTGGTTTAATATGTTTTTGTTGTTGTTATATCATGTTGTTGTTTATTTATTAATCAATTTATATATTATTTTCATATACATTTTACTAATTTTCTTTCATCTCTGACACTTCTATTATAGAGAAAGGGTGAATAGCGATATTAAAATATTTTAATACACTGATTTTCTACCAATTGATATTAGGATTCCCTTCTCCCTATAGACCCAGGTCACCCCAACCTTCACATTCTCTACCTTTAATTAGCACAGGTATCCCTGTCTTTCTCATATGCTCTTACTGATTTGTCATGGGGCAGAGTGCAAAGAGCCCAGGGCTTGGAGTCCAAGCACCCAGCACCACTTTTTTTACTCTACCACTTTCTTGGGTATATTATATAACTTCCACAAGCCTCAATTTTCTTTTCCTTAAAATATGATAACAGCAAGAGAAAGGAGTTGCCAGATACTTGTCCCTTAATAAATATTAGTCCAATCTAGAATCTTCTCCCTTCCAGGAGTGCACACACATTTATTTCCAAACTACCATTCCATCTTCTTTCTTTGTGACTATGCAAGTATAAAACTGGGTCCCAAAGTTTTATCTCTTAATCAGTGACTGGCTGAGACAAAGGAATGAAATTCCAGTGTCCTTGCCTCAAGGTGGGAAAACTCTGTGCTATGGCTACTGATCTACTCCATCAGATGGATTTCCACTCTCCCGTCCATTCCATGATGGACCATCAACTGAGGCTCGGCTGCTTGTCTCCTGTGCTGCAGCATAGATGTGTAGGGCTTAAATCCCAATGGACTTTAAGAAACCTTCTGTGATCGAAAACTTTCCTTCCCCAGGAAGAACTACACAATAATTGGCCCAGCTTGCTTTGCAGCTAAATGACCTGAAATTGTCACCCTTTAAATGCTCGAGGAAGCGATGCATTTACTTGTGATCACACAGCTCCTTTGCATGCAGGCTGTGGCCCACCTTCCTTAACAGGGAATAAATGTAAAAACTATGTTCTTTCACCTTTATTTAATTAATAGGAACACTTCCCAGAGGATTAACTCCTTTAAAATTTTAATGGAGTCCCTGAGCTCCTGAGTTGCTGTGCCATAATATAGCTCTATAATTGTTATGTTGCTTTAGCTCTTGTAATTGAGTGACTACAATGTGCATACATGCTAGAAGGTTAAATGGACTGAAACATGACAAAAGAGGTGGTTAATGAAGAATAGGGTTTATGGACCCAGCTGTTTCCCTCACCTGCCTAGAAGATAAGTGAAGGTTTGCATATCTCTGAGATCCATCACCTTTCCATAAAGGGTGGAGTGAGACTGGATGACTAACCCCACGTGTGAAACTATGAAATAGAGGCAAAGTGAAAGTATAACTCTCTACTTCCGGGAGTCTCTCTTCATGGTTCTGCAAATCTGGGAGTGCATTCAATTCCCCCCGACCCCAATGCAGTTAAAATGAGATCATATTCTGTAAAATCAGAAAATGAAATCAACAAGACACTGCAACCTATTAACAAGGGATGAAAATGATTTAACTGGATTTATGTGAAGACCTGGCTCTTCCTCCCTAGATGAAAAATTTAGCATCATAATTGTGTGACGGGGCTATTCTTACATTTTTAATGGGAATGGCTGTAATTTGGGTTTCAGTTATAAGGGGCTAAATTTTGCTTAAAAAATTAAAAATTTAAGTGCTTGAAAAAAAATAGTGACATTTAATTAAGATAAAAATGAGACCCTGGAGGAAGATGATGGCTACCTTAAATATCTAGAAGACATGTGTCCAGAGAGTAAAAATAAACTATGACTGAAAGTTACATTGAGGTATGTTTTTATTCATTGTTTTGAGCCCCACAAAAGTGAAATGAATAGCTTAGGTAATTAGTGAGTTCCTCATTACCAAAAGTAGTCAAGCACAGGGTAGATTCCATCTTACAAGAGATTTTTAATGTTGAGGAGGTTTGTCCTAGATCTATTTTAATGTTAAAATTCTATAATTCTAAGCATGGGCAACAAGTTGAAGACTAATGTTGAAAGGGCCAGATACACCACAGAGTGATCCAAAATATGAACAAATGATCTAATGACTATGATTAGACTATGTTCCAACATCAATTATCTCCCTGTGATGATGAAGGCAAATGAGGGTTCTTTCTGTGTAAGTCTACATAGAGAATTTAGAAAAATACACTTACTAACATTTTGTAGAGACCTAAATTTATGTTGCAACCCCTGTTCACTGAGAGCTACTATTTTCACCTGCCTTTGGCAGTATGTCAATATTGTTTATAGATCCTTTGGAAAGTATTCAAGATGGCAGTAAATATTTGGTAGTTACTCCGTTCCTTCTTACCAAAATCAGTTACGGTATAAAACTTATTTTTTTAAAAATTCAAAAAGAGCTATTTTGGAATTTGCTTTGTGCTTTCACTAAGCAATAATGAAATGCCAAGTGCCAGCATGGCTTGGAGCAAAATCACGGGACCTGGAGTTAAGCCATGTATGAACCCAGTTTTCAACTGACCTCCACCCCGTTCATTATTCTCAGTATTGTCCCGATGGACTCTGCCAGTGTAATCCATTTTCAATCTATTGTCTTTCTCATTATTTTTGTTTGTTTGTCTACTTCATGGACTTCAAATGAAATTATTCTCTCCCAGTTAGATGTCTATTGAATAATGGAGTCCACCAACCAAGCCTAATTTTAAAGAGCTAAGATTGTATAAATAGCAGTAGAGTAGAAGTAGAAGAGTATCCAGATGTCCAAAATTCTCCAATGTAATCTGAGAAGCTATAAATGGCATTGATAATACAATCTTTGACCTCAAGGAGTTTATGTAAGGGTTATACTTAGTAGGATTATGTTCTAAAGTAAGAAATAATCCTGAAAATATACCCTGTGACTTTTTGAATATTAGAAGTACCTATCTTGGTAAAATGCTCAAACTTTGAGAAGTACATGGGAACTAAAAAAAAAACTGCTAAGATCTCAGAGACTTATGTCACTCATCTCAACAGACAGAACACCAAAAGGAGTTTTAGGGGAAATCTCTCTTCTTCCTCTATTTTGTTTTAATTTTCAGAAAATTTTAGATGAATTCATGTTTGGTAAGTATATGTATAACTGTATAATATTTTAAACAATTTAATACATTGGTCCAAATAGTGCATAAAGTAATTTGATATGGAAATGCAAGGGATTCAAAATAAGAAAAGAATCTTGATAAAAAGTTATAAGACTTGACAAAGTTATAAGACTCACATCTGATTTTAAAACTTAACACAAACAGCAGTCATCAAGACAGTGTGGTACTGGCATAAGGATGGACCTATCCATCAATTGAATAGATTTGAGAGTCCAGAAATAAATCCTTACACCAATTGATTTTCAACAAGATAATTCAATAAGGGAAGAATGGTCTTTTTAACAAATGGTGCTGCAACAATTGGATATCCACAGGCATCAGATTAAAGTCATTCCCCTACCTCACACCACATGCAACAATGGCCCCAGAATTAATAATAGACTAAATGTAAGAACTAAGGTTATAAAATTCTTAGAAGAAAACCTAGGTGTCGTCATGACCATGGATGTGGCAACTCTTTCTTAAATATGACCAAAGGCATAAGAAACATATTTTCTAAAAGTGGAGACTCCAAAGGATTCAAACAAAAAGCCAGCATGCAGGAGGCTGGAAAGTAACTATAGGGCCTCTTCCACTCCCATCCACCTGAGGACTCTCCCTAGCTTATCTGTCTTTCTCTTTTTCCTCTGCAGCCGGCCAGAATGCTCTGAGTCATCTCAAATTTTGTATTTGAGTGGTGACCCATACTAAGGTGAGGACATTGAGGCGGGGCGGGGGGAACAAGACCCTGCCTAACTCCTAGGACCCCTGGAGTCAGGGGTGTAACCATTTCTCCAGATAACAGTAAAATTATGCTTTGCTTTGCTTTGCTTTGCCTAAGTTTTGCAAAAAAAAAAAAAAATCATTCTTTTAAGGAATCTCACAGTGAAAAAGGGCAAATGGGGAGAATGAGGATTTGGGTTTCCCTAGCGACCCCAGCCAGATAATGCTGAGTGGGAGGTGCTGGACAGAATTCAGAGGCTCTACACTCTAGAATATGAGGAAATCTCAAGCTAAAGAGAAATGCTGATCTGCTTGGCATGGAAAAGAGAGTCAGACCATGTAGGAGAAAAAGACAAGTATAGAAAAATGCAGAAAGGGAAAGGTTTGCACTATTTTAAACCACGACACTGAAGAAAGCCAAAAATACAGTACAGGTCTAACCGAATAGAGCTAAAGGTCTTAGTCACAATTCAGTGGTGTTATAATAAGAATAGCCACATGGAAATAAAGTGTTTTTTAAAAAGCAGGACCATATGTCTTCTATTTGATTCACTCTTGGGAGAAAGTCTTAGGAGGTTGGAAAAGGATTATCATTAAACATGACATCAACAAGAGAAGGAATATGACATATTAAGTAACACATTTGTGTCTGTGCTTCTTGCCTGACTGCCCAAGTCATGTAACTGCCCTCCACATGGCCTTGCACGGCTCCCTTAAAGGAACATTGCATTGGGAAAATAGAGACAGCAACTTCCTGGTGCATGAAATTTGAATATAGTAGCCTGCTACCCCCGGATAATTTTCACTGCCTTTATCATCACCTCAGTAATGGGAGGCAACCCATTCTATAAAATGCTATCTCATTAGCATCCCTTAATCTCACCTTATTGGCAATAACCTTGTTAGTCCTAATGGTCATTAAACTGCACAGAATGGTAAAGAGAATATAAAGAGTACAGGGTAGAGATAAAGCTCAGTACGTACAAATGCAAATAGCTCCTTTTAAGAAGAAGAAAATATTTTGCCAGACACTGTGTTGGAAGCCTTGCTATATAGTCTCATTTCTTTTCTCGTGGGTTATAGTCAGGATTATTTTTATTTGACAGATGAGGAAACCAAGGCTCAGAGATATTAATGTTAAAGTAGCACTGTTGTAGGGACATTGCTAGAACTGAATGTCAGGTTCCTCTCCTTCAAAGGCCACTCTTTCTATGACGCCCTAACCCATAGGTGAGCCCAAAGTAAGAGCATTTTTACAAAGTGTTACTCAATTATTATTAGGACTGGTTTAGTAATAAATTCAACCGAACTTAAAATACCTTTATTTTTAATTATCTTTATATATACATAAACATGAACTGTATGCTTATTGAAAGAGACAGCCTTTTAAAAAAAACTTAGATATGATACCAGAGGACATTCTAATTAAAACCTGAGTGGCTTTATACACTGAAACCAAATCAACTATCCTCAGTCAAGTTTAATTGTGATGTCCCTGATTATGGGGGTGGCTCAAATATTCGTTTCATCTATCCTCCCCACTTTTTTCCTTGCTTTGTTATTTTAAAACAAATCCCATATATCAGGTCATTTCCATGATAAATCTGCAGGATGCATCTCTATATCATTTTTGTTTACAGAATGAAACAACAAAATTAACAATAATTCATTGACATCATCAAATATGTAATCCATGTTCAAATTTCCTTATTTGTTTCAAAGGATCTTTTTACAGTTGATTTATTTAAATGTGGAAAGTAGTGTCTATACATTGCATTTGGTTATTATGACTTCAGCAATTTATTACTGCATAAAAACTACCCTCAAATTTAGTGGTTGAAAACAATAACAATTTATTAGCTCTACATTCTACAGATCAACAACATGATCTGGGCTCAGCTGAGTGGTTCTTCTGCAGGTCTTGTCTGGGGTCCTTTACGTGGCAGCAGTCAGCTCATGGCTTTAGTTGTTCTGAGATGGCCTCTTCATGCCTGGTGATTAGTGTTGGTTGTCCCCGGGGTCTCTCTTTCCATATGGTATTTTATCCTCAAGGAAACTATCCTGGGCTTCTTCACAAAACTCTCGAGGCTCCAAGGGTATAAAAACAGAATCTACAAGCCTTATCAGGTACAGATTCCAGATTTTGCGTACCGTTTATTCTGCCATAGTGTAATTGTCAAGGCAAGTTACAAGGCCAACCCAGATTCAAAGCGTAGAACAATACAATCTAATTCTTGATAAAATGAGAAGCAAAATGATATCTAAAATAAGTGACATAAGGAAGGCCAAGGGACATATGAAAACATGTTCAAAGTCACTAATCATCCGAGAGATGCAAATCAAAACAATGCGGTATCATCTCACACCTGTCAGAATGGCTATCATCAACAAATCAACAAATGACAAGTGCTGGTGAGGATGCAGAGAAAAAGGAACCCTCCTTCACTGCTGGTGGGAATGCAGACTGGTGCAGCCACTGTGGAGAACAGTATGGAGTTTCCTCAAAAAACTAAAAATGGAACTCCCATTTGACCCAGTGATCCCACTGCTAGGAATATATCCCAAGAAACTAGAAACACCAATCAGAAAGGATATATGGACCCCTATGATCATAGCAGCCCAATTTACCATAGTTAAGATTTGGAAATAGCCTAAGTGCCAATCAGCAGATGAATGGATTAAAAAACGGTGGTACATCTACACAATGGAATACTAGGTTGCTTAAAAAAGAAGGAATTCTTACCATTTGCAACACCATGAATGGAACTGGGGAACATTATACTAAGCGAAATAAGCCAGTCAGAGAAAGATAAATATCACATGATCTCACTCATTTGTGGAATATAATGAACAACATAAACTGATGAACAAAATCAGAGAGAGAGAAGCATTGGTCAGACCATCAAATCTCAGAGGGAAGGTAGGGAAGGGTGAGGGTAAGGGGGAGAGATCAACCAAAGGACTTGTATGCATGCATATAAGCCTAACCAATGGACACAGACACCAGAGGGGTGAGGGCGTGAGGCAGGGTTAGGGTGGACAATGGGGGGATAAAGACATATATGTAATACCTTAATCAATAAAGAGAAAAATAAAATAAGTGACGATTATTGCACACTATCACATTCTTTTAAATCTTCTTTATTCTCCGATATATTTACCCTTCCTTTTTATGATATTGATAGTGGAGAAAGTCATTTATCCCAAAGAATTTTGTATTTTTGTGGTTTCTTCAGATTATTCATCTATCCCCCGTATTTCCCATAAACTGGTGGTTAGATACAGAGGCCTGTGATAAATTTTAGATTTGATTTTTTTAGTTCAAAATGCTTCTTATATTATATTGAATATTGTTAGTATTTTTATATTATATTATGAGCTACAGAATGACTTATCTTTTCCAATTTAGTGATGCTAAGATTGATCAGTAGGCATCTGTTTTCAGCCTGATTCCTCTTTATAAAATCCCCCATCAACCTTTCTTCTAATGGCTTTCACTGAATTGTATCCCTGAGGCCTGTTGCTTTGGACTTCCCTAAACCAGTCTACAGGACTAGCTGTGCCCATGCCGTCTGTGTCGAAATGCCAGACCAATGGGATGAGCCAGCAACACACCTTCCTAAGGCACTAGTAAGAACACTGAGCTATGTAAAGGGCCTTTGAAGGGAGTAAAACTTTCTGCTAACCTGTACATTTAGATATTTGAGCACTGGATTTGGAGATTCTACTAGGAGAGAAAGGTTCTCATATCCCAAACTCTAGTTTGACAGAGAATGAATTTCCTATTTTCTTACTTAACAGCTTCCTCCCATCAGTTTGCATCACCCTTTCAAACAATGTGTTGAATTGACAGTAATGAGATTGAAATCAAGACTCAAGTCATGGTCATACCTGCCACTGTCCTATCTAATTATCCTATAACCTTGTATATGCCACACAAATACTTTATTTTTTTAAAATTTTTGTTAATTCTTACCCAAGGATATTTTCCCATTGATTTTTAGAGAGAGTGGAAGGGAGGGGGAGAGATAGAGAGAGATATAAACATCAATGTGAGAGAGACACATAGATTGGTTGTCTCCCACATGCACCCCGACCAGGCTGGGGATTGAGCCTGCAACGAACATATGTGCCCTTTACTGGAATCGAACCTGGGACCTTTCAGTCCACAGGCCGATACTCTATCCTCTGAGCCAAACCAGCTATGGTGACACAAATACTTTAAAACACCATTGCCTCAACCTTCATCTGTCATTTCTACTTCAAGGGGTTGCCTTGACGATAATTGAGGCAATGTGTGTGAAATACCTAAACATACTGAATAATCAATAAATTTTCATTGAATCAAAATCTTTCCTCTATATCTGTCTGTGGCTTCTCAAAGAAAGAGGTATTTTACTTGACACTTTTTTCTTCTATATCTAGGACAGATTAGTCCTGAGGACAGGTCAAACATTATGATATTCCTCTTCTTTCATTGTTTTCCCATGAAGAAAATATCTGTATTTTCCCAATGGCTAGGTTGAACTGATGCAAGTGCTATATAGTCTTTCTCATACCTCCGGCATACATCCTTGCATTAGAAACAGTTTGCATAATTATAAGAATTAGGCAGTTTTAACGTCTTTCATTTACAATTTAAATAGCTATATCATATTCTTTAGGAAACTGAGTAGGCCACAATGCCTACCATATCTGCTATTTGAAACAAAGCCAAAGACTCAGTCAATGACTTTGAAATAGGCCCTACTTATAATGTAAATGATGCACATTGAATGCTGTAAAAAGTAATAATTTTAAAACTCCTACATCCTATCATATATTTTGAAGACAGCTACAAGGAAACTGCTAGGCCAATTCTCTTGATGGCTTTGTGTGAATATATTGAACCAATCCATTAAGCCTCGATAATAATCCAATTAATTGTTTAGAAACATTACCCAGGCTCCTGTGTGTGGTTTTTCTTGCAGAGAGATGAGGTGTCTGTTTATATCACAGAAGGAATGACCAAGTTATATATCAATATTCTCTATGAGCAAGCTCTCTGAAATGGATTCACTATTGATCAGTCTACTTGCTATTGTTAGCAATCTTGCTTGACATCATGAGGCCTCTGAATTTTTTACCCCTTCGTGGCACTGTGATTCATGCCTCCTCTAACCAAGCAAAAGTAAAATTAGAGTTTGCATATATACAGTTTTTCCTTCCACAAGCACAATATTAATCCCCCCAAAGTATGCTTTTATTACATATAGATTTTTGAGGATTTAGATGTGCTATTTAAACTGCTATCATTTCATAGTAAAGTTCAATGTGCCGCAAAGTGATGGAGGGAAAGCATATAACCTTACTCTCATTTTCCAGGTAACATGACTGAGACTCAGAGAGATCAAATGCTTTGGAGTTAGACAGACCTGTGTGGAACTGTGCCTCTGAGACTTATCACTAGGAGAACTTGCCCTTTCTAACTCTCAGTTTGCTCACTTCAAAATGGGAATAACTGTAGTGTCCACCTCCCCTGATTTTGTACACATTTAGTAAAATGGCTCACAGAAAGTATGGTAAGGACTTAGTGTTACTACCGTGAACACAGGGCTATAATTACTTCCCTGCCTTGCCTCTTATTTGATCCTTTTCCAATTCCAACAACTCCTTATTAATCAATTCCCCAGGAACCCCTCTAGGGGCTCCTCAATGCCATTCCCATACACACCCAGGTTAAACTTGTTTGCCATCTCAACTATAGCCTTGTTGATATATGCAACCTCCTTATTCTTGGCAAATACTTTAAAGTCATGGACACACTTCTTGAGTGTCTTCGTCCATATGCCCTTCATATACTCCTTGAAGACCTCACTCAAAACCCAAGCAAGGTTCTTGATGCAGTCATGGGTGTTGTAATCCTTCCAGAATTGCACCAATGTCTTCTCAATTGTCCTCACAGTTCAGCAATAGCCTGGGCTAAGGTCCTCCTCAGGTAGAAAGCCTTAAAGTTGTTACAACTGCTTGGCCAGCGTTGCTCAGTGGTTGATCATCCACCTAGGAACCAGGAGGTCACGGTTTGATTCCTGGTCAGGGTACATGCCTGAGTTGCAGGCTCGAACACCAGTGTAGGGAGTGGAGGAGGCAGCCAATCAATGATTCTTTCTCATCATTATGTTTCTCTCTCTCTCTCTCTGGAATCAATAAAAATATATTTTTTAAAAGTTGCAACAACTCCTTGATCCATTGCTTGGATCAAAGAGATGATGTTTGGAGGGATAAAACCACTTTGATATTGAGATAAAGGTCACCAATAAAAGAAGGATGTCCAAGAGCTTTATCAATAATAAGCAAAATCTCAAAAGTATGTTATTCTCTAACAGTACATCTCCATCTCGCTGGCATAACAATTTAGGAAGGCATCTTGGGAAAGGAGCTGGTTCATCCATGACTTCTTATTGCTCCGGTGGTAACCTGGCAATGTGTGCTGATTGATATGTTTGAAGGCCCTAGGGTTCTCATTGTGCCAGATCACAAAGGTTTCGATTTGTAGCCTGCAACATTGCCCCCAGGTAAGACTGTTCTCCTGTCCTTAAAAGCCTTGAAACCTGGCATAGACTTGGCCTCCTTATGGAGGAAAGTTCTTTCAGGCATCCATTTCCAGAATAGGACAGTTTCACCCATACTGAATACTTTCTCTGGCAAGTGATTATCCTATACAATCAGCTATTTAGTTCCCAAAATTCTTGAGTTGCCTTCATACCACAACTCTTGATGCACCAATCACTTTCACCAATGTAATGAATAAGGATTCTTGACTCATTTAAACCACCCAGAGCAAACAATAAAGTCAACATCATAGTTAAGTCTAGCCTTTTCTTTCAACATCACAAACAAATTTTTGCTTTGGCCATGATTGTCGTGGTGCTGAGTGGGATATACTTCTGCGCCTGGTCTTCAACCCAGGTCTTTAGAAGTTTCTCCATGTTTCATTTAGGCCCTTGTCAAATTTTTGTTAGTCTCATTGCCTTCAGTGAAGCAGATCATTTCACAGCTTCCATCATTTGTTCTTCTTTTTCAAGGTCATAGCAATGGTGGAATGAGACTTGCCTGACTGGTGAGCAATAACCATCACTGATTTTCCACCTTTGTAATTCTTTGACACTTTTATTTCCATTTTCAGGTCAGTTACTTGGTGTGGCCTCTTACTGGAAACATAAGCAGTGGATCTTGTACAAAGAGGCCATGTTGGACAAAACAACACAAGATTAAATCAAACACAAGAGAAAATGATGCAATTAAGAGACACAATAAACATGAGGTGTATAAGGCTGCTGCCAGCATTACACAGCATATTTTTTTACAGCAAACTTATTTTTATAAGGAGGGAATACACTCTAAAATAATGAGTACAGTGTAGTAAATACATAAAAACTGTGTAGTAAATACATAAACCAGTAACATAGTCATATATTTTTATTATCAAGTATTATGTACTATACATAATTGTATGCACTATACTTTTATAGAACAGGCAGCGCAGTAAATCTGTTTACACCAGAATCACCACAAATATGACTAATGCTTTGCACCATGACAATATGAGAGCTAGGATATCACTAAACAATAGGAATTTTTCAATACTTTATGAGACCACTATCATATATGCAATCTGTCATTGACCAAAATGTCTTTATGTGACTATGATGCAATATAGATAATATAAAATGTGTATCATTGGACTCCAAATTATGGGCAACACCACTACCTCATCACAGACTTTTTTGTTGTTGTTGTTGATTCCATTGTCAGGGTGGGGAAAAGTTGTTATGTTGATGGTATAACCCATGAATATAAAAGAGTATTTTGTCTGCAGGATACTTCATGTTTGGTTGAAAAGACAGTGAAAGATGTCTAAGTGGTGAAGGCCTTTGCACAGTCTCCTGAGAGCCTCCCACGACAAGATTAAGAAGACACAGCTGCTCACATAAGCTCCAGGACTCAGGACCCTGGGCCATGCTATGTCAAGCAGAGATTGTGGAGCAGGAGAACATTGGAAGTGATCGGCAGTCACGCAACATGAAGTTTGATTCCATCATGGCTGCCTCTGCTGCTCTTGCAAAGGGCCTGAAGCCCCATGTCAGGTATAAACTCAAAGCTGCCTCAGTGACAGCAAAAATCAACCGCAGAAATGGGGTTGCATTTACTTTCATCACTTCATGCCTGGTCCACAGCCCTGAGTTCAAACAAGTGAGCTGCTTACCTTTCATCATCTACAGTCAGTCTAATCTCTACTTTTCAGGGATGCTGTGAGGATTAAATAAATTGCCAAACAGCATGGAGGGGAAATGGAGTCTGTGTGTCAACAAGAGACCCATGTTCTGATGAGAGAGATGCTTTCGCCCTACTGCAGAGCAAGGGAGGGACAGAAACACAGCAACCTGTGATTTTTCAGAAGTGCCTGGACTCAGGGCTTCCCTCCCACAATACTCTTCACACCTATCACCAAATGTAAATCAACCACAAATATCATGTTTCTATGAAGATTTGGCAAAATGGGCTTCTGATCATTGGATCTTAAAAGGGGTCGTGGGAAAGGGTTAACACTTACTGACTATGATACAGTTACACGAACCACCTGTAGTGGTTTTACTATAGTTCTCAGGCCTGACAGTCTGCCTCCAGGCCTCCTGAGCACTTTGGGCGTTCCTCAATTGCAGAGCATGTCTTACTCAGGTTCTGATACATCTATTTTTTTCCACTTATTGAAATCCAACTTGGGGCTACATCCTTTAGATGTCACATTTCATTGAAGTCTCACAACAATGCAGTTAGACATTTTTCCTTTCGTTTTGAAAGGAATCAAAGGTTTGAAGGGTTCTTAGAGTTTTTAATAACCTCACCCAAGTTCACACAGCTAATGAGCAACAGAGCCAAAATGTAACCCTAGGATAGTTGTGTCTTTGCCACCATGACAGGCTGAAAGAATATTTATTTAGAGGCTGCTTTTCGAGAGGGCTGTGTCTCGTTTACTGTGGTGGCCTCAGTGCCTAGGCACTTAAATGTATTTTCAATGAAGAAGGAATGAATGAACAATCAACCACTGATTTCCCTAAGATTCCAGGGCATAGACAACCTTCACGCTTTCCTTTCCAAGATTGCAGCTAAGGGGGAAGAACCGTAAAGTTATGTCCTAGTAGAGACAGGGTTGAACAAGTACCTCTGGGATCTCCAGGCCTCCTCTTGATTTTGCACCAAAAGGTGAATCCGGTTGTGGGGGATACGTGCTGTTTGACTTTATGCTTTTCCTAAACAAATTCCAGTCAACTGAGTTCAGTGTAATAGAAAGAGCTAAATTATACGCCCTTGGGCTTAGTTCATGACCTTGGATGAGTCATTTTGCCCATTTGGGCCTCGGCTGAAAAATGCATTGAGGAAAAACAAAGATCTCTGATCTCAGGAAGACATCTGGAATCAGATACCTATTTTACCTGCCAGTCACTCAGTTCCATGAAGTGGTCAGGCACAGGCACTGGAGCCTGCCTGTCTGGGTTTGGAACCCAGTGCTAGCTTCAACTAACCACATGATCTTGGCAATTTCCTTCATCTTTCTCATCACGATCAATATTTGTCTCATTTCTCAAAGCTGTATTTTTACAAAGTGACAAAGAAAACAATGTCTAAACATTACTGAGAATGTTAGAAAGCATTAATGGAAATAGACATAAAAACCAGTGGCAGAAAGAGATGTTTGGTTGTGTGTAGAAGAATAAAGGGGTGGGGGTTAACTGGAGGTGATAAGGTGGGGACCTTTGTATTTAAAGTCTGGGGGGTATTTTCTATGTGGATTCAAGTTTTAGCTGTTTGAACTTCTTGACATTGATCAGCATAAGAAACATGGCATTCTCCATGTGCTGTGTTTTATCTAGTTAGTCATGAAATATCATAAGACTTTTAATAGAAGTAACAATTGGTCGAGGAGTTGTTAGAAGTTCCACAAAGACTATTTATTTAAAAAAGATTATAGCGTGGGTAGTTTTATAAAATCACTATGTGACATTTTTAAACTAAAATAGAATGTTCATAATTATTCAGTCCCAACATGTACCTTTTATGAATAAGTAAATGAAAAAATAGTTGCTTTAAATTGAACACAACTGAATAAAAAATAAAAGAAATGGGGCACAGTAGGTATCGATCATCTACTAATTGAGTAGGATTATCATAATGGTAAGCTTGCTTTTCAGAAACATGAGAAATTTGAATGCTACCCATGGTGAGAAAACATTTTTCCTCTGTTACACCTTATATTGGTATTCTGTGGCTGCTGTAACAAATGACCACAAACTTAGTGGCTTAAAACAACACAATCTATTACTTCACAGTTCTGTAGATCAGAAGCCTGACACTGGTTTCAAAGGCTAAATCAAGACGTTGGTAGGGCTACATTGCTCCTCAGTGGATAGAGCGTCGGCCTGCAGACTGAAGGGTCCCGGGTTCGATTCCGGTCAGGGGCGTGTACTTGGGTTGCGGGCACATCCCCGGTGGGAGATGTGCAGGAGGCAGCTGATCGATGTTTCTCTCCCATCGATGTTTCTAACTATCTATCTCTCTCCCTTCCTCTCTGTAAAAAATCAATAAAATATATTAAAAAAAAAAAAAAGACGTTGGTAAGGCTACATTGCTCCTGGAAGCTCTAGGGAGAACCTGCTTTCTTGCCCTTTTCTGCTTCTAGAGGCTGCCTACATCCTTTGGCTCGTGGTCCCCACCCATCTTTAAAGCCAGAAACAGAGGGTTGAGTCCTTCCCACATCGCATCACTCTGACCTTCTCTTCCTCCCCCCTCTTCCATTTTTAAGGACCATTGTAATTATATCAAACCCATCCAGATAATCCAAGAGAGTCTCCCCATCTGAAGATCCTTGACATAATCACATTTTAGAGTCCTTTTTGTCATATAAAGTAATATATTCCTAGGTTCTGGGGCTTCAAATATAGACTATCTTTGGGGAGCCATTATTCTGCCTTCTACATACCTTTTTTGAATCCGTGTGTTGTGGGTAAGAGCATGTACTCTGGAGGCAGACCCTATAGGTTCAAATCCCAGCTCTGCTGATTATCAGCTGTATAATCATAATCAAATTTCTTAACCTCCCTGGCCTCAGTTTCCTCACTTTTAAAGAAAAGCTTTAATAATTCATACATATCTAGTTTTTGAGACTATTAAATAAATTAATAAAGATAAAGTGATTGGGCATGTTAAGTGCTATATAATTGTTAACTGTTAGGAAATAGAAGTATAGCAGTTAAGACAAGCTAACTTCTATCTATATATACAAAAAAGCCTAAGTGACTGTTCAACTGTTCAACCGGTAGCTATGATGCGCACTGACCCACCAGAGGGGCAGGTGCTCAACGCTTAGGCATGGAAACATAGAAAAAGACTGATGAATCTCAGAGGGAATGGGGAGGGAGGAGAGCGGGAAGAGATTAACCAAAGATTTTATATGCATACTAGAGGCCTGGTGCATGGATTTGTGCACCCAGTGGGGTCCCTCAGCCTGGCCTGTGCCCTCTCGCAATAGGGGACCCCTCAGGGGATGTTGGACTGCCAATTTCAGCCCAGTCCCCACAGGCCAGGCCGAGGGGCCCCACCAGTGCATGAATCCCCTGCACCAGGTCTCTAGTATGCATATCAGATCTTTTGGTTAATCTCTTCCCACCCCTCCCCCCCACCCCCCTTCCCTTTGAGATTCATCAGTCTGTTCCATGTTTCCAGGCCTGTGCACAGAGCGTCTGCCCCCTGGTGGTCAGTGCGCGTCATAGCTAGCAGTTGAATGGTTGGACAGTCAAACAGTCAGATAGTTGCTTAGGCTTTTATATATACTAGAGGCTCAGTGCATGAAATCTGTGCACAGGTAGGGTCCCTAGCAGCTGCCAGCTGCCAGCCATGGCCTCCTTTCCTCAACTGCCAGCTGCCGACCGGGGCCTTTCTTCGTTCCACGCTGCCCCCTGGTGGTCAGCACACATCATAGCAATTGATCGAACTCCTGGTTGGTCAAACTCCCGAGGGGACACTTTGCATAGTAGGCTTTTATATATATAGATAGATTATGAAAAAGTTTAGCCAGAGTCATAACAGAGGAACAGGCACTGCACCATGCAATTAATTTGTCTCAATCTTCCCCTAGGGCTTCTGAGTCCTGACCATTCAGCCAAAGGGATTCAAAGAGAAGAAATGAAAAAATCTCAAAGGAGGTTTTTATGGGTCAGGTCTGCAAATTACTTGCATCACATTCCATTCAGTTACTGCAAAGTAGGTTGGTAAATATGGTCTAACTAGGTCCCCAAAAAGAAAAAAATGGATTTGGTGAAAAGCTAGGCAGTCTCTGCCACAAGGAGCCACAGGGTCAACATGGACAGTGAAGTTCCAGCGACTCCTGGCCCTTCTGGCAAGCAGATGAGCCATTCAAACCAAGGAACACCTTGGTCACCTTGTGAAAGACCATTTCTGGAGGAGACAGAAGGCTGGATTGGAGATTTCTCCAGCCCAGACTATATGCTGTTTGCAAAAATTGGAAGCTGTGACTGTGGATATAAGGAGAATAGTTCCAATGTGAACATAGCCACATAGTTGCTGAATGAAGCAAGGACCACTGTGGAGATAATCAGTAAGCAATTAAGTAAGTGAATCTTGGATGAGAAAACAAATTTGGACTATAGATATGGATCTAATCATTACTGGAAAAACAATTGACTTTAAAGTAATTAAAGTCAAGGGGTGTGTAAGAGCAGGTACAGCGAGAATAGGACCAATGAAGAACAGAAGGAAAGGAAAACAGAGAAGAAATGACTGGGAAGGTGGCAGGAGAAGAGAGTGGGGACAGGGGATGGTTGCAAAAGAAAAGGCACCTTGTCAGCAGTGTCAGATGCCAACAAGAAATAAAATAGCAATGGCCCATTCCTTTAAGAAACAGAGGTCACCGGTATCTGTACCAGGAGCTATCCTGGTAGAATTACAGTGGGAGGAATGTTGCTGAAACAGATTGTAGTGTGATGGGAGCAAGGAAAAAAGAAAGGTGAAGGAGATAAGGTACATAGGGACAATTCTTCCAAGAGGTTTTATTGTGGAAGGGAGGAGAAAGATAGGAGATGGTGGTGAAGGGTTCCTTTTCTTTTCTTTTTTCTTTTTTTTTAAATTTTCTCTTCTTTTCTTTCTTCTTTTCTTTGCTTTTCTCTTCTTTTATATTCTTTTCTTTAATATTGGATAAGTTTGAGCACATTTCCAAGATGAGGAGAAATAACCAGTGAATAAAGGCTTGAAAAACAGAGAAGACAGGGATGATGGACAGGCAGGAGGTGGGAGGCAAATGAAGAACCCCAACGTGTCTCAGCAATCACCGTCCCATTCTTGTTAGGATACTGAGGGGACAGAGGAGCCCATTCCTGTAGGATGAGGCGGGGGGGACTGAAGAACAATGCAAAGTACTGGGGCTTGAAAGGCCCTTTCAAGGACATGCACAGTTGATTTTGTGCCACTCGACATCACTACGTGTAATTATGGAAATGAGCAAATAGCTTGATTCACACTCTGCCTAATAAAATGCAACTTCTATTTTCATTCAATAACCTGAAACCTCTCACCATACACCAGAGAACAGAGCAGATCCCAATCCTAATTAGGAGACTCTTTCATTTATTTATACCTACTTCGACCCAAAAGGCTTTAAGGTGATTAATTAAAAAGAAGTAATCCAGATAGTTCACCCCTTTCCTTGGATAAGGATTTAATGCCAGAACAATCACAGCAAGCAAGGCGTTTGGAGCTATTGCATCCCCTTAAGCCCATCACCAGGAGACTATAGAAACCACAACCAAGGCTTTCCAGTGCCTGAAGCAGGAAACTGAAGCAACACTACTCATTTTTTTAAGTGATAAGAAAAATCAGTGTTAAATGAACTTGATATAAGAGATTTAGTAGAATTATTTACGTGTATTGAGATCTAATCCCATGGCATAAATAACAGTGTTTATAAGTCATAATTAGTAATGAATCTGTTCTTTTTGAAAAATAGGAATAACTAACTGTCTAGATATTAGATGTGGGATGGCTAAAGAGGTCCAGAGAATCCTGCAAAGGTAGCAATGCAATAATGAACTCTAGGCATCAATCTTCGCATGGAAGCCACGGCTCAAGTAATGTTACTGTCTAGGAAGAAATGTAACCTGGCTTTGCAAGTTCAAATCCTAAACCAAGAACTGCAGGGTATGCACCCACTAGGACCCACTCGTATTCTCCCCAGCCCTCCATAATACTTCTCTTCCGGCATTTACTTTTCTCCATATTACTAACTAGAATTGAGCACACATTGTTTTGAATGCTTGTTTTACGGTCTGTCTCTTCCCATGAGAATGCACACTCCATGATGAGGTGAGGGATTTTTGTTTGGTCGGGTCAACATTATATCTCCAAAGCTTGTAATAGTCCCTAGCACTCTGTACATACCTTCTAAGGGAAGGAAAGAATGAATTAGTAGAATTGACTCATATTTCAGTCTACCACTGTCTGCCATTTCAGCCTCATCTTCCAGCGCTCCCCAGGCTCGAGCCACACCCAAGATTCCTATTCTTAAGTGGCCACTGCTGTTTCAAGCTCCTGTGTCTTTCACACAGTTTCTCCACTGATTTGGCATCTCTTTTTCCCCTTACCCCCTTCTCAACACACACACACACACACACACACACACACACACACACACACATCTTTTTCTGCCCCAAAGATTCCTACTCAATCTTCAAGCATCAAATATCTCAGCTTAAACATTTCTGTCTCCACAAAGCCTTCCCTTACCACCCCAGATGGTTTTCTCACTCTTTCATTCAACATTTACTCATTCGGCTGATGTTATTGAGGGTTCTCCATGTATCTGTTCCTGTGATGGACACAAAGAAAACAGACTTGTGGACCTTGTGTCTGTGGAGTATACAACAGCACCCCCGTGCCTTTCCCATCTCTATTTCAGCATCTGTCAACCTCCAATGCAATTGTGTTTACATCTATCTCCTCAACTGGATGCTAAAGTCCTGCAGGGCAACACCATTTTTTATTTGTTTTCATTTCCCCAGCACCTAGCGCAGTGTTTGCTGCTTGATAAATGTTTGAATGAATGAAACCACTTAATGACCAAAGAACATGAAATGTACTGTTTCTTTCCTTCATGTTAACAATCTTCTTTATAGTCCTGGCATTGTAGATTCCTGGAGCTGTTGGAAGTTATTTTCACTCATGGTCTTTTTCTCTTTCTTTCTATCCACCTTCTATAATGGCTCCCTCTCATTCACTATCTGCTTTGTGCTAGGCACTATGCTAGACACTGTATAATATTAAGTACCTCATTGCATACTCACAACAACACTGCCAAGCAAATAGGATTGTCCCTATTTTACAGAAAACTTTCCTTTTCCTTTCCTAATACCCCTTCTCATCATAAATATCCTTCCTTCCTTCGTTTTGCCCAGAGCCCTGCAGCCCTGCCCCCACCATTAGAGGAAGGCTCTGAAGCCTCCATGTTTTACAGGGAGCTCCAGATCCGTTTATCAGTTCGGCCACTCCTCCTCTGTTGCTAAACTTGCCTTTGACCATAAATTGTCCGATACAGATCTGGGCAAGGTAACAAGTCTAGACTATATTGATTTCCTTGACAAGTAACAAATAGAACATCATGATGAGTTATTTCAGTAAAAACCAAAAAGAGTTACAACTTCGGACAGCTGTCACTGAACCCAGTGCTACCTGAAGATTGATACCAGGTCCTCTCTCAGAGAAAAAGCTAACAACAGTCAGTCCTCCCCCTCAAGCCCTTTGATTGCTAGTATTTATGGGCATTTGAGTTATTTGGCAGCATCTACAGTGGCCTCAGTATGTCACACCTCACCGAGACATTATCCTATACACAAACCAAAGGGGGTTAGTAATTAAGGTATGAGAAAGACCTCACTGTACCTCAGCCTCACCTGTAACACAGTATTAAACATGCGTCCTCAGTCTGATTGTATGGGGAGGTTTGAGGGTATCTCCAGATTTTGAGTTCAGATAGACACTGTTGGAATCCCAACCCCTCCATTTGTTGGCTACTGACCTTGAGAAAGCAATTTAATGTTTCTTAGGATCTTATACCTTACGGTACAATGAAACACTATTCCCAGCCTCCATAGAATTTCTGGGCCAATTAGATGAAATAACATAAAGAATCTAGTGTTTCATGATTCATGTTAATTCCCTCTCCTTCTTTTGCCCTATCCTCCCTATTTCTTTTGCTTTATATCATGGAAATCTAGAATCTTACAACTCTAATGGAATGAGATATCATCGATGTCAAACACCCAACTTCTATAGAGAGTACTTCATTAAAAAGGACATCTCACTTCCAGGGCTCAATCACCCATAAAATCACCTCATGAAAGCTTACGACTGTACAAGGCAGTTGATGATGAATGAAGGAATGAACGAGTAAAGAAGTGACAAACGAATGGAAACAAAACACAGCCCCATACTTTTATGCTTCCTTGGCTATGACCCCATGATCCTTGGTAACCCAAATCTGTCTGTTGTAACATCAGTCTTTCTCTATTATGTGTGTGTTTGTCTGCCCCTCTCAGACTGAGGCCCTTTCACCACAGGGTTCATTTTCTCTAGCACCAGGGAGAGTACCTGGTACAAAGAACTGGATCAATACACATTTGGGTGAAAGATGAATGAACAGATGTCTGAATAATTTAGAAATCCTCTTTTCTATTAAAAAGATTTTACTATAATGACCTACACTCCTGCTGCTGTGCATGTATATTTTGTACAGTTATGCTGGTTGCGATCATTCTAACACACAGGTACATTCAGCACCGTGGACAGGGACCCTCTCCCAATGAAGGGGGTTGGGGTCTCCTTGGAATAAGGTGGATGTTCTCTGCATGAGAGAACGTCATAGGAATTAGAGAGTGTCAATATATGGAAATGTGGATACTAGGAGAGCCTGAAGCCTCATAAGCCTCTTTATAGAGTAGGCATCTGATAAATGCTAATTGATGACTGAAGGAAAATGAAATTCCATTGCATCTGATCTAAATTATACATGAAGACTGTCCTGACTCTTTGGGACTGATAATAAATGGAAAAAAGAAAAACACTTTGGAGCATAAATTCTTAAAGTGCAGAGAGTTTCTTCCCCTAAACCTTTCCTTAATTCTTTTGTTAAAAGAAGTTTTCTTCCTTTTTAGTGACAACAATCTCAATTCCACAAGGTCTTTGGAGGACTAATTATAAAATATGCTCTGTGCAATTTATAAGCCATGAATTACTGCCCCAAGCCCTGAGTTAGCCCTAGGAGTGGGCTGTTTGGGGAGAGTCGAGGAAGAGTCCCTGCCCTTAAGAAGCTCCCAGGTTCATGGGACCAACAGGTAGCAACATAACATAATAAAAACTGTATTGGTTTTCTAGGCCTTCCATAATAGATTGCCACCAAGTAGGTGGTTTAAAATGACAGAAATTAATCTCTCTGTTATGAACGCAAGAAGTCCATAATCAAGGTGTGAGCAGGGCCTCAGTCACTCCTGAGCCCCTAGGGGAGGCCCTGTTCCATGCTTGCTTTAGCTTCTAATGGTTGCTGGCTTCCTGGGCTTGTGGCCACATCACTCCAGTCTTTGCCTCCATCTTCTCATTGCCTCTTCTCAGTGTCTGACTCTCTTCTGTGGGTTTCGTATAAGACTACTTTATTGGATGAAGATCATACCTGAATATTCCAGGATGACCTCCTTATCTCAAAATCCTGAACTCAGTTACATTTACAAAGACCTTTTTTTCCCCAAACCAGATAACATTCACAGGTTCTGGACATTAGGATATAGAAACATCTTTCATATGGGGCCACAACTCAAGCCACTGCAATAACTAAGCATGCCAAGTGTAACTGTCTTCATATGAAGAGAAGAAACTGAGGTTTCAAAAGGTTAGATAATTGGACCAACATCACAGAAGTGGGATTTGGAAGAACTGGGACTTATGCCCAAGTCTGACTCAAAGGCATTTGCTCTCTACTTCTCAACTATACCTCAGTCATGAGGTTATAATATAGTATCATGCAGGGTCCCAAATGATTATAAGATCTAACTCAGATCAAGTAAGAAGGATTGTGAAAAGCCTTGCTGAGACTGGTCTTGAAAGATGCATGGGTAGTAAAAATGTTGCCTGTAAGGAGATAATGATGCATACATAAATAAGAATAAAATACTATATAATGCACAGTTTGCCATAATGAAGGTGAAGTAAACATATTTTTTTAAAAAAAAGCCATCACTACCGGGATGGTGATGGGGGTAAGAGAGCAGGAAGCTGAAAAGGCTCCCTGGATGGGTAGCAGTTGAGAGAGAACTAGAAAGAGAAATGGGATTTGGATGTACCAAGACGAAATAGAAGGTATCACAAGCACTGAGAATATTAAAACAAAAGCATGGGAATCTGGACAAATATAATTTGGCTACGGTGCAGGGTACTTGAAAGCGATTATTGAAAGAAAGAGAGATAAGGCTGGGAGGCTTGGTAGGGGCATTTGATGAAGCAACTTAATGCTGTTCTTAGGAACTTACACTTGACTCTAAACTGTGGAAGCCAATGAATACTTCTTTTCAAGATACACAGTGAAAGAAGCTGATTTTTAAAAAAAGTCAAGGAAAATTAGATTTCCCTCTTGTTCTTCTAGCTTCTTTGTGCCTTCATTCTCAAGTTCAATCCTAATTAATCCTTCCTTTAGCCTTTGTTTTGTGAAAGAAGGTGGTAAAAGAAAGACTGGCTCTGAGGTATGTTACGACTGTAGTAATTTTAAAATGGTACAGTGTCAGCCATTTGCTCCCTGTTAGGAAAGTAACTCAATTGTTTCTGGTCTCAGGGCAGAAACTTGATTATCAGCTCCTTTAAGCTCTGCAATGTGTGGTCTGTTTCCATTGACCATCTCTCAACCAGCTGAACAGTTATGTCTAGACACTGCTGAGGCCTAATAGGGCTGGAATGTCTAATGAACTTGCAAATGTTTGATCACAACTCCTTCAAATTGAGAGGACATGACCTTCAAGTTCACTGAAAAGAATCTGAAGCAGAGTGAAACAGGGTGAGTAGGGGAGCTGGGGTCATTTCCTTATACTGGAGGGGCAAGTCAATCCCCACCATCACTTCCAGTCTGGCCCTAGATGAGACCATATGACATAGAAACAATGACTGCTCACCTCTGACAGCACCATTGACTGTGCACCAGCAGCTCCTATGGCTAAAGTCAAAAGAGGAATTAAAAACAAGAATCTAAACAAAGACCCTTCCAGAACACTTCTTCCTTGTCCCCTGAACCTATTCATCTGCTTCTCCCATCACCTTTCTCCACTTAGATGAGATGAGTAAGAGAAAACTGACCTTCTGCTTCTTCAGCATAAATGAATATCTGGTAACAGAAAGCAGGGAATGGTGTCAAATGAATCTTAGGAGACTTTACTGTAAAGGAAAATACTTAATTATGCCTAGCATTTGTAGAGCATATTATGAAGCACTTTCACATGCATAATTCCATTTTATCTTTACAGAATTGAGGAAACAATACCTTAAGCATGCTTAGGCTTGTGTCTGGAACATAGCAGGTGTTCAATAAACATCATTCTCTTCCTCATTTACCACTGAACTATTCTTGCTGTCTGTCACCTTTTCAGCCTGACTCTAGGCTGTCACTTCCCATTACTCTCTGCAGTGAAAACTAGGGCAATATTGTTCTCTTCCTTTCCTGCTAACAAACAGAATCCTACCAAATCCCTTTAAAATGAACCTGCAGAAGTGCAGAGTGACAGTTTTTGTAAATCATTTTAATGGGAAAAAAATTATTTCTCTGCTCAACATGAACACAGCCTGGGTCTGTTAAACTAGAACAGTCAAACACCAGCAATCTATTTCAGCTGCCTAACAACCAAATTACATCAGGACATATTCGGTCCAGATAATTGCCTCATGATAAGTTATGCAGATGATCAGAAATGTTAGTACAATCACATTATCATGGCTTTTTCTATGTCGTGCAAGTAGGAGACTGGCCCTTTAAAACAAACTCATGGGAAACTTGTGATAAATATAATAATTCATCCGTAGCTAGAGTTCTGCAGAGTGTGGGATATTTATTTCCCATGTGAATCTTTCCTCCACAGAAAACATCTATGCACACTAGCTTTCATATGTAGCTCTACTGTAGGAAAACAGTTAAAGAACTGCTGGCATGCACCTCTTTTCTGTTGCCTGCTGTGTTAAGTAGAACTAGCCCCTTTCCGTGTCTATCAACATTGTATTCATCCTTCAAAGTCATTGCCAAATCCCCTGCAGTCAGAATTAACCACTTTCCTGGCTCCCACAGCTGGGTGCAGGAATGACCGATTAGCCCTTAATTCTTTCTGCACGTGTAATACTTGGTTGTTCATTTGTTAGGCTTCTCTACAAATATGAAGGCAAGACAACACCTTCTTTATCTTTGTAGTCTCTCCAGGGCCTAGTGTGGTGCCTGGCACTTGGGTGGTGTTCAGCAAACGCTTGTAGAATTTAAATGCAAGTTGGGTAAAAAAGTATAGCACAAACAATCATTTTTTGAAACAATCTGAAGACCCATGTTGTTAGAGCCCTCCTGGTTCAGAAACATGGGAGCCTCAGTGGAGACCTTGTTCATTGCCTACAGTGTGTACTCAGCAGGGCCTATGGTAAAGGAATCTTTCTCAATACTATATCGATGGTTGGGGCATTATACTGACCCCAAGACACTCTGAGGCCTTTACAAGTTATAAAGAAAAGAAGATTTAACTAAACTCAGCATGACAATCAAGGTGATCAGTCTTTATGAGCAAGGAGTCCCAGGGACCCTCCATTGACATATGTCAGTCAGGCCTGCCAATCAAAGAATTACCAAGTCAGAGGAGTCATCAGGTGATCTGGAGATCATATGATCAATAGATATGGAAAGAACCAGACCCCACTTCCGATGTTTCATTGTATAGAGCCATGGACTCTGAATATTTTAGGACCCTTGGGAATAGGGGTGCTGCTTCTTTTAATCACCTCTCTAATAAGCTACTTGCTCTTGAATTCTGAACTCAGAGTCTTCTGGGAAAACCCAACCTAAGTCCATGTTTAACCACTAAGACTCAATATCCACATTTCCAGCATAGCCTAGTTCATAAACAAAAGTGTATTATATTAAGATGTATGATAATTCTTTGTTAAAACATTATTTGATTACTTTTAATTTTACAGATCATTTCCCTACAAGGTTTAAAAATAGTTAAATGTATTTGTGTATACACGCACACACAGAGAAATCTCATTTGGAATGTTCTACAAATTGAACAAGCCTTTTAAAGTATATGAGTATCGGAAGTTGCCCTTAGAGTCCCTGACTGACAGTTGTGTATCCCAGTCTTGACTCCGAGTGCTTCCCCCAGCACCAAAGCTGCTCCACTGATCAGTGGAATCAGGCAAACAATCTCTCCAACTCCTCCTTCTCTCCTCCTTCTCTCTTCTTCTCCTCCTCCACTTCCTATTCCTCCTTCTCTCTTTCTTCTCTTTCTATTTTCCAAATTCATGATCATTAAAAAATGCTAAGCCATTTTTAATTCCCATTCTTGCTACACTAGCAAATCTGAATTGTAAAGTAAAATCAGCCCTGTAAGATGAAATGGATCTATTATTTCCTGTACTTCTCCATGAGCTGAGAGAGTGACAAATGAGGGACCAACACACCAGGGCAGTTTGCGTTAATTAATACTAAATTTACTGAATTAAACAATGAATTTTAAAGAAATAATTCTCAGATGTCATTTCAATTAAGGCACTGCCACTGCAATAATGGATGTGGGTGGTGCCCAGCAAAGTTGATCATGGCACTGTTACAGGAAGCAAGAAAGAAAAGAAAGCCCTTCTTCTGGAAGAAGAAGAAATCACAGAGCTGCTTGGCTATGAAATCTCTCTACCTTTTCAAACAAAAAGATGCATCTCAATTAAGCTCAATAACCTAGAACAGGTCAACTTAGCAGTGTCTCCATTTCACTAAGGCAAAGCAGAAGTCATTGCTTCCCTGGACTTGAGTGGAAAGTAGAGCAGATTACAGCAGATCCTTCAATAAAGTTGTTTTGTTCTTTGTAATTTTGTTATAATGTTGATGAGATGCTGTAGGAACTTAACTCTTGTTTATATTAATTACCCTCTGGTGAAATTGGTGTTGTTATACAAGTCATTTCACTTCAAGTCATAGAACCTATCAATGACATTAAGTGAGGACGTGCTGTATTTAGGGTGAACGTTTCTAACTGACACAGTCTTGGCTTTCCTTCCCAAAATGATTGCCTCTGTTGGACCCTGAGAAATGAACCACAGCAGCTTCATCATGTTTGGGAAACTGGAGCATGAAGGGGAGAGGAATCACAGCCACAGAACGCAGATCAAGAAGAATCTCGTGAAAAGTCATCTAGTGCAACTACAGAGTTGTCTAAGCAACAATGAGGATTCAGAAATTGGAGCCTAATCAAGACCACACAGTCCAGACTTCACATCTGCAGCCTGTCATTTCTCCCTGCCCAACAACGTGGGTCTCTACTGGTGCCAAGTATAAGAAAATATACTGAAAAGACTCATTGAAAAATGAACTAGCAAACAAAATAGGTAGAGAGCAGGCTGACAGCTGTGGGGTTAGGGTAGGGGGGTGGAGGGGTAGAGCAAAAAAAGAGAGAAAACAATCATGGCATGGACAACAGTGTGGTAATTGCCAGAGGGCAGCAGTGGGGGACTTGGAGGAAGTTATAGGAGGGAAATGGTAATGGATGGAAACTGGACTTGAGGTGGTGAAAACATAATACAGTGTACAGGTGATGTGATGCAGAATTGTGCAACAGAAACTTGTATAATTTTTTTAACCAATAAATTCAATAAAAAGGAAAAAAATGCAAAAACATTTAAAAATAAATAATACAAATTTTAATTAAGAGAATCAGTCAGAGAATCAGTCCTCTAATATGTCACCAAGAACAGGCACGCAAAACACCTCTTGGTTTCGGTTTGTTCATCTATTAATTACTAACTGAAGGCTAACTCCCCATGTACACATAACACTCTATCCTCCTTGATTAATATTCACTGTCCCACTAATTAAACTCTGAACATGTTCACTATGTCTGGAAAACAAAACGTGAGAGCTACATGATTGGTCTGAAGCAGGATGGTGAGGAGGATGAGGGAGTGAGTAGCCAGGACTTGTCCTCAAAAGTCTTTCCATCTATGTCCTATGATGTGAGCAGTGTAGAAAGGATGGAAGAGACACTATCCATCTAACAGTGTTTAACTAACCATCCATTGCAAATATGTGTATGTGTGTGCACACGTGTGTGTATTTGTCTTCTGTATTTTAGAATTTTTCATAAAACGAATAGCTCTTCTGGCCTGGACACCCCTGGGAATTTCTGTTCATTTTCACAATCTGAAAAAAGAACAATTTCATTTTTTATTATAAATATTCATGTGTTCAAGATTGTGCATGTCATTATAATTCCCAAATTAGTTCAGAAGGAAACTGACATTTTATTCAAATTCCTTTAATCTTCACTGAAACAGAATAGGATGACATTTTACTCTAAAAAGAAATAGAAAATTTTCCTTGTCTTTGTCATCTGAAAGTTTCCCATTCCCAATGAAATTCCATTTACAGAGCTTCCTCCCAGTGTTACTAGAAGAATCCAAGTGATGAAGAGGGTGAGGACATTACAAAGTCTATAAGGAAGGAACTGACCTAGACTATATTAAAGCAAAATGAAGGTGACAGTATGAATCATATATAGTAGCTTATTTAGTTCCTACACCAGCCTATTATTATCCCTCACTCTACAGATGAGGGTCAGAAAAGTTAATGGTTTACCTAAGGTCAAAACAGTCTGAAAATAGTAGCATAAGAATGTAAATGTTGCTATTTGGACTGCAGATCTAGTCATCTTTCCAATCTACCATAGCTGCTTATAAATCCAATAAGCCCCATAGATTATAGTTCTGTTTGTAAAAGCTTCTCACCAGCCTGACTTCCTCCTAATGAGCCACGTGACCTACCTACCACAGTGACTCCTGTTTCACTGAAGAATAAAGGGAAGCATAAAGAAATTAAGTAAGTTAAAAATATATTATATAAAAGCACCTGAAGTTATATACATTCTTGTCCTTGAATATTGTCACATAAAAAAAATATATGCAAGTTTAAGTAGAGGAAGAAAAAATTGGAGAAATTATGTGCAGGACAACTTGTTAACCATACAAGGTGGGGTCCAGATTCCTTTCATGAACACAGCTTTATTAGTTTTCTGGGCTGTGTAACAAATTACAAAGTTAGCAGCTTAAAACTCATTACCCCACAATTTCTGAAGGGCACCGCTTAACTGACTCCTCCACGCAGGATCTCACAAGGCCAGAAGCAAGGTGTTGGCTGGGTCTCATCAGAGCTTAGCATCTTCTTTCAAAAATCACACAATTGTTGGCAGAATTTATTTACTTGAAACTGAACAACGCAAAGCTAGCAAAAGAATCTAACTTCAAAAGATGCTTAACCCCTCTTTGAAAGGGCTCATCTGATTAGGCCAGACCTACCCAGATAATCTTCCCTTGATTAACTCAAGGTCAAATTAATTAGAGACCTTAATTATATCTGTAAAATCCATTCACCTTGACTATCTATATAAAGATTAAGCAACTGGCCGACCAGCCAACCATTCAACCATCCAACTGGTAGCTATGATACGCACTGACCACCAGGGGGCAGATGTTCAATGCAGGAGCGGAAACCACAGGCATGGAAACATGGAACAGACTGATGAATCTCAGAGGGATAGGGGGAGGGCAGGAAGAGATTAACCAAAGATCTTATATGCATACTAGAGGCCCAGTGCACAGATTCATGCACTGGTGGGGTCCCTCAGGCTGGCCCCTGCCCTCTTGCAAACTGGGACCCCTTGGATGATGTCAGAGAGCCGGTTTTGGCCCAATCCCCGCAGACCAGGCCGAGGAACCCCACCAGTGCTGCACGAATCCATGCACTGGACCTCTAGTATAATATAACATCACCACGGGAGTGACATCCATAATATTCACAAGTCCTGCCCACAATCAAAGGAATGGGACTATATCTGGAACATACACTAAGAAGTGGGACCCTTGAGGGTCATCTTAGAACTCTGCCTACCCCAGAAGCAATTCCACTCCCCAACTTACAGTTCTCATGTTCATGTTCAATATATTACTGGTAAGCCATACACCAATGTGACATCATTTCTGGGTCCATTGCAGGTCTTTCAAATGGACGCCAGATCATTACTCAATCAGTTACGCCAGGATGAGTATCTAACTGTCATGCCTGGCACAGAACAAAGAAGCCAGATAGGCCAAAGCAAATAAAAGACTCAATGCTTTCTAAGCAGACACTCCAATGTACTCTGAAGAGAGCTGGATTACACTATTTATAATTAGTAGCTAAAATTTTATTTATGAAAATTGGTAGATCTCTTTCACACTCATAGGCTTAGTCACCAATGAAGAACATAGGAATTCAACAAGGAGGAGACCCAGAATAAACAAAGGGGCTGTTTCAGGGTCTGTAAGACTAGACCTCTTTAAAGTTTTGTTAGAATTCAGCTTTAGGAAGAACTGGGGGGGAAGGGGAAGGATCCTAGAATAAGCATCCAAACACCTAGAACAGTGGTTCTCAACCTTCCTAATGCCGCGACCCTTTAATACAGTTCCTCATGTTGTGGTGACCCCCAACCATAAAATTATTTTCGTTGCTACTTCATAACTGTAATTTTGCTACTGTTATGAATCGTAATGTAAATATCTGATATGCAGGATGTATTTTCATTGTTACAAATTGAACATAATGAAAGCATAGTGATTAATCACAAAAACAATATGTAATTATATATGTGTTTTCCGATGGTCTTAGGCGACCCCTGTGAAAGGGTCGTTCGACCCCCAAAGGGGTCTCGACCCACAGGTTGAGAACCGCTGACCTAGAATGTGGCCCTAATTTGCACTATACTCTTGTGTCTGAGTAGCTCTCTTCCCCTCCATGTGTCTCAGTGTCCTCGCCTATAAAATGAGTGAGAGACCTGCTCAAGTTGAGATGATGTCTAAGGTTGCTCCTCTCCTCCATATAATTGCTGTGATTTTTGGTCACGTGGAAGGGCCTGGAGTGCAGTCCTTCAGCACCCTTACGAGTCACTACAGTGACAGATCTCACTTCCCAACCAGCATGGTCCTCTTCTGGCATGCGAGGAATCAAGGAAAGATGTCCTACTAAAGGAAAGCACCTTTTCCTGTGTAGTCAGGAACATTTTTTACAGGCCAATATCTTTCCCCTTCTTGGTGTTTCCCCTTCAAATAAAATATTAATCATTCTTAAGCTCAGGTACAGTTGATGGTGCCTGTCTTGTAAGTCCATGGACAAGTCATTTAACCACCTAAGCCTGTTCCCTGTTTAAATGGAGATAATGATGCCCACTCAAAGAGGTGGTAAGATAATTCACTAATGGATGTACAATCAACTATCCAGCAGGAGTCCTGGCACACAGTAGGCACTTTTGGTCTATCCTTAGTACCCTCCATCTTCTTAGAAGGCCAAATTTGAGGGCATTATTTATGAAAGGTTAGAGGCTGTCTGCCTGCTAAGTGAGCTTACAGAGAATTCAGGTCTGATAATCAAAATTAATAATGGTATTCAATCTAATTTTCCGAGCCAGAGGAGTGGAAGGCTGAGCTATAATCAATCTTTAGAGGTCAATTCACAGGGGATTTGCCAGGTAAAGGCTTAGTGTGTCCCCTTGTGCAGAAAAATGTCACACTCTCATCCACCCTATGCGCACACTTGTACTAAGATGCCCTGTGGCTCTCTTAGACCATTGAAAATACACCCACCCTCTTATCTGCCCCTAGGTAGCCAACTCTTGGTTAATGTCAAGTCTTTCTTTTATAAATTGTGAGTTGTTTGATTAATTTCTAAATAGGATATACTTGTCTTGTACATGGAGCAAAAATCAAAAGTGTTTGCTTTTAGTCTCCTTGCCACTTCTAAGTACAAACAACCAGATGCCAAATTCCTGTGGATCCACCATCGATAGGATTTACCAATATGTGTGTATATTCTCCCACAAATGATAACATACTACATGCACTGCATTTTCCTTTTTTTCTGCACCTTATTTTTTACAATACATGTTGTCTGTCATCCCATATCTGTACATTGCAAATTGCTTTATTTTTTATTGACTGCATAGTATTCTATTGTATGAATGAACCATAATGTGTATATACATACACATATAGAAATAATATTTGTATATATTTTCCCAATCTTTAGCTTTTTCAGACAAGCTATTGCTATTTCTATAATTAATAATCTTCTGTTAATATTAGATATTATTAGAAAAAAATTGGGGGATAAACTCCAAGGAATAAAATTGTGCCAGCTCTTCTAATTGTTTTACATGTATTCACTCAACAAATATTTATTGAGAATCTAGTATGTATCAGGCCTTATTCTATGTGCTAAGGATATAGCAGTAGACAGAATACACAAAATTTTTCTTGTGGTGTTTTTACATTTTAATTATAATAATTTAGATTCTAAGGATAAAAACTCCCTCCTGTCCTTCATCCAGCCTCAATGAGTGCTTCCATAAAAGTTCAATTTTACAAGCATTTACTGGGAAACTACACTGTCCAGGGTCAGATCCCAGGTTTGTCCTTTACAAGTTGTGTAACCTTAGGCAATTGCTTTAAACACTCTGAGCTTCATTTGCTCCTCTACAAACTTTGGATAATGAGTGCCTAACTTCTTAATATTGTGGTGAAGATTACATGATAGGATTTTGTAATCCTCATAGTAAATGACTCATTCCATGTTTTTCATCAATGTCTGTTAACTGAATTGATAGCACATATAAACTACTTAGTTCAGTCCTTAGTAAGAGAACTAATAAAATAATCAGTGTACTTCATAGAGACTCAATAAATATATCTTCTTCTTCCTTGTATTCCCCTACATTGTAAGGTGGTGAAGTCAGCCTGGATTAAGACTAAAAAGCCCACAGTAGAGCCTTGGCCAGGTGGCTCAGTTGGTTGGAGCATTGTCTCCTACCCCCAAAAGGTTGTGCCTTCAATTCCCAGTCAGGGCACATATCTAGGTTGTGGGTTCCATTCCCAGGAGGGGTGCATACCAGGGGTAACCAATCATATTCTCTCCTCCCCCTCCTCTATCTGAAATCAATAAACATATCCTCGGGTGAGGATTTTAAAATGAGTCCACAGTACAATTGAAAAATGGCAGCCAGATTTAGTTTTGAATAGTTACTTACTACACATCCACAACTGGTATCAGCAACAATGCATCAATGTCCACACCTGCATTCAACACCCAATTTCAGATTCTAAATCAAACTTTCTAAGAAACAGGCCTCTCTACAAGCAATAAGCTCCCTCCAGCATTCTCCTGTGTCCCCTCCTCCGGGGAAACGTTGGGAGGACTGTTCCAGCCACTGCTTTGGCAAGTTTTGTCATTTGTGCCTCTTCTGTAATGAAGCAAGTTATTGAAATTATGGGCTGTTGGCCATTTCTCCAAAAAGAGAAATCTTTTCAGCATGACATTTATGTGGAGTGGGATGTTTATCAGCAAAGAGCATTTCTTCCTAAAGCAGCAAATGACTCCATGAGGTAAAATTATGGGGTGATCTCATACTGATGTCGAACAGGAAGGGGGAAATGTCAGCAGTTACATCCAGAAGATTGGAGTGTCTGTAATGTGTCCTTCCCACGGCGCACTTAGCATGAAGGGCTATTTCTACAAGCCATTTCCAGGGTATTTTACCTGGAGTAACACAAATACCTGATCACCATAAATAGGGAGAAAATAACAGGCACTTTGACTTCTGGAAAGAAATGTACTCATTACTATCAAAGAGAGGAACATTGGGCTGATTGAACGTATATAAATTGACTGAAGACCTGTCTAGTGGCTAATATATCCTCTCCTCTCCATTAGTCTATGACTGCGTTTTTTAAAAATCCATTTCCACAGTGCTGCTTAATAATAAATATAAAATAAAGTGAAGGTGATTCTCCTTTCCCAGCAAACAGAGAAAAATGGGTCTTGTCTCCCACCCTGGAAGCTGTAGTTTGTTCATATAGCTAGTTCTTTCCTAATCTTGGGGCTAGCGCACACATTAAAACTTGCATGTGACAGTATCAAACAATTGCCCTCACAAAGGCAAAATGAAATATGGGAATAGCATGGCCCAAAAGTCAGAGAGCCTAGGGAACATTGCTTTTCTGTCCTCGGCAAGCTGTCTTCAGCCTAGAGAAAGATGCCTCCTTTCCCTGGAATGGCTCTGTATGGAGCGTCCTCCCCATATTGTCCTTCCCATCACTTCTCATTCATCCTTTAAGAATCACCTCAGCTGTTATCTTGGCAAGAGTTCTTCCTGACACAACCAGGTTTGGGTGCAAACCCCACTGTGTGTCCTCAGACCTCTGGGATATCTTCATTTGTCTCTCTCCTTGAAGAAACACTTAATCCTGCACGGGAAGATCATGCTGCATTTACCTCTATAATCCCAGCAACTAGCCCTGGGCCTAAAACAGTGATGGCGAACCTTTTGAGCTCGGCGTGTCAGCATTTTGAAAAACCCTAACTTAACTCTGGTGCCGTGTCACATATAGAAATTTTTTGATATTTGCAACCATAGTAAAACAAAGACTTATGTTTTTGATATTTATTTTATATATTTAAATGCCATTTAACAAAGAAAAATCAACCAAAAAATGAGTTCGCGTGTCACCTGTGACATGCGTGTCATAGGTTCGCCATTACTGGCCTAGAATGTAGTTGGAGCTCTTTAATGCTGAATGGAGTTGCATGGATGGGAATAAACAGATCCAGAGTGGCCCTTGGGGTAGATCTTGTACATGCTCCTCATTTAATAGATACCGATATGAGATCCAAGGAAACTGAGAGGTTGTCCAACATCATACAGCATGTTAGTTGCAGAGTGAGGATTGGAATTCAGTTCTCCTAAATCCTAGTCCAGGACTCTGTGTGTGTGAGGTTCTGTGTCATGAGCATGGCTCATGACTTCAATGAATTTATATTTCAAATACAAAAGGAACTACGGGATGCATGAGGCACGGTTGAATGTAACCCTTAGAGATGTACAAATGAAATAGTATGGGAGTACGGAGATAATATGAGGTTGATTCCAGGGCAACTATAGCAGACACTTTTGGTGTTTTGAGTCACATTGTCTTGGCCACCTAAGTTTCAGCATCTCACCTTGAGCAAGCACTTTATATTTTCTGCTCCAGTGCCAGGAGTCACTCAACATTTATACAAGCCCCCTGGAAAGGAGGGAACAACCTCTGGGGGCAATGTTCAAAAATAAATACCTTGACCACCCATCCTTCAGTTGGGGAAGACATTTCTTAAATATATATTTTCATTGATTTTAGAGAGGAAGGGAGAGGGAGAGAGAGATAGAAACATCAATGACGAGAGAGAATCATTAATCAACTGCCTCCTGCACGCCCCCTAATGGGGATCGAACCCACAACCCTGGTGTGCCCTGACGGGAAATTGAACCACGACCTTCTGGTTCATAGGTCGACACTCAACCACTGAGCCACACAGGCCAGGCTGGGGAAGACATTTTTTTCTTTAGTAATGGAAGTCCTGGAGAAACTAAACCCTATTGCCCACAATGACCTTGAGAACACATGCTTTCATTGGAGTTTTCTCCCTCCATCTCTTTCTCTCGGCTCCTTCACATCAGCTTGCTATGATCATGTCCCATATAAACTGCCTGCTCTCAGGCTCTGCCTCAGGGGAAACCAAAATTAAAACAGGAAGTCAGAGGTTCAGGGTTGCTTTAAGACTTCCCTGGGCTCCAGACACTTGCCTTCATGGGTCCCTCTCCATTAAAAAAAAAAAAATATATATATATATATATAAATATAAAACATTATATTTTACCACAGCCTTGGTATAAAGACAAATATAATCTAGGCTGTAGTCATTGTTATATGTTCATTATTAATATCCTGCTTTTCCTTGTGACTTTAAAAGCATTTAAAATTAAAATACTGTCATGGCCCTGGGCGCTGTGCTCCCAGTGCCTAATGGATGAGTCTGTCCGGCAGTTAGAGGAACAGCAGGAAAGCCTCAAGGATAAAGCGACATTGAAGCTCATCCTTAAAGAATGGGCTTAATTTGAACAGACACAGACTTGGTCTTCCTATCCTTTCAACACAGATTATTGTTTTTTAATATTTATATAATTACATTCGTAAATCATGTTTATTGTAGGAAATGCGAATCATTCCGAAATATTAAGATAAAAATAACAGTCACTTTTAATTTTACCAACCAGAATAAACTCAACACTTTTTTTCCTGCGGGTGTTGGTTTTGTGTTTTGGGGTTTGGAGCTTTTTTCCTTTTTTTTTTTTTGCATCATGTACATATATACGTGCGACCTCAGTCTTGGAGATAGTTTTTTCTTCTTCCTTTTTTTCCCCTGGTATCATGTCATCATGTATTATCGATGATGACAGTATGTCTTTTGTCTGACAGTGACTTCTTAAAGTAATGTCTTTTCTGCCTGGTAACTTTCAGAACTTTGTCTTTATGCAGGAATGTTGCCCTTTCATTCCAGTGTGTCTAGGGCGAGATGTCATATTCTCTCCTCCATTCTTCAACTTCTCTTTCACAGTTTCCAACTCTTTACCCCTCTCTGCTGTATTCTGGATGACTTCTTCCGTTCCATTTAGCCACTCCTCCCGCATGGCTGGGCTACTGTTCAAATAGTCGTCAAAGGTTTCTTCTCACCCATGGCAATATTTTTCATTTCTAAAACTAGCTTTTTTCTCTCTCTCTCAGATTTGTCTGTCCTCTTTTATTATCTCCATTTTTTAGGGATTCTATCATTTTTCAACTTTGAAAAACAATATATTAAGGTACGTTGTCAGCTGACTATTATTTCTGCTTTCTCGGGTATCAATGGGTCCATTTCTTGCATCTGCTGACCATCTGTCACGATGGTGTTTCTTAATGCTCTGTATTAGCTGCTCCTCAGCTTATCTTCGATTGGGATTTTCTTCAGTGGGAGCCTGGGGCATGTGCTCGATTATGGAGCCCTCCCTTGGAGGATATTGCCTGGGTGCCTGAGCCAGGGTCACAAGGTTCACTGGTCCTAGGCCTGTTCACTTAGTCCACGGCTTGGGTTTCCCATGTATGCAGGCAGTGCTCGCTCAGGGCATGGACTCCCTGGTAAATCTGATTCCACCTGAGACCCACCAGAATAGGCAGCAATCTTTCAGCCACAGCTATACAGTCTGCCATTCGGACAAATAAATTTGCATTTACTTAAATTTTGCATCCTGTCTTTTATCCCTTCATTTTTATAATATGAGTATTTAAATAACGAAAGGCCCCTTAACCTGGAGCCTCCAGAACTTTAGGCAGTTTATAGGATAGGCTGAAATTGTCTGAATTGTTTGTGCTTTTTTTTTCTTTCCTGAGGAGTCCATAGCTTTCATGACATTCACAAAGGGATCCCAAGAAAGCTTGGAAACCGATACAGGGGTGGGCAAAAGTAGGTTTACAGTTGTTCTTAATACAATTATCAATCAATAATAACACAAGAATAAAACCTGTGTTTCACATGCTCACAACTATAAACCAACTTTTGCCCACCCCATATTTTAAATAATCCTAAATGTTTCCTAAATAAAGTTTAACCCTTAGAAATATACCAAGAGCTACAGCTATAAGTTTTAAAAGATTTTTCCTACATCTTTCTAGTATAGGTGAGAGGTGAGAGGGAAATGCTTGGAGTCCAGTGTGAGTGGGGCCACCACGTACAGGCAACAAGAGGGTTTCTTTCAGAGAATGTATATATTTGGGGCTTCATGGAGCTCAGGGAGCAACGGTCTCTGGGAGGCCAGTCCAAGCACTTTGTGTGCCTCATCCAAACAACAGCCATCTGAGCCTGCGCTTTCTCTACACCCCTCATCCCTCACCCCTAGTTCCAGAGAAACATGAGGGCCCAGAAATATTGTAAAATAAATGTAATATGGCCAACATATAGAGACACTTAGCTACCAGCACATAAAATAGCACCACACAAAATTATTTTAAGATGAAAAGAATGATTCAAAATAATGAGATCAGCCTAGCCAGAGTGGCTCAGTTGGTTGAAGTGTCCTGTGCACCGAAAGGTTGCTGGTTTGATTCCCGGTCAGGGCACATACCTGGGTTGTGTGTGAGGTTGTTCTCTAGTCGGGAAACATATGAAAGGCAACCGATTGATGGTTCTCTCTTCTCTCTCTCTCTCTCTCTCTCTTCCTCTCTCTAAGCTCTCTCTCTTCCTCTCTCTAAGCATATCTTTAGGTGAGGATTTTTAAACAATACTTTAAAAAAAAGAAATAAAGGGGATCACTTTCTAATGACAAAAGGCCCCATTCACCGAGAAGGTGCAGTTATTTCAAACTGAAGGCACTGAGAAAACAAAGCCTCGCAATGCGTAAGTCAAAACTTGACACGACTAAGAGAAGCACTTGGCAAGTCCACCATCCTAAGAAGAGATTTTTAACAACTGAACACCGAAAAGTGACATCTCTGACCGTGTTTTCTCAAATAGCCTGGGACCAGGTGACTGTTCACAAATGAGATTCGGTGTGGGAACTTGCATAGACACACAGCTGGCAGGTGGCCAAACTTAGATTCCAATCCAGGCTCATCTGACCCCAGAGTCAAGGCACTCTCCGGTAGAGCCTGCTAACAAGCACCAGGGAAGAGATCACAACATCGGAGCGACTTTCTCATCCACAGAATGCATTCGGGTGAGTATTTCCCCCTCCCCAGCAGTTAGTTGCTATTTCTCCCACCTGTTAATGACTGGGGTTTGGGTGGGGGTGGATTTGGCTTCCCGAGGCGGCCCACACAGGTTGTCACACTGTCAAGGATCCCTCTATTAACAAGCTGTCAATACGCTGCCAGCAGCCGCCATTTGGTTTGTTCAGGGAGCAGGCGCTCTGGTGCGGAGACTTGGCTCCATCGTTCAGAGGAATTTGAAAAAATAAGGCACGAGGCAGATGTCTCCCAGTCTGTTCTTCCACGACAGGCCCGGGGAGATGGCGTGGGTTTTCACTGGAGGAAGAGGGAGACGGGCTTTCAAAATAAGTATAAAGGAGGGGAAAACGAGGCACGAAGGCGTGAAGAATTAGAATGATGCCCTTAAAAGTGCTGTCTTCCCCGGCCAGTGTGGTTCACTAGTTGATCGTGAGCCCATGAACCAAGAGGTTGAGGTTCTATTCCCAGTCAGGGCACATGCCTGGGTTGCCAGCTCAATCCCCAGTAGGGGGCGTGCAGGAGACAGCCAATCAATGATTCCCTCTCATCATTGATATTTCTCTCTCCCTTCCTCTCTGACATCAATAAAAATATATTTTAATAAGAGAAGAGTTGTCTTTCCTCTCCTGCCTCTCCTGCAGACTTCCCATGGGCAAACTTCTAAAAGCCAAAATTGTCTATTCCTTGCCACCGTGGACATCTCAAGCTCCAATTTTAATTATAGTTAAAAAGGCATGGTTTAGATTTTTTAAAGTGAAAGGTGCCATTTGCCTGCAAGCTTTTCAAAGTCACCCCAATGAAATATAGGGAAAATCTGTCTGTTTCTGAGGCCTCTGGCCCTTCTGTTAATTAGTAAGATTAACCTCTGAGCCGACAGGCCCCCCAACTCACCCCTAACAAAGATGTCTGCAGAAATGCCAGCTTTGCAGGTTGCTTCCAATAAGGTAATGGAAAGCCCAGCTTTTGAGCAACTACACTTAGAGCTGGGGCCTCAGTGAAAATCTTTGTTTGCACCTGTAGCCTCAGGCTGGACTCCTGCCTGCCTACCTACAGCTTCCAGCACCTGCGCCATGAAAATATGCTTGAATTCTCTCCAACCAGTAAGACTTCACAGCCAGCTCACCACAAAGCTTTATGTTTCCAAAAATTATACTGAAGCTGCCTTGGTTGGAAACGTGGTGTTTTAGTACTCAGATTTCAGGAAATTATAAAATACATCTATCTCTCCATTTCTGCTTCCTTTCCAGCTCACGTGACAAATAACATTACAGTTTAGGCCCAGGGAGTCAGTCAAAAGCATAGACTTACTTCATGATGGGGACCTAAGTTGGTTTAAGAAAAAGGAAATAGCCACTATCCTGACCTCTACCACCGCTAAAGAGAAGGGAAGAGGAGGGACATGCAGGTTTGGAGGTTGTTCAGACAGTGAGGAACAATGGGGAGAACAGAAAAAACTTGGGGATTTTCATGAATCTATGATCCAGTAGGATTCATTACAAGCACCAGGCAGGAGATCGTATTAGAACGAACCTGAAGGCGAACAAAGTTTCCCAACCTCCTGACTCCAACTGGTGCCCAATCCCCCATGCATGTTTCTCCCTATAGGATTTTCTCCTGTAAGACTTTAAGCTCCAAATCGAAAGGAAAGAATCAATCAGGCAACAGCGTTGGTTTCTTCTGTTGCTATGACTGCCAGGAATGCGAGAGGCAACATTTTCAGATTCTTCCAGTGTCTTCTATTGTCAGCTGTTATGGAACAGGGGTTGAAAAACTAAAACCCATGGGTCAAATACAGTCTATCACTTACTTTCATAAATAAAGTTTCCTGGAAATCCCAGCATGCCCACTTGTTTATGCATTGTCTATGGCTGCTTTTATGCTGCAACAGTGACTAGCACATTATAAAGAAAAGATCTCAAAGTTCAAAACATCTATAAATACTGGATAAAATATCTAAAATACATTTTCCAGAGAAGAGCTGAGATGAAAAGAAAGTAAGTAAAAAGCTGAACAGGGGAAAAAACCGAAGTCACACCCTGGCCAGGTGACTCAGTAAGTTGGAGAGTCGTTTTGTACACCAAAACGTTGTGGTTGGATCCCCCGTCAGGGGTCAGGGCAAGAACGGGAGGCAACTGATGGATGTTTCTATCACATCAATGTTTCTCTCTCTCTCTCTCTCTCTGAAAAATCAATACAAACATATCCTTGGGTGAGGATTTTTAAAAAATTAATTCACAAAAGCAAATAAGCTAGTGAATGATCCAAGGTCATTCTTTTCTCCCTGATTTGCAGAATGTGGGACCTACAATCAGGGACACCACAGAATTCTGGGACCCTAAGGAGTGAAAACCTCACCAGGCAAAGCAGCAAAGAAACTACCTTGCAAAGAAAGTTTGTCTATCTTAGTCTTATCGCTGGGTGAAGGGGAAACAAGTCTCCCCTGATAATTAGTAACCACAATCCCACCTGCAGGCAAATGTGGGGCTGGAATTTACACACTGTGGCAGGAAAACAGCTAAGGCAAGAATTTAATTTAAAATAGTTGGGATCAGTAGTAGCCTCATGGCTTGGAAAAAGCCAATGCATGTCCTCTCTGGAAGAAAGCACCTTATACACACGCAAGCCTTAAGGAATGTCCACCGTTAATGTTCCAAGGAACATGAGCTTCTAATAATAACTAACAACACACGAGAAAAACAAACCATGTAGAGGAAGTCAGCAAAGAACAAAATCAGTTCTACAAACAGCAGCAATAATACTAGTGACAATAGCTAACACTTGTATAGGTTATACTCCATGCTAGATACTCTTCTAAGAACTGTGCATATATTTGATCATTTAATCCTCAAAACAATCTATTGACTAGGAATTATTTTTCTTCCCATTTCTCCAGATGAGGAAAGTAAAGCGCAATGTCTTTGGATTTTACAATTATTAGAATTAGAATCTGGAAACTATGTATGTATTACATTTTAAGACCTAAGTGATTAAGATTATAAGTCTCAAAAGTGAACAGGTTTATTTGAAAGAAAGATTCAAAGAGAATTTATAGAAATAAAATAAATGAAAATTAAAACTCAAAATGTAGGCTACATAACAGATAAGACACAGTTGAAGCAAAAAATATTGAACTGGAAATAGTTCCAGAATGAAAAGAGTTTTATTCAACTAGAAGGTGAATGAATGCATAAAATATAATTAATAGTAATAATAAATATATAGCCCAAAGATAAAACATATGAATCAGAGGTTAAGAGACATAGGAAATAGAGCAATGAGATCTAAGACATGCCTAATCAAAATTTTAAAAATAGGTAATGGCTTGTAAATATATAATATTTGAAAAGATAATGGCGCAAAATTTCCCAGAATTGATGAAAGGCATGAGTTCTCTCACTTCTCATCTGAGTAGGATCATTAAAAGAACCCCACATTGAGATACAATATGATGAATCTATCAATCACCAAGTAACAGGAAAGACTGTGAAGGGACCCAGAGAAAAGGAGCTTACCTCCAGTGACATGGCACCTAGACTGACAGATGACTCCCAGCAGCAACAATGGAACACAGCTGAAGTGTTAGAATAGAATAGCTGTCACCTGGGAATTTTATCACCATCAAGGCAATATTTAATGAGGGCAAAATAAAGACAGTTTCACACAAATAAAACCTGGGTTAGTTTCCAACAGACCTTTCCTAAAAAACTGCTAAAGAATGTACTTTAGAAAGAAGGAAAATGATTTCATAATAGGTATGTTATTCCTTCCCCAGCTTTGTTGCAATATAATTGGTACACAAAGACTGCACATAATTGATGTATGCAATTTGGTGAGTTTGAACATATGCATACACTTGTGTTACCAACACCACAATCCCAGTAATAAACATATCCATCATCTCCAAGAGTTTCCTCCAAAGTGTCTATTTGTTGTTAGGTTCTTTCCTTCCTTCCTTCCTTCCTTCCCTTTCTTTCTTTCTTCTTTCTTTCTTTCTCCCTTTCTTCCAAAATGTCTATTTGTTATTTCTTTATCTTCCTTCCTTCCTTCCTTCCTTCCTTTCTTCCTTTCTTCCTTTCTTCCTTTCTTTCTTTCTTCTTTTCTTTCTTCCTTCCTTCCTTCCTTTCTTTTCTTCCTTCCTTTCCTTTTTTTCAGTGTAAGAACACTTAACATTAGATCATACAATCATACAAAGGAATATATTCAGCCATAAAGAAGAAAATCCTACCATTTGTGAGAACGTGGATAACTCTGGAAGACAGAATGCTAAGTGATGTAAGTCCTTCACAGGACACATACTGCATGATTCCTCTTACATGAGGCATCTAAAGTCCTCAAAGGAATAGAAGTAAATGATGAAATGGTGGTACCAGGGGATGGGGCAGAGGGGCATATGGGGCAGGAACAACTATGAGATAGGAAAGGGCAGAACCACAGAGGCTTGGAAGGGCAAGGGAAGAGGGTAGGTGCAGAGGACTCATTCAGGAAGCCTGGTCTTAAAGCAGGAGGAGCAGGAGGATGTAGAAACAGGGGAACTTAGGACACAGGACGGTTTGTTCCTTTGCAATATGAGGCATACATAAAACCAAGCATGTTGAAGAGTTGGTAGCGAAGGCCAAGGGAGGGGAAGAGCAGATGCAGAAGGAGCAAAGAGAGAAAGTAAAATGCTAGAGAACTGGCCACTCAACAGGTGAGAGGAACACTTTTCTGCTGTAAAAGAGGAAAGGAAGAAACCATCTCTCAGAAATACAAGGTAACTAACAGCAGAGAAGGAAGTGGCCACACACCCACTTTCCCACCATCATGTGCAGGGCCCAGTATCCGGCCTTCCTCCACAAATGGCGGCATGCACAGAATCCAGTCAAAGGAGCCTGAGCTTAGATTTAAAATAAACCTGGGTCCCAAGCCTGACAGCAACACTCAGCAACTGAGCAGCCTCGGGAAAGTAATTTAACATTTCTGTTCATCTCTTCCTCAGTCCTTAGCTGGAATCCTGATACCAGACCCGCACTGTTGGTGAGGATCCCATGAGTGGCATGTGAACCCAAGTTCTAACTTCTCCATCTATAGGCATGCAGACTGGACTAATGGACTTCCCAGGCTCCTTCTTGCTCTGATGTTCTCAACATCTACAGCTCTCCAGTCTATGACTTCCCAGGCATTGAAAGGAGGACGAGTTTATATGATGGCAGAGCACACACCTTGGAAGCTCCTGGCAAACTCGAGCAATGCTGTTCATGCTTTGAATGAAGAGGCAGGAGTCACAGAGCCTAGTGAACGAAGGAGGCTACGTGGTAACTTGCAGGTGATTTTTATGAGGGAAGTACTTTTCTAGAGGCTGACAGTCCCTCTCTAGATCTGGGAAGGTGGCAGGCTGCCAAAGCCACTGTCTTCACTCATTTGGAAAACATCCCTGAGTGCCTATTTTGTGCCAAGCACTCTGCTAGACACTGGGGCTATGACAGTGATTGAAACAGCCCAAAAGCATTGCTTTGAGCAACCAACATTCTAGTAAAATAGAAAATATATATGATAAGGTAATAAGGGCTATAAATAAAAAATAAAGCAGGGATGAGGAGAGAGGAGATGGTGGATGGATGCAGACGTTATTTTAAACTGGATTGTTGGAGAAGGCTACACTAAGAAGGTAATGCTTGGGTAAAGGCCTAAGAATGATGAGGGCAATAGCCATGTGGACATCTGGGGACCAGCAAACCAAGCAGAGGAAACTGTAGGTGCCAAGGTAGGAATGTGCCAGGTACTGTACTTTCAAGCCCGGATTCAGGAACAACGCTTGTCATGGCCAAGTGCATGGTCATTATGCCAGACTCCTCTTTAGACAGTTGCATGGAGCTCAGTTAATATCATAAGGAGCTGTTATAAATCAAATGGATTCAGAGTCGGTCCCCTGACCTCACCCCAGCTGTCTGCACACAGCCATGGGCCACCTGCAGGAGACCGTGAGAGCTACACTGAATTATTGAAAGCTCACGTGGCCTCTAGATATGGTTTCCTTAAGCAGCCAAACTACTTATTATATTTTGTTATTTTCCTTTTCTTTTTGACAGGACAAAACTATTGGAAAATCTATTTTGTTCCGCTAGAAGGGAAGCCCCTTTCCTACTGGCTCCAAAACAGACTCTAAGATTAAAGCTTCTTTCTTCAGAGAATAAATTCTATAACTCAGCACTGCTATCCAGTCACCAGGATTATTTATTCCAACATAGCAACGACCCCATAATCTGCTGTTTCACTCTCATTCTTTCTTATGCCCCCAATTTTATTTTTGCTCCTAGGTGACACATTTCAGGCAATCTTCTGGAGCCAACAAGAAGCTAATTTTGAGATAAGGATGGAAAAGTGTTCAAAAGTATTCATTACGAGGACAGGGGTGACTATTTAAAATGCTGATGTTCTGTTCTCCACGGGCCGCGAAGAAGAAGCTGAGAGTCTGGAGTGGTGAATTTCACGTCAGTCTCACTGCACATTCTGAATTGATCAGCCTAAGGTGGCTGATTCCTGCCTCCATCAGGAAGTGACATTTCATTTCCATGGCTCTTCAGTTGTCAAAGCCTTTTCACACGCCTTAATGTACTGTCACCTGGCTCCCTCCCTCCCCATTAACCACCTAATCACTAAATTCCATAGGCAGTCTTGATTTTCACTGACCTTGGCCTCCCTGCAGCATTTGCAGCTCTCAGCCAGTCCTCCCTGACACATTCTGCTGTGCCCTCGGCAATGAGACTCTATCCAGTTTCTCCCATCACTCTCCTTGCCAGGCCTTGTTGGTAGATTTCTCTTTCTTAACACACTCAAGGTTTGGAATTCCACAGGGTTCTGTTCCAGTTCTCTTCACAGTGAGATCTTCTCGTCGAGTGCCCTGCCAAGGGTCCCCAAACATGGCCTCTGGTCTTAAACATTCAGTCTCTGCTGATCTGGCTCTGGGTGTCCACTGTCAGGAGGACCTGGGGCTCTCACAGATGCCTCTAACTCAACAAGTCAACAACCAAATCATGTGCATCCTTTTGTAGCTGTTGTACATGAGGTGTGGTATTGACTTACTTTCCTTCATCCGCACTGTGGCCCCAACTGGTCCACTTCACACGCTATTTCTTTTGCAAACTGTTGCTTAGACTTCATGTTCTCTATTCCTTCACAAGCGATTAGCACTTTCTCTTTTGTGCTGCTGCAACTAAGATAGACATCCATTCCTGCATATATGTACTGTGCTGTCATTGTTTCTTGCACTAGGATCTTTGCAGTCACCAATGATTTTGTTTATCTATGTTTGTCCAGTGCCTAGCACAGCAGCTCAATAATTCTATTGACTAACAGGGAGAGAGGGAGAGAGGGAGGTTGGAAGGGAGGGAAGGAGGGAGGGAGGGAGGGAAGGAAAGAGGAAACATTTTATCTTCAAAACTGATTTTTCAGATTGGGGGAGAAGTGTTCAGAAAAATAGAAAAACTTGCTCAGATCCACAGCAAGAAACTGTAGTCTTTTGACTTCAAATGACCAGCAATTTCCCCCTATGATAGGAGCCTCAGCCACCACTTTTCTTGCACGTGTCCTAGAAAATGGCATGGGTATTTTCTCAAAGACAAATCAAGAAGTTCAATTCTCTGACCTACAATTGAGTCAGGGCTTTTCACCTGGTCTCGCCTGCGCTCCCACACAGATGGGAGGGAAAAAGTGCGTTGATCTCACCAGTCAGCAGGAAGTCATCAAAGCGTTTCTCAGCTAAACCCTGCAGAATTGAAGGTGCCAGATACTAGTATACCCAATCCCATGACCATTTCATAGTATACAACCCCAGTACACAAAACAAAAGGTTGTGAGCACACCTCACTCTGCCACCACTGTCCCTGGCACTGCCGTCACTCTTTACCCTGTTCTGGACCTTCTGTCATCCTCTGTCCCACGGCAACATTACTTCTAGTGCCTGCCAAATGGACAGATCCAATGCACATCAGGAAGGCACTGACAATGTCTGCCCACTAGAGCTTCTCTTGACAGTGGGTAAGCCCAGGAGGATGGGGCCAGAGGAATGTAAGCCAGAAAGCGAGGAGGGGCATGAACCCAGGAAAGTGCCCTGCTGATATGCTCAGCCTACCTGAACAGAGGGCCAGAAGGAGTGTCATTTTTGTAATACCCCTGAGGGTACAGGGCCCACTGGCTGTGTCCATGTCTGTCACAAGCTGCTTTCTCTCTGCTTTCTCAATCAGAGCCAAGACTGTAGTAGCCATGTGAGTTCATTGACTTCTTTCTTTTTTATAGGATAAATATCAAGTAATATAAAATTTAATTAAGGATTCTTGAACACACAGGAACATGGACAAGGAAATTGAAAGCCCTTGTGACTTTTTTTTTTTCAGAGAGGCAGCTGAGGTTTTTCATTCCAGGATAATCAAAAGGAGAGAATTTTTCATTAACCCTCATGTTTCTTCACTGAGCATTTCTCTAAAGAAATCAGAGTCGCAAAGACCTATTGGGCAGTCCCATTCATCCTGATATCTGGGCAATAGGCAAGGGCCTAAGAAAATGGATTAGGAAGGGCATGGTCCTCAGTACCAATAAGACTTGTATTCTCGTTTTGCTGTTTACTAGCTGGGTAACCCAGGGCAAGTTGCTTAATCTCTGTGAACCACATTCAGCAAATATTCATGGAGTGCCTCTGTGAGCCAGGCAATGTTCTAGGCACTGAAGACAACACAAAATAGCATCAAAACATAAAGTCCCTGCCTTTACAGAGCACGCATTTTAGAGGAAGAATAAACAAAAGACAGACTATGTCAAGTGCTAAGATCTGTGAAGTAAAAAAAAAAAATCACACAGGATAAAAAGAGCAAAGCATGATGGAAGTGGGGTGATATTGGTCAGGCTTCCATTTAGAAGGACCTAAAGGAAGGGAAGGTGGAAGCCACACAGATATCTGTGGAAAGAATATTTGATGAAGAGGAAATGTATGCAAAAGATCTGAGATTCCACTGTGCTTGTGGTGTTTAAGGACAGTGAGTAGGAACCCCAAGGAGGTCAGGGTGACTGGGGTGGATCGAATGGGGAGAGGTGGGAGATGAGATCGGGAAGTAGAAAAGTGGCCAGATCGTAGAGGACCTCACAGACCAGTGGTCGGCAAACTCATTAGTCAACAGAGCCAAATATCAACAGTACAAGGATTGAAATTTCTTTTTAGAGCCAAATTTTTTTAACTTAAACTATATAGGTGCCGAACCGGTTTGGCTCAGTGGATAGAGTGTCGGCCTGCAGACTGAAGAGTCCCAGGTTCGATTCCAGTCAAGGGCATGTAACTTGGTTGCGGGAACATCCCCACTGAGGGGCGTGCAGGAGGCATCTGATCGATCTCTCTCATCGATGTTTCTAACTCTATCCCTCTCCCTTCTTCTCTGTAAAAAATCAATAAAATATATATTTTTAAAAAACTATATAGGTAGGTACATTGTTATTAACTTAATTAGGGTACCCCTAAGGCTTAGGAAGAGTCACACTCAAGGGGCCAAAGAGCCACAGTTTGCCGACCACTTTCATAGACCATCGTAAGGACTGTGGGTTTATTGGAAATTATGTGGAGAGCCACTGGATGGCTTTGTACAGAGGAGCGACATAATCAGACTTCAATGTACGTTATGGATCACTCTGATCGTTGTGTGGAAGCAGGGAGGCCAGCTGAAAGATTCTTAAAATAGTCCAAGTAAGAGAAAGTTGTGGCTTGGCCCAAGAGGCAAGCAGGGAAGCGATGGAGGTAGTAAGAAGTGGTTTGGTTGGGGTCATATCCTGAATATAAATAAGAGTCAATAGAATGTGTGGATAAGTTAGAAATAATAACACCAACACGAGAAGACTGCAATGAGGATCAAATGAAATAACATGTGAAGTGCCTTGTGTACTGCCATATTCTAAGCCCACCTCTGCCCCACACTCCCGCCATTTCTTACAAGTAAAGCAAAACCACTGGAGAATGAACACAATCTGTTGGAAGGAGAGGAGAAAAGAGAAGGGATCCAGAGTCCCTCCTTCAGCCAGCACATGCATGCCCACCTTCCCTGCTCCTAGATTGCCAAAGTCCTCTACACCCTGGAGAGCCCTGTCTAAGAGGAGGCTCCAAAGTAAGCCTATGCAGATCAGATAGAGGAATTGCAAGTGTCTCCCCTGCCACGGGCCTTGCACATACCATTAATCCCCATCTCAAATCCTCCTTTGCATGATTCCTTATCTGGGAACCTGCTATGGGCCCTAAAAGATTCAGCTTACTGTGAGTGATTAATTTTAGGAGCCCCTCTGGCCCTGACCTTCTTTATTCTGAGTCAAAGACGGCCTCTGTCGCTTCCCCAGCACCCTAGACTGACTTACCATCACTTCAGACTTCATCACATTGGATTGTAACTGGGGTAGGTTAGAGAATCTATCTATATTACTCTTCAATGTACAAAGAAAATGTCATTTCTTCATTCAGACAATAACTGATCTGCTCTTCTCCACAAGCCCCCTCCCAATTGGTAAACAAGACAAGTAAGCCATTACTCTGGGGTCTGATTCTAAACTTAAAGAATCTGTCTCTCATCCTCCTTGGACTATAGATGGAGCACATCCGTCGCATGGCTGTAACACAGGCACAAGAGATTAAACCAAAGCACCCAAATGTTTTTTAAGCCTCTACTCATATCAGGTCTGCTAAGATTCCATCAACTAAAGTAAATCATATGACTAAACTCAAAGTCAAGGAATGGCAAAGTACACTTAACCTGTAAAGGTGGTGGGATATATGATTTTTCTAGGATTGCCATAACAAAATACAAAGGAATGGGTGGTTTAAACAAGAGAAATTTATTTTCTCACAGTTCTGGAGGCCGGAAGTCCTAGATCAAGGTGTTGGCAGGTTTGGTATCTCCTGAGGCCTCTCTCCTTGGCTTGCGGACGGCCACCTTCTCACTGTGTCCTCTCACCACCTTTCCACAGTGTGTGGACACTCCTGGTGTCTCCTCTTCTTATAAGGGCACCAGTCATACTGGATTAGGGCCCGACCCTTATGAATTTATCTGATCTTAGTTATCTCTTTAAAGATCCTATCTCCTAATACATTACTTTGTTGGTTGGAGTGTCAAAATATGAATCTGGTGGAAGGGACACAATTAAATCCATAACATAGGGTTGGTGAATTTTACTGAACAATAATTTTTGTTCTCATTTTAAGGTTTTCCTTAAAGTTGGAGTCCTACTGACCACAATTTGAAATTCTGACTCTAGCACTTAGCTATACAGCCTTAGGAAGATGACCCATATTTCCCCACTTATAAAAGTGAAATAATTGTAGTTACTAACTCATATGTTTGTTAAAAGTTGAATAAAACAATTCATAGAAAGCCAACACAAAGCAATTGCTCAATAAATATTGTTAGTGTGTGGCTCTTTACAGTAAGCAAGCTTTCATTTTACTCAGTGAGGAGGCTGTTCGAGTTGTAGCATCAGCCACGACTTCCCTTCTGGGACCTGGATTCTCTCCTGCAGCAAACATTATTCTCCAAAATCCATCTTTCTTCAATCTGTTTCTGCAATATGGTGATTCTTTTTTTTAAAAATCCACTTAACATTTCTCTGCCAATAAGTTAGAGGCCAGAAAGAAAGAGGATGGTAGACATTCGTCTTTCTAGACATTCTGCAGATGGCTGGCTGCCTTGAGGCCATGTCATGGCTGCCGAGACCTCAGCTAAGTGCTTGATTTTTATCGGCTAGGTAAAAAGCCTATGAGCTTAGAGGAGGACGGTGCAAGCATTAAGCTTAAAAAATAGATAATAGAGAGGGAGACAGAGGAGGAGGAGAAGGAGGAAGAGGAGAAAGAATTGTTGCATTTTATCACATCCCAAGCAGCGTGGTTCTTATGTCCTGGTTACATACTCATGAGAGAACTGAGACCACAAGAAGTGAAGTGAGTAACTCAATATACACAAATAGCAAGCTAAGGAGTGAGTGATCTGGGGTGGGAAATCAAGCCTTCCTGATTCTAAAATCCATTCTTTCACTTCACTATCATGTCAAGTAGGATTGCTGACCATGGGAAATCACGAAATCTGGGGACAGAAAGCCAGAGAGGAACTGTCTAGAGATATAAGGCCACTCCTTCTGTGTTAGGGTCTCATCATCTCCTTTTCCTTCACCTGGGGTCTGTTATGGCTGCAAGATCCAACATGACTCTTCACGGTAATGACTCAGGACCTTCAAGAAGCCCCAGCTGCTCTCCCTAGATCCAACTCAGAGACTCAGACTGTCCATTCCAAGCAGAAGAGGTAAGGACTCTCTTCTGGGAAGGACCCGGTCCCTCCTGGATGATCAATCAATGTGGCTCTTCATGACCAGGGGCTCTAGTTGACTTGAGATACCTTTTTTTTAGTCCTAGTTCTAGTCCTAGTGGGAGGAAAATATACAGCAGCTTCCAGTTTTCATCCTCCAACCAGAGCAGCAGCAGAAGCTTCCCAGGGTGACCATAACCCGCTGCAGTGAGAGAGCAGAGGGAAGGGAAGGAGAAAGATAAAGTGCTCTCTCTGTGGCCTGGCTTTTCCCTTCAATCCTAGGAGCATCCTTCTGTGAGGGCGGAAATGGAGGTCAGAGAAATCAAGTAATGTGAGCCAGCCCCTGCTAGTAGGACATGAAGCCCTGGGATACTCCGCAGTTAAATGGGGCTCAGTAAAGAAATTAGGAAGGAAATCACAGTGTGGTAAAAAAGAAGGAACAGGGACATGGGAACTAGACAGCTTGTGATGTGTGCCAACGGTGCGATTTTGCATATTTTTAACAAGCCAGTCTGGATTTCTTTACCTCATCTGATAGATGGGCATGAGCTGCCTACGATCATTCTATGGGATGAAAAGAAATGACATTTATGAAAAAGTTGACATGACTCTCATTTCTCTCCCCAATCCGTTATACCTTTGGCCACTGTCCTAGGAAATTAGAATCTTTAGAGAAGTTCTCAAGGCTTACACAAAAAATGGGGTCAGAGCTGATTATGATATTTGTAATGAGTGAGAACATCCAGCCAAAGCCCAGGCCCCCTCCATCCCTGAGCTCATTAGAGTCAGCCACAAACATTGTGCTCTAAGCCTGTTGTTAGGCTCGCTGTCAGACCATGTCCCTCAGGGGGAAGACAGATCGCCTGCTCCCCTTCTCCTTCTCAGAACCAGAGTGATGGAGTTAATGAAGGAATGTGAAGCGGAAATAATTACATTTTAACTTTGAACACAAAATCCAATTGCGCTGCCAATATCTTTCCATGGCAGAAACCCTTCTAAGAAGAGGGAGGAAAACTGAAGCAGAAAACACAGATTCAAATTGGCAGCCAAGCCCTGAGTGGCAGACTTTAAAAGGACCTACCTGGGCTGATAAAGCAGCAGGCACATAAGGATCCTAATACCCCTTTGCCAGCCAAGATGAGAATATGTCACTAAGCCCTGGAGGCTGAAGCTGCAGAAGAACTGGCTTCAGATGAAATGCCCTCATTTGTGTTTCTCAGATACACTACACCACCTTCACCAGGTGTTAAGAATGCCAAAGTAAATAGAAAAAAATGTTCCTACCCATAAAAGCTCACCAGTAACAGGAAAAACATACTATCGTAATCAAGGTAATGAATGCCAGCTTCCCCAATGGACCTCAACATTTCAGTGGCTTATAAAATAAAATGTCTTTTATGCTCACATCATACCCAAATATGTCTTGAGTGGCTTTCCTTCAGCCTGTAGTTACAAAATCTGAGCTACATGATCTTCAAGGTCAAAGGATGGCTAGAGGATCCTGTGGGATGATTTCAAGGGCCAGGTCCAGAAGTGATACACATCACGTCTGCCCAGATCCATTGGCCATGGCCCCAATCTAAGTGCAAGGGAGGCTGGGAAATCTAGAGGAGCACAAAGATATTGGCTGAGAATTAACAGTCTCACCACAGTTAAACAAATAAATAATGGCAATGCGATGAGTTAAGGACACGGTTGATTTACGGTATAGGATTGGCAGGGGCCCAATGGAGGGAATAGTAAATTCTGCTTGGGCAGGTCCAGGAAAGTTTCATGGAAAAGGAGATCATTGCTATGGATCTAAAAAGGGAGAAAAAGCAGGATAGCAAGGAAGATAAGCAGGGTATTTTCAAGCAGAAACACAGACACATGAAATAACATGACAAGTTTAGAGACTGCACCAAATTTGGCATGTGCAGAGCATAGCGTGCATGGGGAATGCATGGAGGAGGGACTGGAGAAGTGAGAGGGACCTAATTCTGAGGTTAGGAGGGAAATTTCAGGGCTACGGTAAAGGCATGCTTAAACCTGAAGTCCTCATCAGGCCTCGGGAGAAGTCTGTACCCCAGAGATATGAATCAGGGGCTCATGACCCACAGCCAATAAGCAAGGCCTCCTATGCCTCCTGCTCTGGTGACAAAATGGTACAGGCTGCTTTAAGGAGCAGCTCAGGCTTCTTCCCCCTGTTGCAGGAGAAAGAGGTTGGGCTTCAGCATCAGACAGATCTGGCCGCAAATGCCTATTCCACCACCATTGGGCAAGTTGCTCTCTAAGCCACAGTTTTTCTAGGAAGGCAGCATGCAGATGAAGTGAAATGCTGCTCGTAAAGCTACAAGAATGGCATCTGACAGGGGAGCTTCCAAACATATGGTGAGCACTCTCCACCCTGTCACGCCCAGTTCTTTCTCCCTCTGTTTAGTGGAGTTTTGGGTCGCACAATTGGTGGATTTAGATTGCTTGCAAGGCACTCTTTCTTCACATAGTGGTGTCCTTAGGCTCCGTGTTGGTTGGAGTAAAGATGTTTATTGCCTTAACCCCCAGCTCTGACACAACCCCCTGGACAAAGTTCCTGCAGGTTCCTGGAAACAGGAGACCGCTCAGTCTTTCCTTGAAGCCAGACTGACACTGGAGTCTAGGAGTCGTCTCAGATCCATTATCTCATTACATATTGACAATCGCCCTTTGAAATAGACAGCATCATTCCCACTTTACAAATGAGGAAAGCCACAAAGGGATTTGAAAGGCAAGGCCAAATGTATTCCACTTTCTTTAATATAATTCTAATTCTCTCTGGTATTAAAAAAATGACCACTCTTAATTCCTGTCTTAAAATATAGCAGGAAAAGATGGAGGTATTTTGCCAGGAAATGAGATGACTCTAAAATCAAAAATTGTCTAACTAGTTTCCCTTGTAAACACCCTGGAAAGTAGGTATTCCCAAAGCACTAAGCAATAAACACTAAACTCCAGAGAAAAAATACAGAAGACATAGCAGGTATTATTGCTTTTGCTTGTACTGAACTGAAATACACTTGGCATAGGATTACCAAGTAAAAGAGCAGGTCCCTGGTGCATGTTAACATAATAAACCTCCTTCTTGGTTAGTACTATGTTACTGAGAAATCTCCTAATTCATACAGAATTAGATACATAAGATATAGAGACACATGCACACCCAAATATGTTTATGCATATGAACATGTACATGTACACATACCCAATGATACTAACCAGACTATTCACATTTTTTTTATTTTGCTTTATTGTAGCATAACATGCCCACAGTAGGAGAGCATGGGAAGGGGATGCTTTGGATAATCTGACCCCTGCTCCTTCTATCAAAGACAGCAAACACAAGTGGAAAAGTGAAATGAGGCCTAGAGTGCACAGCATTTCCTGGTCGACCCCCCTGAGTCAAGGAACATTAATGACCCACCCTAGTCCTTCCATTGGTTCCTATAGCAGAAAGTACCAGGGCCCCATGTATGTCCTCCCAGCCCACCTCGGAGGTCATCTGTCAGGGCCCCATATATGCCTCTCTCTGGTCCTGGGAGTGTGCTCAGCCTGGGCTCGGGACAGGTCAGAAGGATCCCAGAGTCAGTGTCCCAAAGCTGCTCTCAATACTGAGATGTGACAGGAACTGCTGGACAAACACCCCAGCTTCCTCACCCTCAATGGGACAGAATCTGGGGTGTGTTCTCTATTGCCTCTCATCAGGACTGCGCCCCAGTGCCCATGGCAGGGATCAATGGGCCCTATCAATGGGCCCTTTATTGGCCTTCCCCACACATGCCTGTCTCACTGCCCCACCCCATTACTGTGCTCCCTGAGTTCACTGCACAAATAAACCACTTACCTAAACCCCCGTTTCAGGCTGTGCTTGTAGGGGACCCAAACTACAAAAGCTTTCCAATTCTAATGCCTCCAAACCAGGTCTCCAACACCTGACAGTTCTGTCTCTCCGGATAAATGCCCTTGGCAGGGCATGCTTCTCAGCCAGAATGGCTCCCTCCTCTGTGCCTTGACTATTTTGTCTCCCCTCGCGGCCTGCAGCAGGTATCCTGTCATGTCTCCAGGGCAGCACTAGGACAAAGCAGGTGTTCAGTAGATAGCAGGTGAATCGTCTCATCCCCTCTAGGCCCAGCACACACAACTCCAGCACATCTGCCTGGTGCTACAGCCCTGGAGTCAGGAGCCACCTGGGAAGCCCAGAAGTATGCTTTACTGTAACAGATGGACAAACCAACAGGCCTCTGGCCACTGGGCCCCTCTGTTGCCACGGTGTTGCACCTAAGAGGAGCCAGCCTTGCTCTGGAGCTAAGCAATTTGCCACAAATCACTCCTTACCCACTTGTTCCCAGCTTTACCTCTCATAGCCTCTCTGTGTGAGCCCCACTCCTCCTAATGTCCCTGCATATTTCCAAAGAGCACACCCCTCATTCCCTCAGGATGAGGCTGTCCTGCAGCTGGGCTCTCAGACAAAGTCACCCCACATTTGAAAGTTCTCGTGACTATCTCATAAGTTGTTGCAGCAACTCGGAGGGTGAGAGACACCCCACTGCTCCTCACCTTCAGTGTGGACTGCCTCCCCTACTTTGCCTCAATCCCTCGTCAAGCCCATGCCCTGAAACCCATGACCATCCTCTAGCCTGAGCTCCCACAGCCAAGCTGGCACTGTATGGAGATGTCTTTCCTACCAGACTCCCGTCCCCACAGCTGATCATGGTGCCAATTATACATAAGGCCTTCTATGTGTGTTGAATGCACAGAACTTTCCACACCAGGGGGCACAGGCCTTGAAGTGCAGTTACAGATACTCCTTAGAGCGGGGACACGGTCGCCTACATTCACTGAGGAACACTGAGTCTCTGAAGTGTAGAGAAGTGGACTCCTAAGGGGGGAGAAGGCTCAGGAAGGAGAAACATGAGGACAACAAAGGCATGCTTGCCTTCATTTGAATACCTTAGCCTGGGAAGAGGGTGGGGGGATAGAAGCCGGTTGGATGTTACAGAGAAAGAGAGATGATGACATCTTCTCTCAGCAGAATATTTCTTCTCGCAGTGAAAAGATTAAGAACTCTGTAGTCAGACAGAATTTGATTTGCAGCCTCACTTTCAGAGGTTGTTCATGAAGGACTCTGGAAATGCCAAAACGCAGAGGCAAAGAAGCCTTTGGAAATGAGCTCAGGCCTGTGGACACTGCTGACTGGTAACCAGTGTGGTTTATCTCAAGCTAGCGGGAGGCCAGTGGGGAAATGAACAGAAGGCCAAAGCTGTGCCGACTGCCTTCCAGATGACTCTTCCACAGAGTGGAGGGAGGAGGTGGTTTCTATTCATTGAATTAACTTAGAAAAGCATTTAGAAAATTCCTGGCAGGGATTAGCGGGGACTTGATCCAGGGATAACTCTGGGTAGGGATGTTTTAATGAGATTCAGAGTAAACACCATAAAGAAAGTCACCATCACAGCGAGGGAGAGATGCTGGCCTTTGAACACACCTGGTGGAGGCTGAACCTAGCCAGTGGCACACAAGGCTGGCCTGCAGACGTGTGGGAGTCTCACCACAGATTTGGCAGTGGTGCAGCAGCTGTGTTAGAGCCCTGGCCCGATGTCATGGAAATAAAGTTTAACGTACAGGCCCAACGAAGGTCTCCTAACCAACTGTGGGAAGCAAGATCCTTCAACATTCTCCATCCATTTCCATTTCGATATTTCAAAATAGGAGATGATCCTTTTTCTTTAAAAAGCTGGGGGAAGTGGGTGTTTATAGAGCGCCCTCTATGCACCAGGTTCACACTAGGTGCCCTACATGAATTATTCCATTTAATCCTCACAACGGCCTGAAGTAGTGAAGTAGTGTAAGGTAGTATCTATCAGTCGGGCTTCAGTCAGGAGAAGAGAAACCTCTCTAGGTATTTTAGCAGAAAGGGAGTTAATACAGAGTTTATTAAAGACAGGGCAGGGGAGTGAAGGCCACTGAGAATCCCTGTTGGCTTTGAAGAAATCAGAAAACTCTTGGATCACAGGAAATCTCGGCCAATACTCTCACCTGCATGCCACACAGACGTGAGGGTTCCCAGAAGCTCACCAGGAAGCCCCTGCAAACAGTCTGTCCCTATCTGTTGGCATGTCTACCCACCCCAATCACAGGGCAGGAAGGCGTCTCCTCCTCTCTGCCTTCCAAGTCGGCGTGAATGTCTTGCATTGGCAGGACCCAAGCCAGAACCCTGTTGACCAAAAGAGACTATGAAATGTAGTTTTCAGCCTTCCAACCTCCCGTACCCCCAAAATAATGAAGATCTTAAAATCCACAGGCAACATCTGACATAGAGAGGTACTATGCTGCTCATTTCACTATTGAGGCAACTGAAGTTCCTAGAAGTGGAATAACTTTGTCTAAAAGTTCCCTCTACTACTTTGTGGTAGGAATGGGATAGGAATAAGCCTGAGTTCCTCTGCCCCCAGGATGCAGAAAAATTCATGGAATTGTCATTGATGTGGAGACACAAATTTGACCACCACTTCTGTGCTCCGGTGGCTGCTTATTCACCAATGCTGACAGCAGAAGAAAGATAAATAAGGCACTCAGAGTGAGGTTTTCCCACCAGCCATGCAAAGGTCTATTTGATGTTCACCCAAAGTCATTAGGAGGAATCTGAAGGCAATAATATTAAAACCTGAAAAAAGTACCAAGTGTTATCACAGAAATGCAAGTTAAAACCACAATGAGCTGCTCGAGCCCAGCAACATGAAGGGTTAGCAAGGATGTAGAGCCTCCCAACTCTCAGACACTGCTGGTAGGCATGTAAATTAAACAACACTTTGAAAAATAATTTATCACTACCTCTTCAAGTTAAATGTGTTCACCATCTATGAGCAAGAAATTCCACTCATAAAATAAGTCATGGGAATGTACAGCATAGGGAATATAGAGAATAATATTATAATTACTAGACTGATTGTGGAGATCACTTCTTGTTGTATCACTGTATTGTATACCTGAAACTAATATATATTTTATGTCAACTATAATTAAAAATTATAAAAGAAACTCCACTCATAAAAATATTTCCTAAAGAAATTCTTGCATTTAAGCTCCATAATATGAAACACATGTAAAAATGTTTATAGTAGCATCGCCCTTAGCTGACTAAAATTTAAAGCAAACCTAATGGCCACTAACAGGATGAATAAATAAAATGGATTATATTCATACCATGGACTCTTAGAGAGCAATGGAAATGAATGAATTACAACTAGACTTTGCAAGATGTATGAACTTTGTAAGTTTGATGCTGAAAGAAAAAAAAATCAAGTATCACTCCATTCATACAAAAGCCAAAACTAAATAACACTGTTTAGATTGCATACATATAGTATAGAATTAAAAGAAGACCAAGGTAAATATTTATTTAAATGGAGAATAATGGGCTATTTTAGAGAGAGAAGGGAATAGAATGGAATGGGGGGCAAGCTTAGTGGGGTTTCTATGGTCTTGATTATGATGTTTCTAAGTGGGATAGCAGGTTCAAGGGTGTTTATTATTCCTTATACTATATCGTATATGTTATAGACCAGTGGTTCCCAAACTTATTTGGCCTACCGCCCCCTTTCCAGAAAAAATATTACTCAGCGCCCCCTGGAAATTAATTTTTTTACATTTTAATAGCAATTAAACAGAAAGATATATGTATTAATGTTTCTACCTTTTTCGTAAAATATAGTAAAGGTGTAAATTAGAAACATTGAAGTTTGAAATTATGAAACTATTTATTGAACTCAGAATAGAAAGGTAATACAAAAAAAGTTAAAACAAATGCACCTGTGGCCATCACCGCCCCCCTGGATCGCTGCAGCGCCCACCAGTGGGCGGTAGCGCCCACTTTGGGAATCACTGTTATAGACACTGTTTTAGTGCATGATGCACTTCACATACAAAGAAACTTAATGACATAGTGGAGATGATCTGTCAGCCTCTGTCTTTCGTCAGGCCCATCCAACCACAGCCTGGTACTAGGGGTAGTCCATGAACAGCCTGTTCATCCCATCTGGCCTTTCAAATGCAGCCTTGCTCACACTCCGAGACAATGTAAAGTTTACTGCAGGCGTATGAACTGCGTCCCCAGAATTCCTCCTGACCACTCTCCCTTGCCAGCTCCACAATGCAAACAAACCACAGTGGTTTAGAACATAGATTTTCAAACTTGATTTGAATTTCAGAACCTGGATTTGAATCCCAGTCCTGTCACTCACGGTCTGTGCAATCTTGGGAACATTACCTAACCTCCATGTTTCTTAGCCAGTAAGATAGTACTTATCTCACGGGATTGCTGTTTTATAAACAACGAGATGCAGTGAGCTAATGCATGTAACACACTTTGAAGAGTGACTGGCATACATTGACTTCTCATTTTTCCTATTGCTAGATTTGTTGATCAACTGACCCTTCTTGTTTGACCCCACATCTTAGTAACTATTCTATCTGCCTTGTACCAGTCTCACAAATAGAGATCAGCAAACTATGGCCTGTGGGTCAAATAGGGTCAACTACCTAGTATTGATAAATATAATTTTATTGGAACACAGCCATGCCCATTCATTTATATATTACCTGACTGCTTTTGTGCCACGATAGCAGAGATGAAATCATTGTAACAGAAACTGCAAAGCCCATCTGGCCCTTTACAAAAAATGTTTGCTGACTCCTGCTTAAGAATATGATTGAACTCTGCTCTCCTGGCTTTGATCTTGCTCCCCTCCCATATCCTCCTTATCACAGACCCCCTTTCAACCTAAGTGGTATCTGTACCCCACCTCAGGCACATGACTAGTGAAACTAATATAATCTTATGTCCTTGGGCTTGAGGAACCATGAGGTCAAGTCCAACTATGTTGGCCATCTCCCTTCATGGGTAGAAAACTGGACATATCACATACGAATATGATTGAACTCTGCTCTCAGTCATTTGACAGCAGTTTCTGATCCTAGGGTCTCCTTATCACAGACCCCCTTTCAACCTAAGTGGTATCTGTACCCCACCTCAGGCACATGACTAGTGAAACTAATATAATCTTATGTCCTTGGGCTTGAGGAACCATGAGGTCAAGTCCAACTATGTTGGCCATCTCCCTTCATGGGTAGAAAACTGGACATATCACATACCCAAGCCATTCCTGACCACAGTAAGTCATTTGACAGCAGTTTCTGATCCTAGGGTCTCGTTATCTCATAATAGAAATTTCCAACAGAAGAGCATGTCATTACCTCGCCTTAAAATAGAACATGTGAAAACATTATAAACATGCCAATACCATATATCTGTAAATCATACAAAGATAAGTATTAACTAGCAGCATGACTTGGCCATAAAAATGTTTTAAATCTTAAATATTCACTATATGCTCCTCCTAAGTAAGACAAAGTCTTTAAGATAATAATCATGAAGCCATATGATTCCGCAATGTATCTTAGGAGGAAATAAGTCAATGTGAAACACACATCTATTTTTTTTATGTTATCCCTACACCACTGACTTGGTCCCCATGACCTCCCCCGCCCAAGACAGCACACCTACTTGGCAGCTCTAAATGAGAAATCCTCCAATAAGGATGAAGGATGACACTAAGACAAAGACTAAAAAAAGAAACCAGAAAGCATGCAAAGACAAGAGTTTCAGCACATCACCCATCCCCGCCCAGGGAAGAAAAAAAAAACACACAAAAAAACAGGAGTGCCCTCCTTTGTGAGCTATTTTGGTCACATGTGATTAATAGCCTGTCACACTGTCAGGGGAACCCAGACTCCATCAAATCGACACACAGGGCACATTTCTGTGCAAAAGGTGCCAGGGGGTTGCACTGTGTGTGTGTATATATAGAACACATACCTGCCACTTGCATCCCTTGATCCTGAAATACTGCTGAAATTCCTCTCCCCACACACACTCCCAAAGTGTGTGTGTTTTGCCATTTCATTCAGCAAGCAGCTGTGAAAGCTATTATACTGCCTGCATAGCAACAGAAAAGGATCTGGTAAGTGTTTAATGAGGGGGAGGTGTGATAAAAGGGATAGGGCAGTTAAATTGGGTAACTCAGGAAAGATTGAAATAAGATAATGAATGTTGTTGTCATGGAAACCAGGTCACAGTCTATAATCTAATACAGCTCTAGCTATAATATTCTATATTCTGAGAAATGGGCAAATGCTTACTTTTTCACTCATGAGTATTACTTTTATAGATATTAACCATCTAGTCAAAGTACTTCATTTTCCCACCCATTAGTGAAGCAATACATAAATGAGATATAAAACACTCCCTCTAGAATAGAACACAAAAACCCTTTGTGAATCCTAAGAAGACTATAATTTATTTTTGTCCCTTATTAAATTGGCTGTCACATTTCTCTTTTCTTCCCATACACATCCTATCTTCCAGGCCTGCTCTTTAAAATATATATATATATGCACATGAGAACACCCCAGAAATTGATATTTTTCCGTAAAGTTTGGCTTTGCAACCAAATGTGCCCCAAATTTCTGTGTCAAAAGAGCCTTTCCAATAATCATTCCTGGAAGTTTCTGGGCTGGCTGATTTCCCAGGGAGAACTTAGCACATGGGATTTAAGGTGACTTTAAAACACACAGTATTACAATACTAAAATAGAAATAAAAATTCAGGACTCAAAAATCGAAATCGAAATGAAAGCTCAGCATGGGAGAGAGAATGGTACAATACATACTTGTAGCCCTGAATGTCCTAGTTGTACTTGTGGAACCAACAATTTGACTGAGCTTCCGGTGGTCAGAGCTAAAGAGAAATCACACACAAAAATAAATATGTAAAATAAATGAGAATAATACATGGCATTTAAAAAAATAAGTCAAGCTTTTTAAAACTCATATTAAGAAACATTTCTTACTTGGAGGCTCATATATGGACCACTGAGAGATATTGTGCCTAGTAACCCAACTGCAAATGCAGTGATGGTTCCAGTAGGTGTGATCCTTTGAAGGCAGTCTGGAGGGGGAGGGAGAGAGGTGATGGAGGGAACGGTGGGGGAATAATATAGAAGATCTACAGAGCATGTAAACTTGTCCTGCTTGATCCAAGAATAACAATTTCCAAGAGCTCCCATATATTCACTTCCAAATGATCCTTATTTCAATTAACCTATAGGTAAGAATTGGAAAGTAGGCTTTTTTTTTAATTCTCTAATCTAGACTGTAGATTTACTCTGGCTATAATTGATATTATTATTGACAACTTTTTAGGAAAATGGAGGAGCAAGTTCAACACTCTCCAACCAACTGCCAGATGACGGTGGCATTGCAAAGGCATTATTACAATGGAAAAATCTCTGAAGATGGTTCTAAAACATTCACGCTGCAACTGTGTCATCCTGGAGAACTTGGTCCGATTCATACTCTATCAAAGGCAGAGACCAGTGCTCATCAGATCTTCATGGGCTTCTCTACATTTCCCAGGCTCCTTTGCAGTTAGGTTGGGCTCTATGGCTAAACTCTCACCAAAGGAATGTGGGCCAAAAAATGATGTCAGCCCTTCAAAATCCAAAGTAACCCTCCAACTTGCTTTCTTCCCTTGTTATGGCAACCTTGGAGGTTTCTGATATGTGTATATAAGCATATATTCCAAATAACATGACTATAACTAGCTGTGATATGAGCAAAAAATAACATTTAATCTTGCTAAGCCATTGAGATTTTAGGGTTTATGTAGTGTGAGAGTAAGCATCGATTACCTGGATGACTAATACACTGGCCAAGAAATGACCTTCACCACTTTTTAAATCAAGTGTTATTAATTTTATTATCTTACATATTTTTGGTTTAAATATTCTTTATAAAAATACAGACTTAAACTTACATAAGTTTTAACTACTGCACTATCCTTGCACATAATTTATTCTCTCTCTTTCCTCCCTACCCCCACTGACCCATGCCTTCTTAACAGAGAGAAAAAATATAATTAGAAAAAAAGGATAAATATGGTACATGCCAGATATAGATAAATACAGGGAAAATGGATACAATGCTTAGATATGCTTCTGTAAGTTTCAGATGGGCATGGTTTTTGCATTTACTTCAACCAGTAAGCATGTAAAGGCCACTCCTGTTAATTTATAAATGTTGGCACTGAGTACTGAGAAGTAGACTGAGATTAGCAGACACAAAGTGGTAGAGAAGTGTTTTAACTCAAATGCAACAGTGCTATTCCAGACTCTCTGTCTCTCTACTGCCTTGAGTAGATTATCTTTCATTGACTAAGTCAACTTTTCCAAAACCAATTGTTGCTTAATTAATGAGGTTAGTGATAGGTCATTGTTGTTGTTTTTCTGTTTCCCGACAACTTGCTGCTTTTTTTTCTGTAGACTGCCTGCTTTCTTTAAGGATATTTATCTGTTTATTGATTTGCAAGGGTTCTTTATATATTAAAAATATTAATCTTCTATCTGTCATATTTGTTCAAACGTATTTACCCAGTTTTCTTTTAATTTAATTTAAGGTAAATATATTTATTTACTTTCAAATTTTCCTTATGATTTCATCATAAAGTTCTTGTTTACTCCAAACTAACATAAATATGTGCTTATATTGTCCATGTATGTTCACAGTTTGCTTTTTTCACCTTTACATCCTTTGTCCACCTAAGAGTTATGCTTATAAAAGGCTTTGGATGCTCCTTACTTTGTTTCCTTGAGTATTTTTCAAATAATGGGTTTTCCCAATAATATTAACAAATATTTGTACTTTATCTAACTGATTTGAAGTACTTTCTTTATTATACATTGGGTCAACTATGGTACAGCTGGGAGAACAGACAATCTTGACTTATAATGAGAATGGCTCTAGTGTCTGCATTTAAGTGTAATGCACATGTTTTGGTCAGATATATTTTTATTACATGCAGGAACTTGTCTTCTAGCCCCATCCTATCTAATAAAGAGGGAATATGCTAATTGACCCTCATGCCATTGCAAAGCTGGCAGCGCCCACAGCCAATAAGGAGGGAATATGCTAACTGACTGTCCCGCCCTCAAAGATGGTGGCGCCCACAGCCAATAAGGAGGGAATATGCTAACTGACTGTCCCGCCCTCAAATATGGCGGTTCCCTAGCCACAAGATGGCGGCACCCAGTCCCCTCAGCCCCACCAGGGCAACAGGCACACGGCAAGGCCTGGAGGCAGGCCTGGCTGCTCTGTGCACCTGCCTCTGGAGTCCCCCAGTCCCCTCAGCCCCCCAGCTGCCCAGGGCTGGCCCGAGACACAGGCAAGCCTCAGATGTCAGCTACCCAGCCACGCAAGGCTAGCCCAAGGCACAGGTAACCAGGGCCAGCCAGGCTTGCGCTGCCGGCAATGGCAGCAGCAGAGGTGTGATGGGGCGTTGCCTTCCCGATCGCTGGGTCACCTCCCGCCCCTGAGGGCTCCTGGACTGTGAGAGGGGGCAGGCCGGACTGAGGGACCCCCCCTCCAGTGCATGAATTTTCATGCACCAGGCCTCTAGTTTTACTATAATTTACTTTAAATCAGGAATAGTCACACATGTTCCCCTTACTAACATAATGGATTATCATAATATATGTTTTTATTATTATATCATCATTAAATTCCTGGAATAAAATCTACTTATTCACAGCACATAATTTCTTTAATATACTTGATTTCATGCATCCATCATGTGTTTAGAAGTTTGCATGTTTATTTCTAAGAGAGATTGGTCTGTAGTTATCTACAGTTATGCTAGTCAGAAGGGAAAAAAGGAGAAACTTATCTTTTTGTGCTCAAGTATTTCCAGTGGCATGGTAAGTTTGTGTTCTAAAATTGTTAGAAAGAACTAATGCCTAAACCCATATGGGCCTGACAGGCTTCTAGGGGTTATTTTTTAGACATTTTTCATAATTTCTATTAGGTTTTATTCAGTTTTTTCCTATTTCTTCTATAACTAGTTTTTTATATTGCCCCTTGTCATTCATTCATGTATTTATCTGTACTGGCATATATTGACATGGAAGTCTACATTTTCTGATATGTGTATATAAGCATATACAAATAACTATTTAACTACATCTTTTTGATAATTCCTAATGAGGTATATGGCTATTTTTATTTCCATGATCAACTTTATAAGAGCTTATTTTATTGGTCTTAATCTTTAAAAGGGGGGGGGGCATAAAGAGAAAGGAAAAAAGAAGCAAAATAAAAAGAACAGAAACTCTATTATTTATCACTTATTTCTCATATTCATAGATAGGACATGATTCAAAATACAGCCATTAAATAAAGTCCATCAATCCCATTATTGATCTCTCTTTATTCTGTTACCTACTTAATAATTAAAATGTTTCATACTATTTCCTTGAGTCTTCCATTTTTCTCTTTTTTATTTTGTACATCTGTGTAATTCATCACCTAAAGTTTTGTGATTGTTATATTTTCATTTGGATTTTACCATTAGCAATTTAGACTATTCTCTTTTTTTATGTTAATATGACAATGTAGACTATTCTCTTTCATACATTTAATTTTTTCATATCATTTACTTCTAATATCAATCTGGTTTCCTTTTGTTTAAAATTGCATATGTGTCCATTCCTTCACTATTAAGCGTTATTCTTTCACTTATTTATGGGCACCTACTGGGGAACTTACATAGTTGGATTTCATGTTATTCTAGAAGTTTTTCACAGTTGACATTGACAGGTAGGTTTAATGCTCCCTAAATGTCTTTCTCCTTTATTATCCTGCAAGACAAGTTTAAAGCGTGGAAAATGCCAATTAAAATCAGAATGGGGAAAGCATACTCAAGTTTTTGTGTGCACAAGTGCCCATGCAAGCATGTATGCATGCATGTATGTATGTATGTATGTATGCAATTGTGCATGTTTGCATTCATTTGTATACATGTATATGCATGTGTATATAACCATAGACACTGAAAGGTGACCACAACAGACCAACAAAGACCAAAAAACCACACTGTATCTCATGGGGCATGTTCATTAGCTTCTCTGTGCTACAAAGAGTTGCAGTCCAGTATAACAACGGTAGCAAGAACCTATCAAATATGGTGAACTATCATACTCTCGCTGCGGGAGAGGCATATGGGCAGTACTGGGAGATAAGTTCCAGATTCAGAAGGACAGGCAGAAGCTCATTTAAATAAATAATTGAAATCAAGGCTTAATGACACTTCAAGGGAGCTGCAGAATTTTGCCTTATATCCTGTATATATAGGTCTCTGGTGATAATAACCGAATAAACAATCTGGCTTGCCTAATTCTGAATAATCAAATTTGTAACGGTGTTGTGATATTTCTATCAACTCCTTTCAAGCTCTCAGAACAATTTCTTCACAGTTACAGAGAGGCTCATGCTGGCTACCGCTCTGGACTACCTGAACACTGTATCACCCTCCCCTCCCAGTACTGCCCTCGGCTGTTCCAATGAGCTACCTAATTCATCTGAGGCAGGGACCCGAAAGGGCCTCTCTCAAGGTCTTGGCCAACTGCCAGATCCTAGTGATGGGACTGGACCAATCTTCTGTTTTAGAAAGAGCTGTGAAATCTGGGCTTTCTAAAATGTGTTACAGAAACATGTTCTTCTGAAATTCAGTATTCCGTGAGGAATTCTCTCTCCTTCCTGCAGAGGAAGACCAGTTACCCTGAGCGTAGAGAAACTAGGAGCCAGAACACACCTGCTCCGTGCATTTATTCACAAATAGATCCAAAAGAACTATATGAGGGGTTTTTTCCTCCAGCCAGGTATAAAAGTATGCCTCTTTTTTAAAAGAAGAACTATCTTAATGCAGCCCTGGGGTAGTCACACGGGTTTTTGAAAGTGAGTTTAATGCACTGCCCTCACTGGGAAGCATTTCTATTTCTTAGGCATCATCCTCTCTTCCACTTTTTATGTTCTGCACGTTGAGCTCACCTGTTCAATCAGCCTATAGTCATAGGGATCAGGGGAAAAAATGCTTAACTACATTTCAGATGTCAATGGACATCTGGGGAGGGGAGCATCCTGAGTAAAGAGCCATCCTCACACACCTGTGGCCTCCTGAGGGCGGTTGCTCTCACAGAGTCCACTGCGACCTTGTTGGCAGGTGGCCCGACAGTCTAGGAAAGGACCCACGTTGGCGCTTGTCCATCTCACCTGCATTATGCTATTGGCAGTGTTATCCTCCTGCGATGGCCCAGCTCCAAAAGGCCCAGACATACTCTATCAAGAACTACTTTACATACCGGTCTTTCCTTCTTAATTGTTCTATCACATACGGAATGTGGTAAACATAAAAACCAAGAAATATGATAAACAAAGACTGAATGAGGCACAGGTGTTCCATGCAGGTCTCATCGAAGCACAATAAAGCCAACCCATTCACGAGGTTTAGATGCATTACTTTCTCCTTCAGCAGATTTTTACACACACACACACACACACACCCATCCCACGTTCACAAATTAGGAAAAATTGGGAAGTCAGATGTATGTTCCCTGATGCAGCCTGGCTAATGAGCCCTGGAGGAGGAGGGGATTGTGTTTTTCCAGGGAAGCAGCCAAAGAAACACTCTCTTTTGTGTTTTCCTTAGTGAGGTCATGAGCAGCAACCCCACGCATCAAAGGTGCAGAAGGTAACAGTGCTGAATGCTTCGCACAAAGCCTCATTTGCTACCAGTGCTGGTGTTCTCATTCCTCTTTTGAGATCACAAAGATCCCATTCAAGCTAGACAAAGCCCTCCTGGCTTCCTCGAATGCCAGCCCCTGGACAGTCCTGAAATGCAGCCTTATCCCAGCCTTGAAACACCAGGTTCATTTTCCAAGATCCCCCTGTGGCACACAGACATTGCGTGATAAAGCTTGGCCTACATATGAAATGTGCATGGCTGTTTCCCCCACCCATCCTGCCAGCTGCAGCTGGTTAGAGTGCCAGGCTAATGAGGCCAAGGCCGCCCACAGCCCCATCTCCAAGGGGTTTCAAGAGAAACTGCCAGTTCAGGTCTCTAACATTTGTAAGAAATTGTCATATGGGCATTTAGCACAGATGCTTCAAGGGGAAAGTCCCTGCCTGAGATAGGAGACTCAAATACTTCAACCTTAATGTCCCTTCAACAAAGATGCTACCAATGAACGCATCTACTAAGCCCATCAATTCCTTCATGAATCCCCTTTCTCCATCTTGGCTCAGTCAGCAAAGATAGAGTAGGTCAATCAAGTAAAAGTATAACTAGAATTCAAGTAACGTGAATGATTATAGGAGTTTTACCTCCTCTCTGGTGTTGCATGATATGACTTTTTTTTTTATACAGAGAACAAGATAGTGATTATCTCTGACCTGGAATCTCTGCATCGTTAAAGCTCATCCATCAGAATTACCTCTAAAAGGAAACTTCATGAATGAAGTGTGTCTATACCCACTAATACTCCTTGTTTCAGCCATAATGAGATCACTACATGAACTTTGCTAAAAACAAAATAGGCAAACCCAAAACTTGGTAGGTTCCTCTTTGTTGCTATGATCAGCAGCAGTGTCAGCAATGATTGAGCTCAGAAAGTAGCAGGAAAACAGGAAACTATCAATAACCAGAGCCCTTTTCAGCCCAGGAACAATCCAGCAGCCATCTCCCAACACCATGCAACCCAGAGCTCCAGGGTGGGCCAAGGAGCAGATGGATTGCTAGCCTTTGTGAGGCATTCTTCTTGTTTGAGAAGGAGCTGTAGGCTAACCATCACATCACTCTTTGAGCCTCGAATGGAGCCCCATAGCTCTTTGGAGCTTAGCTGTATTTTGTTTACACAGCTCCTCAGTGAAGGTTAACAAGGTATAAAATAATACGGCACACAACCATATGCACCCCAGTATTCCAGAAATCCAAGTGCTAAATGCTATAAGAGCAGATAAAGAAAATAAGAGGCATTCCTAACAGGGTGGATTTAAATTCCAACACTGACACTATTCTCTTCCCAGCAATTTTTTTAGGTCAAATCTGAGTCAAAGAAAGCAGTGCACTTCAAATTCTCTTAAAGACACTGGGTGATTGGTGTTTCTAGAATATGCAACAAAATGCCAGCACTCTGTTAATTTATAGTGTTGCTTGCTATCTATCCCGAGTTGACTCAAGAAAGAAGTTAGAAAATATAGGTTTCATTTTCTTGGAAGGAAATTAGCATCATGATACTTAATCACATACAAAAACTATTTGAGAAGTCTATGAAGAGAATTTTAGTTGTCTAGAGGATGGAGAAATATGCAGATTAGAAACGTGTTTGCCATAGTTTTAATACTCAGGATAGTATACTTAGATGAAAGAACTGAAGCCCAGAAAAAAGGTCTTACACTGAAGGGTACTCAATTAAGCCCTTAGAAATCCAGAAAACAAACTGGAAAGAAATGAATAAAATTGATTGAAAACCCATTCACCAGAATAGCTAAAATGAAAAAGAGAACAGTGACCAAATGAGCATAACGACATGGAAGAACTGGACCTCTCACAGCACATGCTGCTGTTGGGACTATAAATTGGTGCAACCACTTTGGAAAAGTGTCTCATGGTATCTACTAAAGTTGCTCATCTACCTATTCTATGACAATTTCACTCTCAGGAAAGTACACAAAAGAAATGTGTGAACATGTTCACTAAAAGACATGGAATATAATGTTCATAACAGCATCATTCACAACAGCCCAAAACTGGATACACCCCAAAGGTTATTAAATGGAAGGTTAATAAAGTTGTAATATAGTCATACAACCGAACAGTCGAACAGCGGAACAACCTTCCGGACAACCTTCCAGATGATGCTGGGGCTGCAAAGGCCTACTCTTGCATGAATTTCGTGCATCAGGCCTCTAGTAACAAACAACTCTACACAGCAGCACAAATGAAAATCACTTAAGTATTGCTGAGTAAAAAAAGTTGAAACAAAAGATTATATATCGTGTAATCCCACTTACGTAGTGTATGCAATCAGATCTAATTAATCTACGGTGTTAGAGGTTAAAATGGAGGATGGTGTTGGAGAGGGTAGAGAGTGGACATGAGAGGCTTTGAGAGGCGGATTTCTTAAACTGCATGTTTATTACATAGATGTGCTGAGGGAAAAATACTCCACAAGTATTCCTTCAGGTAGAAAGTATAAAAGCAACAGACATTCTCTAGTATGCAATAACTTACAATGTCCAGCCCTGTGGGCCTTTCTTGCAAAAACTACTAGAGGGTGAAATTTGCTAGCAAAAAAAAATCCATCAAAATTTGTACAACAGGAAAGGAGAAGGCAGGAAACAAGGGCCGCTAGTTAGATTTAAATTCATTTAAATGTAAAACTTAGTCTAAGCAACTATGAGAATTATGAGGTCTTTGGTTCTTTTCATTTTACTGCAAATTCATCTCTGCTAAATTAAAGAAAAATTATGTTTAATCCTTTCAGTAAAATTAGCATGTGCTATATGAAACCAATCTTTGTTCTCTATCTCTCTCTCCTTCTACCTGTATGTATATTAATAAAGGAATATCTGATGTTGTATTGACCAAATATTAAAAACAGTTGTTTCTGGGTAGTGAGATTTTAGGTAATTTTTTTCTTCTCTGCATGGCCCATTTTACTGTATTTTTTTATTTTAAAAAATGAACACTTATATGTTTATAAGAAAAGTTATTTTTCTTTCAAAAATAAAAAATAAATTGAGAACAATATATATAAACAAAATCTATACACATGAGTCAGGTAAGAAAGCATGCTTCCCTTAGCAACACTAAAGGAGATATTTAAACACAGTCAGCATTCAATGAACACATAATTTAGCAATCAACAAAATAACTGGGAGTCAGCATGTAAATTATTCATATTTTAATTTTTCAACTGTTTACTCTTTTCAAATATTTATTTCTCCTTTAAAGCAAACTCATTTAAGAGTCTAAAATAAGAATAAAGAAAATTTTGTATCAAACTGGGTTTAAGTTACATATTGAAAATTTGGGCTCAACAAAAGAAACTTCTGATGGCAGAAAATAGTCAAAACTATCATAAATGGTTATAGAACTATACAGTTCATTAAAATTGACTTAGATAAACCATTTTTATACCTTAAACATGTCCCTCCCGCCCCCATATCTCCACTCCTAACATAGCAAATCTTCTGAAGCAGGCCAAAAGCTTCTATCACTTTTGATGCTCCTTTTTCATTGCTCATGGCACCCAGTCAGGGGTTGCTATTGCAACTTCACTCCTGAAAAGTCAAACACATCCTCTGATCCATACCTTCCCATTGTCTCCAAAGACCGGCTACCTCTCTCGTCTTTTTACATCTATTCTCATAGCATTCATTCATTCCTTAACTCACTCATGGAACCTACTACGGGCAGGGCAATGAGATAGGCCATGAAGGAAAGACCTCCTGAGTGAGTTTTCTGCCATCAGCTGGGTTAGAGCTCCATAAGGAAAAGGACGAACAAGAGATGGCTATGATACAGTGTAACAGAGGGAAGTAGCTGGCCCTAGGAAGGGGGCACTGTCCAGGCTGGGGAAGTCAGGGAAGGCTCCCCCTAGGGGCGAAGGGTGAGATAAATCTGAACCATATGACAGCCAAGTGCAGAAAAGGCTGCACCAGGCTGAGAGAGTGTGGCGTGCTGGGGGAAATGTCTAGTCATTCATTTAATCTGACACATTCAAGAGGAGAAATGGAGAGAGCAGAGAGGATGCCGCAGCGATGGCCCGTGGGCCAGAGCAGAACATTCACCAGGAGGCACCAGCAGACTCCAAACCTCACACGATTCTGTCTGAACATCACAGCCAGATCATCTTTCCAACAATGTATCTCTAATTTTCTCATTCCCTTGATTAAAATGTGTCAGCATTTCCTCAATTAAGTATAAGCATCTTTGAAATAAATGACAATTGTTTTCTCTTTTTGCAGCAGACTGGTGGACAATGCTGCACAGTCTAAGCATAATCCATGATGATAATGAGGAGGAGGTGAGAGAAAATACTAGGAAAATTACCATTTTGGCTCCCCATATGCCATAATGTTAAACTGAAAGTTCTCATGTGTATTCGCATGTCCCTAAGTGACTTTAATCACAAAAGCTGCCCTGAAATGACTGCCCTGGCTAATGTGGCTCCATGTTAGAGCATTGGCCTGCACACTGAAGGGTGTCAGGTTCGATTCCTGGTCAGGGGCACGTACCTGGATTGCAGGTTTGATCCCCAGCCCTGGTCGGGGGATGTGCAGGAGGCAACCAATTGATGTGTCTCTCTCACATCAATGTTTCTGTCTCTCTCTCTCCCCATTCCCCCTTCCTTTCCACTGTCTCTAAAATCAATGAAGAAAATATTGTCAGGTGAGGATTAAGAAAAAACAAAAAAGTTGCCCTGATTGGAACAAAGGGACTTTTAAAATATGATCATACAACACTAGTTCTGACTAATTAAGAGAAGTCAACTAGTTTATGAAACTTTGGAACAGATTTAAAATTTCTATCCAGAAATCATGGGCCTTTATCATTTCTGAGTGAATAAGGGAATGAATAAAAGTATAAAAACTGAAATATGGACCATTCTTTAAGACATGACATTGCATACTTCCAAGTATGCAAAATGATCCAAAAAATGTTGAGAAAGCCTTATAGACTTACTGTAATGAACTGATAAGTATAGTAGATCATCAAAATAGTGATTTAACTAAGAAAATGTAGGTATTGGAAGTACAGACGTGCTTAAAAACACTTTATCTTTAGTATTCAAGAATCTCATTGCAATTTTCTTTCTTCCATCAATTCTGGCAAAACCCAGGCTTTTTTGTGGAGGGTGAGGGGAGCTGTAATCAGTGATGATTCAAGCATGGTGATTCCCCCTGGGGAAAAGGCTTAAATGTGCCCATCTCCTTGGGGATTCCATCTAGTCAATGTACACACATTAGCACATATTCTGATTTAATGGAATCAAAATAACTAAGTTGTAGTCCACTCCCCATTCATTCATGTGCTGAAGATGTAATGACAAACAGAAGACAGTCATAGAGTCATGAAGGAGATAAACATGAGCCATAACAGAAATATGATTAGAGCTTTAATAAAAAAATATGTACAAGACACTGTGGGATCCAAGCTGATGCATCCCAAGTCTGTCTTTGGATATTCTGAAAAGTGGTCTAAAGAAGAAAGAAACTGAGCTAAATGTTGGAGAACAAGTGAGTTTCTCAGGCAGGCGAGGGCGGGAAGGGCATCGGAGCCCCTGCTCAAAGGTCTGAAAGGTGAAACCACCTGCCTTGACCACAGGGTGCAGGAGACAAGAAGCACCTAGAAAAGGCAGCTAAAATCAAATGATCAGCCCCGGGGAACAGTTTCGGGTTTGCCTTTTGAAAAGTTCATTCTGGCAAGATTGAGGAGTCAGGGCAGTAAAGGATGAGACCAGTGGCAGGAAGGCAGTTAGCAAATGTCAAGATAAACCCGGTGAGAAATGATGAGGCTTGAACTCCTTAAACATGAGATGCTGGAACCTGGCCTTTTTAAATAAAGTGTTTGGTTCCATTCTCTCTCAGTGGGAGCTTGTTGACATAAATGGAAAACTTCAAAAGCAATTAAAATTAGATAATCTGACTCTGATTTTTCATTCTTAGATTTCTGGGAGAGATTTCTAGTCAGACTGTGACTCTGGTAAACACCGCAGGGCTTGCTAATCTGTCAATGACTCTAAATTGTGGCATGTCCAGGAGTGACCAAGATGCAAACAGAGGAAGCCCATTAAGGGAGGACCCCCCCCAAAAAAATCTAGTCTCCCCATGGCCCTCCGTTTATCATTCACATCCCAGTCCACTTGGAAACCCTCTTGGAATTATCCCCACTCTGTACAAATCCTTGCATATCTTGGTTGGAAACTAACATGACCATAATTTGTTCCCTACGCATCAGTTACTAATAACCAGTTCTAATTTCCAGGCTCTGATGATTCAAGAGGAAGATGCTGAGCTGTTTGTTTTGTTTGCCAGAGGTATTCTTGGCTTCTTAGGTAGGTCACTTTGCTCTATGGAGAGAATGGGAGCTTATCAGTTTTTCCTTCTCATCTCTATTGTTTCTTGCCAAAAATCCTTAAAATTTTAAGATGACACCATTTGCAGATTTATACTCATGATATAGAAATGTCTTTGTTATTAGATTAAAGCCATGAAGATGTGAAAGACTGGAAGAATCAGTCCTGTGAATTTAGGTGGCCATCAGGACCAGAAGTTGGGAGAAATCCCCATTATTCGGTTCATTATCATAGGTCCAATCCATTCCAGGATGCCCGTAGTTCAGTGGGGTCTAAAGCAAGCCAATGGAAAATTCTTCAGGTATATGAGATAACAAAATGATCTCTTATAGGAGACCTTTGGAACACATCCCTTCCTTCTAGAGCTCTGCCTGTCATCTCAAGAACATCAACAGTTAAATCACTCTGGAACCAGATGGTAGGGATCACCAAAAAAATGGAGTTGACTTTTCCAAGGTAATAGTACTGAGTACTCTTCTCTTAGTCTTGCCATGGCTCTGAAGCCAAGCTGCTCTTTTTTTTCTTTCTTTCTTTTTTTTTAATATCAGAGAGGAAGGGAGAGGAAGAAAGATAGAAACAACAATGATGAGAGAGCATCATTGATTGGCTTCCCCCTGCACGCCCCACACTGGGGATCGAGCCCACAACACGGGCATGTGTCCTGACTAGGAATCAAACCGTGACCTCCTGGTTCATAGGTCGATGTTCAACCACTGAGCCACGCTTGCTGGGCCCAAGCTGCTCTTCTATTTAAGGTATTGAAGCTACATAAACTATTTGTTGAAATATATATTTGATGTAAGCAGTTCATTCAGGTTACACCCCCTTTCTTGGCATGTGATTCAACTTTGTAAACATTGTCAATAAGGTTTATAGTATGATCTTTATCCTCTGGGTGCTTTACATATATAGAAAATTCTTATCGCATCCTGCTTTGTGTGTTGGGGAGGTTGGTTTAGGGGTGAGAGTTGGAGGCCCAGTGTGGTAATCAGTGGCTACTGTCTTTGTTTCTAGTTCCGTTAAACCACTGACAAAAATGCTGACAATTTAGCTGCACAGCAAGTTTCAAAAAATATGTGTGTGTTTACTTGAGTTATTTTTACATTTGAGCTCCACCTACACACACCTGCTGAAAGTGTAGAGGAGATGTAGGACACGTGGTGACAGTCCTTGGGCTGAAAGACCTCAAAGGAACTTAAGAGAAGCTTAAGGGCTCTGAGATCCCCTTGAGGGAATTGTAAAGTCTGTGAATATGCTTCATCCAGGTGTCTTTCTTCTATTTTGAACATTAAGCAGTCAGAAAAAAAACAAAGTGCCAATTTGCATTTTCAGTGGAAAGCAGAAATGTAGACCTTCAAAACAGACTATCCCCACTTGAAAAGATCAGCCAGCCATGCATATTAATAGTGAAGAGATCAAAGCCAAAAGAGGTTAACAGTTTTATTCCCAGCTGGGTAACCAGTTAGTGGAAGGGGTAGGAGTGGGTCCGGTGTGTTCTAATTCCCAACCCAATGTTCTTGCTACCACCCTAAGAACACTTCTCCATATTACCGATGATCAAAGGGAGTTGGCCATGATGGTCTTGGTAAACATGTGTGACTTCCTTTTGTAAGACTGTTACTTAAGTTCCAAATCATCTGTGCTAGAAACTCTGAGTCATCTTTGACTTTCCTCTCACATGCATTCCTCTATCCACTGAGGAGGGCTACGACATATCTGCCTCGTCTTTTCCTACCCCCACAGATGCTGTTTCACTTCAGGCCTTCAGCATGTGGGTCCTGGATTCCTACAATGGCCGCTTAAGGCATTTCCTTTCTTCCAGCCTCTCACTTTTTCAGTTCTACATACTACCAGTAGATTTCTCTTTCTCCCAAGTGATTGGATCACTCTCTTTCTGAAATACCTGTTCTGGATTCTCATGGCTTATAGAATCGCATCAAAAATTCTAAGCACAGCCTCCCAGGGTCTGAACTGAACATGCTTCTCTGGCTTAATCTCCCACCATTTGTTTTTAGCAATTCTGTACTGTTGACACTGGGCCCTGCTACACCTTCCCAGAAAAAAAAATACATATGTTGGCCTCCATTTATGTCCCAGGTATTGATACATGCTGATACCTCTCTCTGGAAACTATGCTTTCCCTTTCAGAATATCACTATTTGAAGCAATAGGTTAACTGAGTGTGAATGAATAAGACAACAGTTGAATTCAGTACCTGTTCATTCCACTTTGTTTATATTCCATAATTTACTCCTTCAATTTCTCTAGATTATTAGTTCCTTGAGAATAGGGACCATAGACCTTTGCCCCTATGTCATGCACCTTCCTGGAGATGAAGGCTTACCCTGCTCTGCCCCTGCTGCTGTGACATCCCACAAGCAAGTCTGCTGTCAGGGCTTCCTAAGCTAACGGACATGTGACCTGCATACACAATTTTCCTGTCACTGCATACTCAGCTGGAGGAAAATAGTCAGGGTCACCAATACAACAAGGATCTGGTCCATGCTCCCTGCCACCACTGGTTCACCCCCAAAAGCCAGGTGCATACCCAAGGTAAGGAGAAGGCCCTTGGCTAATTGTGCACAATGCCAAGAGGGGCCATATTTGGCCAACAATAGGGACCTTATCATCTGGCTGAAGGGTTTCAAGAAGAGAAATATTCTCCAAAATTTGGTGATAAATATCCAAGCGGGTCTCCTGAGGCTACTTCTGGGTGTAAGAGCCCTTGAGAAGCAAAAGTTCTGATGGAGAAATAGTTCTTTTAAATCAAGGACTTCATGCAGAAGGGTCTTCCTGGAGTTAATATTTAATAGGGAAAATATCTTCTTGGAAAGATTAGTACTCAGATGGAAAGGGTCTTCATAGGAAAAGGGTCTTTCGAGGGGCAGGGTTCTCGTGGAAGGAAGGTCCTCACAGGTGAAAGATGCTTTTGAAGGAAGGGTCCTTAAAGGGAAAAGCTCCTCATGGAGAAATGTCCTCATAGGAAAGAGTCCTCATGGGGAAGGGTCTTTATAAAAGAAGAGTCCTCCTGGTTTCAGAATCCATATAGGAGAATGGTTCTAAGCTCCTATAGAAAGAGTTCCCCTCTGTGAAGAGCTCTTATGGAGGTTATTCCTCTACCAGGACCTTTCCTCCATGAAGACCCTTCTTCATGATGACCCTTCTAAGAAGAGAGGGAGCTGTGAGGATGAGGCTACCGGTTTCTGTGCTTAGGAACAACATCAGGGGACCTAATAATAGCAAGTACACGTTGAACACATACTATGTACCAGGCATAACCTAGTCCCCTTTACAGTAGTAGCTCATTTAATCCTTAAAATAATCCCAGAAGGCCTATACTGTTGGCATACTATCCATTTAACAAAGATGAAACTAAAGAATAGCAAGGCTAAGTGAGGAGACTAAATCACACATTTGGAAAGGGGTAGAACCAGAGTTTGAGCCTAGAACTCAGCTTCTGACCCAATACATTATCCTACAGTAAGGCCAAAGGCTTTACATTAATCTATCTCAGAAAGGTCAGAGGTTATGTGCCTGGAACCAGGACCTCACAGTTCCATAGACATCATTACTCCCTTATTCTGTTAATTCTGAGATATCTTATGCCCAAACGAATAAACAATAAAATACTTAAAACACAAAGGTTTGGACTTTAAAAAAATAAAATAAAAACAGTTGGAATTAATAAAAATAAATAAAAACAGACTCTGGAAGAGGAGAACCCAAATGTGCAGTGGGAAGTGGCTATTATTGAGGAATAAAACGTGGATTGGTGCAAGCAAAAAGTCAGCTCACTGAGCTGGTTTGAGCCTAAACAGAAGCAGCTTACCAAGGGTCCTTGACCCTCAGCAGCAGCTCCTGTGATATGAGCATCTCCATTATAAACCCAATTCTGAAACATTAGCTAAGGCCTCTCTGATGGAACACCCACTACTTGCAACTGGTCACCAGCCCAGGAAATAAACCTCCACCTTTAGATTTGCACTGTGTTCCTGCCTAGACCCCAGCTAAACTGTAATTCCAGATGTGCAGAAACAGCACACTGACTCTCTTTCTCTGAGTCTGGACAAAGTGCTTTCTGAGACGCCTAAGCAAATGAGACTTCCAGAGATAATGCAAAAAGAAAGCAAGTGGGATGCCAGAGGATGGCCCAGAAAGCTAGTGTGATAAACATGGAATTACTCTGGACCTCATGGACCTTCAAGAACTAAGGGGAGAATTAAGGCCAGGGTAAGGCATTTCAGACTAAATGACAGCATGTTTAAAGTCACAAATTCTTAACCTAAGCCACAGACATCTTTGGCTCAGTCCTCACTCCCCATACAATAACTAGTTGACTCCACGTAAAGATGAGAAGATGAACCATAAATGAAAAGGGACCAGATTCATATATAAGACAAAAAAAGGAAAGAAAAGTAAACAAGATAAAAGTCTTACATAAAGAAAGAAAAGAAGAGCTCATGCAAATGACTCTTCAGAGTCTCAAAGAATTACTTAAGACTTTCTTTTTAAAAAGGCCCTTAAAAAAGAAGTAAAGGTTCCAAAAGCTTCAAAAGAGATAGTCAGATAATGGAAGGAGCATTAAAGTGAGCTGACAAAGCACAGATAGAAGCGGAAAAGAAAAGGAAAACATTATAGAGATTAAAGTCATATTAGAAGCAGAAAACTATTGAATATATATAACTAAAAACATAGCCAGGTCCCTGGCTGACAAAGTTCGGGTAATCACTCAAATAGTATGAGAAAGAACAGATATTTAAAGGACTATTAAGGGGAGAACAATGGTGCAAGATTCATAAAGTTATGAGTTAAGTAAGGCATGGCTCAACAATTGTACACCAGCCAAGTGATTCTTCAAGTAAAATTGCAACTGAGAAATATTCTAATAGATGCAAGAATGCAGGAAATATAACACCTGTGAGTCCTTTATGAAGAAAATTATTAGAATATTAAAGTGAACATAAAAATTAATAAACCAATATAAAGAAAAATGTGAATAAAATGGCAAGGTAAAAGAAATGCTGATGATTTGTTTTAAAATAGAAGAAAACTTGACAACTGTGGATATTATAGCTAAAGACTTGTAAATGTTATAAGACTTGACAAAGTTAAAATAGTGAAATTAGAAGTGTTGAGAAAATAGAGAAAAAAGTATGTTTGCTAATTGTTCATCTTTTATAGCAAAGATTTCCAAAGATACCATTTAAAGTTAAATTATGTAGTTCAAATATTATTCCAAACTCATAAACTTTTTTATAATAATAATCTTTTAGGATTCACATATTTTGTAATGAAGAAATACTTACTGTAAGTATAGTCACTTCAATAACAACTATTGTATTTTTAGGCAATTCTTCTAAACCAGTGATGGCGAACCTTTTGAGCTCAGCATGTCAGCATTTTGAAAAACCCTAACTTAACTCTGGTGCCATGTCACATATAGAAATTTTTTTGATATTTGCAACCATAGTAAAACAAAGACTTATATTTTTGATATTTATTTTATATATTTAAATGCCATTTAACAAAGAAAAATCAACCAAAGAAATGAGTGTCATAGGTTCGCCATCACTGTTCTAAACTTTGACCTACCTACCTAGTTAGTTTTCTCTGTATATGCATAGAGAAATGTCTGAAATGAGTTTCATCAGAACTTTATTATTTCTGGATTTTTTGTGTGTCTTGTTTTGTCTCTGGGGAGTGGAATTTGTAAAAATGTTTATCTTTCTGTGATCTTTTCTCTATTGGTTGAACGTTTTATGATGAGCAAGTAGCATTTTTTACAATAATAAAAGTTACTTTTCATAAAAGATAAACAAAATGAGAAAAATATTTGCAACATATGTGACAAGCAATAGTCCATATAAAGCAACATAAACATTAACAGTAAAAAGATGAACACCAGAGAATATAGGCAAAGGACATTAAAAGTCAATTCGCTAAGAAAAAATATAAATATTAAAAAACCAATGAAATGTTACTCAATTAATTGTCAAAGCACAAAAAATTTAAAGGCAGAATTAAGATATAAATATTTGTTTATCAATTTGGCAAAAATTGGAAATATTATCAGTCTACATTTGGTGAAAGTGGGCAAATGGCCTCCTCATACATTATTGGCACATGACTCCTAGTACACCGTTCTTACAACTTCCAAGCATATAATTTGGAGAAAATAAAATGTATTGTGCATTTTTAAATATAGTGAGTTTCAGGCAAAATCAGGACATTCAAGAGGTAGTTTGGGGGCAATAATGATCTTTTCATGTTCTCATTCTCTTCCAAACTATTCAATATTCGTCTTTTATCTCATGTTCCTTAAATGAAATTGTGCTACTTTACAGTGATTTCCAACATAATTTCATTACTTTGAATCACCAAAAGCAACTAGGATTTTTATGCACTGTTAGTAGGAATGTAAAATGGTAAATCGCTTTGGAGACTTATTGAGGAGTTTCTAATAAAGTTGAAATATGCACTACAACCCAGAAATTCTGCTCCTAGCTGTGTACCCAAGAGAAATGAATGTGTATGTCCATAAAAACGTGTATGAATATTCATTGCCTTATTCATAATAGACAAAAACAGAACACAACCCAAATGTCCATCCACAGGAGAACGTCTATGGTTTATTCACACAATGAAATGCTACTCAGAAATTCAAAGGAGTGAGCTACCGATATACACAGCACACATGAATCTCACTGACATCATGTGAGCAAAAGGAGCCAAGGGAGTACACGCTATATGCTTTCATGTATATGAAGTTCTGGAATAGGCACAGCACCCTATGGTGGTGCTAAGTGTCAGAATAGTGGTCATATTTGGGGAGGAGGCTCTTGACTGGAAAGCAACATGAGAACATTTTCAGGGGTAAGAAAAATGTTCCATAAGTTAATCTGGGCTTGGGTTGCACAGGTATATGCAAAAGTTAAAATTCTTCCAACTGTCCACTGATGGTTTCTGCATTTCACTTAAGTAAACTGTACCCAGCAATGTACTACTGGCTTGAAAGAAAGGCCATTTCCCCGTGGGGAAGGATCAGTTCCATTCCAAGCACCTTCTCTCCCAAAGCTTAGATTCCTGGTTGCCTGGGAGCCTCAGAGGCTGGGAGGATCTGAAGAGCAGGGTGGATTCAATCCAGGGAGAGGAAGGGGTCACTGACCTCATTTCCTTACTTTGGATGGAGCTGTATCTGTGCTGTTTGGTAAAACAGCACAAATGTAAACGAGGTGTAAACTGCTTTCACATCTCATTTAGGCAACAGATGAGGCGTGAAATGCATTTCACAGGCACAAGTACTGGAGGGGTATGCTTAACATGGCACAATGTAGAACATTTGTTCCTCTTCCCTCAGGAATGCTGGATTATTTCTGAACATGGCTCCTTTAGAGGGTAACGGAGGAGGGGCGGGGGTGTAAGTGCAGGAGGAGGAAGAAGGGCTCTGCTGTCTCCTATACCTATGGCACCTTCCTTCCTTTCTCTGCCTGACCACCTCCTTCCTACACATCTGTTCAAGTCCAGCTCAAACATCACCTCCCTGCCCATCACTGGCTCTCAGAATCTGTGGCTCTCTCCCCTGGTCACCCACAGCACTTGGCTCAGCATTCAGGTTTGTCACTGATTTCCCTCCATCTTATGTTAGAAGGACCAGGAGTGTGTATTGCTCTTGTAATCCCAGGCTTGGACTCAGTAGTTGCTCAATTAACCTTTCAGGAATGACAGTAAGCTGAGGCAGGGGAAGTAGAAAGGGCCAAGAATGTATTCGGGATGGCAGTTTAGCAGCCAAACCTTCTTCAAATACACAGAAGAAATACAAGTTCCAAAGACGATTTAAGAGCTTAGAGGATTTATATTATTTTAGATCTCTCAAAGACGTACATGTCTGTACCCTTCAGGGCGAGCTTATTTGTAAAGATAAAAGTGGGAGTTAATGTGTTCTGATCACTGAAACAGTGTTGTGCCCCCTTCTGTGAGAGGAACTTTGATATCTCCGGCTGATAATTGTTATATCTCTATCACCTATTCTAAAATATGTGACTGGGTTTACAGGCCTTTGCCCACTAACAAGATAGATCTTTTTGAAGAGAACAGGTTGGGTTTAAATTCCCAATGCCTCTCCTGATAAGAGCTGCTTATCTCTGCATCCACTGCAACATACATATTGAATGTTGACTTTTTTTTTTTTTTTTAGAAAAGCAAGCAAGAATTTATTGTCTGCAGCAAAAACATACTTAGGGCAATGAAACAAGGAAGGGCATAGAAGAAGCAACAGGAGAGCCCAGGCTGGGCTGCTTTGGTTCACTGGGACGTCAGAGAAAAGGGGGGGAAAGGGGCCTGGGAGACAGGTTCAGGGGGTTAGCCCTGACAAGCTGCCACTGCCCTTGTTCCCCTGATTGCAAGTCTCATGGGGTCCCTTAGAGATTAGGGGATACATGTGGGTGGGGGGGAGCTCTTAGGAATCAACAGAATATTCATCAGTTTTATGCTGATGTACGAAAATGAGATTTATTCTCTTAATTTGTCTGTCCTTGGGTGTGGTTGGCACTTCTGTTCTTTGTCTGCCTGAGTAGGGTGATTTAAGCCATCTACCCTCTGGCTGGGGAGGAGAAGTGCAAACAATTTACTCTCAAGTGTCCTTGGTTTAGGGAGGATAGGATTTACTAGGTGGCTGCAAACTGCTGGTTAACTGTCTTAGTCTCCCTATAGCACTTGTCTTGGAATTTTCTTAGTGTCTTACTATTTACTCATGGTGGCCAAAACAAGACCAATTCCAAGCTATAACACAATTAAACTAGCATACTAGAGAAACTGTACTTGGAAAATTCCAGGGAACTCAGGAAAATTGAGATGGCAGCATACTGTGAAATAACTATTTCACCAAGATTGAGATCTAAGATCAACCCTAGCCACAAACTTGACCTCAGAAAATTGTTTAACCTCTGCAGATCTCTGTTTCCTCCTCTGTAAAATATGAACAATTCAGAATTTAGTTTGCACTTTCCCTACAACCCAATGATTGCTTTCCTAGGAATGTATCTCAGACAGGTACTCAAATTCAGATGCACACTAATGTTCATTCCAGCACTGGTTATAAAAACAAAGGGTTGGAAACAATGCGAATGCTTATTCATGTGGGCATGGATAAATAACATTTGCATATGAAACAGACCTACATAGCCTACTTAGATGGGTCTTAAAAGCAAAGGATGCACAACATATTAAAGGTACAGTTTTGAATTTATAGTACAATAGCATTTGAGTAGAGAAACAGTCAAGATAGACAGGGATAAGAGAGTACTAGGGATGAAAGAAACAAAAATAAAATGTCGAATAAAATAAAAAGAGAGGAATCTAGAGACATTAAATCTTGGTTTAGCAAGACAGAGACAAAAAGATAGGCAACTATTTCTAAGTGGACAATGTTTGATTTTTCCTGTTTATCTCAAGTCAGAGTAACAAAAACCTAGGATTTTCAATGGCTTTAAATGTGGCCTCACATTTTCACCAGATCATCTACTCTGTGTTTAAATAACATATGCTGCACAACGTAAGCAGTAGATAGTCACAGATTCTGCTCAGTATTGACAGTCAAGGCATTTTTACTGTTAATGCAATGTTAATTGGGACCATGCTAACATTTAATTAATTTTAAGTACAAATAGATCATTTGTCAACAAAGGGGGGTAAAAATATTAATTGAAACATGTGAATGGTTATTTGCAAGTGGAGGAAAGATCCCACAATTAAAGTTAATCACAGTGTGATTAATTGATTTTAATTGATTCAGGATGGTTTCCTGTGGCAAAACACAAGTCTGTCAATAAAACTTACAATTAAGACTCATTATGGAAAACAAAGTTACTAAGGCAAGCAGCGACGGGACAGAGCAGCAGCGGGCTGCTTTCCTCATGATGCGGAGAGGCCAGCATCCCAAGCAGGACAACAAAGGCCCAGGGACTGGGCATTCTGGGAAGGTGGAAGATGTGCTCAGGAAAGTCTTCAGCCAAAGGTGGGCGCATACTTGGGTCTGAGAAATGGAAGCTTTGGAGATGAGAGGGTAGGGTAGGGAATTGGTCCAGTGTTGGATGGAGGAGGACAATTGTGTCAGCAGCTCCATCCCTCAAGTATAGAGATAAGCAAGGCTCGGCTACCCCATAAGGTATACAGATGCATGGAGCCAGAGGTTCTAAAACACAAGATTTGTAGTCTTATGAAATAGAAATGGAGTCTCCCTACAAATGGGGATTAACACAGACAGGGTTCTGAGAGCCTGCAGGGCCCCAAGCCTCAGACGTGACTGCTGCTCAGAACAACAGGCCCACAAGGCACTCCAGGAAGATGCATGCAGACTCCCCTGCTCTGCAGGTGATTCTGGTGGGAATTCAAGGTCAATCTGTTTACTCAATTATCCCGTTCTCGGGAAACTGAAGAGATTGTCACTTGTTTTCATTACATGCCTGGAAGGTGAGGCCTTCCATGATGTCGTCCCATCAAACGTCTATGAATTCCTCTCCCTCACCCCAGGGGAGAATCTTGGAACCTGTCAACAAAGAGCTTTTTTATAGATGTCGGGTATGAGCGTAAAAACTTTTAGTTTTAGTTTATTTTTTTTAAATTGATTTCAGAGAGGAAGGGAGAGTGAGAGCGATAGAAACATCTATGATGAGAGAGAATCATTGATTGGCGGCCTTCTCCATGCCTCACACTGGGGATCAAGCCCACACCTGGGCATGTGCCATGACCGGGAATCAAACCAAGACCTCCTGGTTCATAGGTCGATGCTTAACCACTGAGCCATGCCAGCTGAGCTGTTTTAGTTTGCATTCCCCACAGAGTACAGCTGTGATATAACAAATATATCTTGGTCTTTGTCCCCAGTTCCTGGCATAGTTTTAAAAACCTTTGGAACTTTGACTGATAGGAGTGTCCTTGTTATGGTAACAAGGTGATTCCTGGCTGAGGTCCTACACAGCTTCAGGATGGAGCTGGTCACCAGGAAGACGAACCAGTGACCTGGCAACTTTGGGCCAGTTCAGCCTCTGGGGAGGGGAAGAAGGCTGGCGATTACGTTCAGTCATGTGGCAATGAGTGGATCCATGTCCATAAAATAAAATAAAACCCTAATAAAAACTCTGGATATCAACCCTCAGTGAGGCTTCCTGGGTGGTGAACACATTGATATGCAGGGTGGGTGACATGCCCAGATTCCACAAGCAGAGGGCATGAAAATATGGAATAGGAATGGAGTCCAGCCCCCCTCCGCCTCCTCTAACACTTGCCCTATCCACCTCTTCCATTTGGCTGTCCCTGAGTTGTATCCTTTATAATAAAAATGTAACCATAATAAACATAGCACTTCCAGAGAGTTCTGTAAGTTGCTCTAGCAAACTATCAAACTTGTGAGAGTCATGAAAGTCTCTGAATTTATGTAGCAGGTAAGACAAAAGGGCAGGTGGCATCTGAGACGGGGCAGCATTGTGAAGGGCTTTGCCATTAACCTCTGGGGTCTATGCTAATACCAGGTACTTAGTGTCTTCACTGAATTGAAATTTAGGACACCCAATTGGTTTCAGAGGATTGGTGTCAGAACACAAAAGCTTGAGACAAGAGCTTGGGTGCAGACAATTTATTTAAGAGGCAGTCCCAAGAGGCAAATGAAGGGAGTGAGACAGGATAAGGGAGAAACGCCAATGCAGAGTACACTGAGTGCTGGTTACCTCTATGGGCAGTGGGGGTCAGTGCTTTTGGGGATGTTGTTGCTTTTTTTGTTGTGTGTGTGTGTGTGTGTGTGTGTAAATATTTTTATTGATTTCAGAGAGGAAGGAAAAGGGAGAGAGAGAGAGAAATTTCCATGATCAGACAGAATCATTGATCAACTGCCTCCTGCATGCCCCCTTCAGGAGATCAAGCCCGCAACCCGGGCATGTGCCCTTGACTGGAATCGAACCCGGGACGCTTCAGTTCGCAGGCCAACGCTCAATCCATTGAGCCAAACCAGCCAGGGCTGTTGAGGATGTTTTAAAGAACCAGATAGAACACAGCTCCAAGAACAAGGAAGCCAAGGGGCTCCTCCGCTGATTCTCTTCCCCGGCTTGTTAAGGGTTTCTCTGGGGAAGGGGGTTGTTAATTTCTCTACCACTCTGGTGGTAGCACTTTCCTTGGCTTCAGAGAAATTTCCGAACCAACAAAGCAAAGAGACACACAGGTATGAGCTTGACGTGAATACTAAAAGCATGCAGGAATTTGAAAGGACGTAGTTTGGTGCATGACAATTACCTGTTGCACTCAAGAATCTCAATGCCCTCTATAAATTATTCCAAGCTGCTTTCTTGGAGTAAAATTATAAACAAATCATTTATTAGGCAAAAGTAAAGCTTTGAAATGCCTTTCTTTTCCTCCCAGTTCCACCCTGCAAGAGAAACAGCCCTAGGGGGTACTTGCAAATAAGTCAGCAGGCTCATACCATGTAACATGGGTCTCCTTGCAAGGAATGATTGAATTATGGATGGTACCAGCCCCTAAGAAGCTAATCCATGGGCCAGTCAGAGACCCATGAAAGTAATGAAGGAGAAGCCATGCTGTCAGTGCTGGAACTGGAGCAGAAACAAAGGGAGCATACCAAGTCCTGACAACGAAGAAACCCCAGTATCACAAACAAGGATGTGCCAAGATGGCCCGAAGCCAGAGCTACCTTGGGCAGGGCAAATATCTAATGCCCAAATCACATTCTAATATGCACATGCCCAAATCACATTCTAATATGCACAGAGCCCGCGCTATGGCTGTGTTCTGCAAGAGGCCTGGGTAGTGCTCTCTATCCCCGGCCACCGTAAGAACCCAACACTGCTGCCAAGGGCAGGGCTCTCACAGATGCCCGATCTACAACCTGCTGTGGCCACCAGAACCTGCTTTGTCCACCTTGACTTTTACTTTCCTCATCACATCCTTGGGCCAACAGTTGTCCTAAAAAACACATCTCACAGATATTCACTGAGTAAAGGTTTGGAGGAGAAAAAGACTCCATTCAACTGTAGGTGAGGTAAGACGCATGGGTGCTCGCCAAAGAGAGAGGAAGAAGGATTAAGAAAACATGAATTTTGAGCCAGTTCTGTACTATTTCTTGAAGCACATACACCTACTGGGGCATTGGAGTTGACAACCAAAATGAAACCCCCTTTCTGAGGCAAGTCACCACTTTCAACCTGCCTTTATTGACTGGAGCAATAGTACTTGCTTATAAAATAGTCAATTTGACTCTTTGAATTACAGGAAAATTGAATTATAAATACTGTCTTCACTTCTCTCTGAATGTTGGCTTTATTCTTTCATATTGCAGTCAGTCTTACTCCATATACTGGGACATCTGGCCAAACTCACCCCTTCCAACTTTGGGATGGATCACCATAACCAGGAGGATATAAATTATGTTGGCCTCATCCTGAGTAATTTGCCCAACACTTTGGCTAGACACATGGGATATGGACCCAAAAGAGAATTGGCAGTGTTCAAGTAGGACAAACACAATAACCATACCCATCTCCACCACTTCCCCATGTATCTATCGCATAAATATACATAGTACCTACTATGGGCCAGGTACTAGGTTCTGAGCTTATGACGGTGAACAAAACCAGTATAGTCCCCACCCTCACTGAACTTACAGTTGAGGGTTTCTATCTAACTTTGGGAACAAGCTACCTAACATCTCTAAATTGCACATCTCCTCTGTAAAACGAAGATAATAATATTTACCTTTCCTTGTTGTTGCAGGGAAAATTTGACATGGCTTCCGGCGTTCAGCATTAGCAGCTCAGCTGTGGCACTGCGCCCAGGTGGCAGCTGGGATGTCCCCGTTACCTCCAATTCTGCAGTGAGATTCTGGACATGGCTCCTGGCTGCACAGCTTCCCAACTCTGTCCTTCAGCCTTGCTGTGCACATCCTAAGGTCCTTTCACAAATTACCCTTCCGCTCAAATGAGTTTTTCATTGTTTGCTACTAAAAACCTTAACTGATAAAGAATGTGCTTGATAAACGGTAACTATAGTTACTAATCCCTCAGCTCCTTGTCCCTTTAATAAGAAAAGTACAGCTGAGAGCCATGCAAAGTGGAACCCGAAAGGAGCAGTCCTAAGAATTAAATCAGACCCAGACCCTGGCCGTGGCAGATGTTGACAACAGCCCCACGTTTGATGCACAGGCAGGGGGAACCGTCCCTGTCATTTTGCAGGAACCAGAAGTAGAGAAGCAGTTCTTCTCTCCACGTTCAGAGGTAAAATAATGATTTCTCCAAAGGAGCTTTCATGCACTGCACTGATTAAAAGTAATAAGAGGCGGCTGCTTCGACTCCAGATTTAATTTCAGACACTTAAATGTGTTATGGCCTTTCAATTGAGTTCTGTGTGTTCAGTGGAGCAGGAAGGCAGGGAATCTTAGATGTTTCCTTGTCACTCGGCAGACATTAAGGGGAACCAGGTCCCCATCTCTGACCTTCAGAAGGTGGGCACAGGACATGATTATCTCGTTGGCTCCAAACCTTAATCTTGGTTTCCACAGGGGGAAAGTGTCAGAATTTTGCTAAACTGACCCCGAGATGATGTGACTATCAGGAAACCCTTCAAGGGCAGCTGGGCCACTGCTCAGAAGTCTGGGCAGGTCACTCAGAACCTGCCTGTGAGGAAACGCCTGTCTGCCCAGAGACACCTCTGGCTGAAGTCAAATGGCTGCAATTTACCTGGTCTCATTTCTCCTGCTCCAGCCTCACCCAGCCCAGGATTCACATCACCCCCGGTTCCACCACTTACACCCTGTGATACTTTACTTCTCTTGACCTCAGTATTCTTACCTTTAAAATGGGATGATTATATTTTAGACACAGAGAGTATTACATGCAATGTCTATAACATGCTAAGATGATGGAAAATGGTTACCCACTATCTCTTACTAAAAGGCCAATAAATTCAACCTAATGTGCCAATACCTAAACCAGGGCAGAGAGTTCAGACAGGGCACAGCCTCCTTGCTGACTTGGCCCTCGTGGCTCTGCCTCGCCTCTTTTCTCCCATATTCTCAGACAGAGAGATGAGAAGACCAGCAACAGTGACTGGGTCCCATGCCCCATGTAGAAGCTATTAACATTTTCCAAGGACACAAAAGACGCAAAACCAATAGAGCAGAAAAGCATGGTTTGGATGTAGGAGAAATATAAAGACAATTTAGAAGTTAGAGTGGCTCTCTGCTTAGCTCCTGGGCAATAGTATTGCAACCCCACACCTGTCACAGAGGCCACGAAAAAACCTGGGCTGGGCTGGGCTGGAAAAACAAAACAAGGAGCATATTATTTAACACGTTGAGTGGAAAGTTCCTCTGCAAAAGATAGATATCCAACACACAGTGCTGGTGATGAGGCAGGGAGCAGGGTACACAATTATGTACATTTCTTTTCTCAAGGTAAGCTATATTTTTGTTATTATTAGGAAAGTAATACATACACATAATAGAAAACTGAGACACAGACAATTACAAAGAAACAAACACACAAAACACCCAGAACCGCCACAAAAATGGCAGCCACTATTTCTGTTTAGGAATACGCCATGCCCAAGGTGCTCATGGGCTGGAAGGGGAGAGGTGAGACAAGGCGTCATTGTAACTAACGGGACAGTTGCTAGGAGACCGTGCTGGGCAGATGCTGAGGAAGGATAAGGGGGAGCAATAACTCTGGGAGAAAGGGGATGAGGAAAAAGTCACCCAAGAAGTGACGTTTGAGTGAATTTAAAGTATGAGTTTGCCCATTGTAAAGTAGGAAGTTTAATGAAGAACAGCAAGCCACTGGCTGGGAGGAGACAACTGAATTGCTCAAGAGTATCCATCAAAGAATTTATATCCCCTACAACTCCTACAAAGCAGTAAGAGCAAACAGAACATCTAAGTTTTTAATGGACAGAATACTGAACAGGTACTTCACTAAAAAGGGTATTTAAATTGACCAGTAAACATATAAAACAGTGGTTGTCAACCTTCCTAATGCCGCGACCCTTTAATACAGTTCCTCATGTTGTGGTGACCCCCAATTTCATTGTTACAAATTGAACATAATTAAAGCATAGTGATTAATCACAAAAACAATATGTAATTATATGTGTTTTCCGATGGTCTTAGGCGACCCCTGTGAAAGGGTCGTTCGATCCCCAAAGGGGTCGCAACCCACAGGTTGAGAACCGCTGATATAAAAGATGCCCAAGTTAATTGGTTACTGAAGAAATGCACACTAAATCCACAATCCTCGATCAACACTCACCCACCAGATGACTAAAATTAAAAATATCAAATGTTGGCGGGGCTGTGGAGCAATTAGAACTCGTGAACTTTCCTGGTGGGAGTATAAATTGGTAGAGCAACTTTAGAAAACAGTTTAGTGGTATCCGCTAAGTCTGACTAAATGCCAAGCTAAGGAAGAGCAATTCCTCTCTTATGTATAAATCCAACAGAAAGAGGATGTATGTTCATTGAAAAACCTGTAAAAAAATGCTAACAGCAGAAAATTTCCTAGTAGTCTCAAATTGGACAAACCAAAATGTCTATAATAGTAAAATGAAGGCCAGCCAGTGTGGTTCAGTGGTTGAGTGTCAACCCATGAACCAGGAGGTCATGGTTCAATTCTTGGTCAGGCACAAGCACAGGCTGCGGGCTGTAGGGGGTGTGCAAAAGGTAGCTGATCAATGATTCTCTCTCATTACTGATGTCTCTATCTCTCTCTCCCTTTCCTTTCCTCTCTCTGAAATCAATAAAAACATATTTTAAAAATAGTAAAATTGCTTTAGCTGGTCTGGCTCAGTGGGTAAAGTGTTGGCTTCTAGACTGAAGGGTCCTGCATTCAATTCCAGTCAAAGGCACGTACCTAGGTTGTAAGCTCGATCCCTGGCCCTGGTGAGGGCATGTGCGGGAGGCAACCAGTAGATGTTTCTCTCTGTTTCTCCCCTTCCCTTCCACTCTCTCTAAAAATCAATGGAAAAATGTCTTTGGGTGAGGATTAACAATAAATAAATAAATAAACAAAAATAAATGTTAAAAAATAGTAAAATGAATAAAGTATATGTTCTTTAAATAGAGGCAGTTGGGTGGGGTGGCGGGGAGACAGTGCACAATGAAAAAGAACAAATTACAAGAGCATGTAACAACATAAATGAATTTCACAAAAATAATATTGAGAAAAATAGCTAGACATAAAATATGAATGATTCCATTTATATAGAGTTATTAAACAGTCAAAATTAACCTGTGGTTTAGAGGTCAGGAGAGTGGATATTCCTAAGGGCAGGACATTACTGCAAGGGCGCCCTAGGGGCTTCTGGGTCATGTTCTGTCTCTTGAGCCGGGTGCTGGTCACTCCGTATGTTCACTCTCTGAAAATCCATCACGCTGAAAGTGCATGCTATGTGCATTTTTCTGTCTGCATGTTGCGCTTCAGGAACATTGACATTAAGCAAAACAGAAGTGAAGGTGGGCTCATTTTGCCTGAAATACAAATTGCCTGGGGAAGTTCTAGAAACTGAACCTTGTGTTTCATAACCACCTACCCAGTCTGCTCTTAAGAGCCAAAGAATGGAAGGAAAGGTGGAGAGAGGAGCAGAAATCTGAATTCCTCATAGAGAAAAAAAAGAAGAGGGAAGCAGCGAGAAAGTACAAAAGGAAGACATGGAAGCAATCAAAACAAAGGCAAAAGGAGGAGCAATGCTCAGCAAGGCTGCAAAGATGATACTTTCAGGGGTCATTTCTATAGTTTGTTACTAGAAGGCCTGCAGGCTGGACATTCACAGACAGAAGCAGGACAATGACTTGAAAAGTCCAGCGTTTTTGTTTTCTAGCTTTTATATAAGGCAAATGCAAGCCAATCTATTTAGAGCACACCGTCTGCAGGAATTGTTCGTACTGCTTTGATTCAGGTGGGGTGGGATACATTCTGAAGCAAGTGGAGTTTTCATGAGATTCTCCCATCAGAGGAAAAGGGAGGTCCAATAAGGGCCTAGGATTCTCAGGACAGAAGAAAATACTTCCATTGTTTCCCACCGCTCCCTCCTCTCCCACGATCCATCCCCTGACCCTCATCCCCGAGTCAGCCTAAATCCCGAAGCCGCCACGCCCACTTTGATGCCTCTTTCCCTCCCTCTCTCCTCCTTGCTGCCTGTCAGCTGCTCGGATGTCTTCCTGTCCTGCAGATGCCTTGACAGGAAGGGCCGGAGGGCCTGGGCTCAGTGCCTGAGGTCTCCACCCTGCAGGCTTTGATGGAACATAAGTGGAATCCAGCGTCATTCATCACTGTCAGGTCTGCTGGGCCGAGTGTTCATGTCGGCGAGTGCAAATCCAGCTTGTCCCACATCAGAAAGGCCTCACACATTTGCTTTCTGTTCCAGATTCCCAGGGAGGTAATAGCTCTTCTCCTCTCAAGGCAAAAGATTTGAGGTCAGAGGCTGGGCTTCATGAGAAATCCTGGTGTCTTTCCACGTCCTCCGCGTGCCTTTGGAGTAGCTGGAACCCGAGGTCATGGTGAGGAAGGCAGCTTGCTCCTACTCAGGCAGAGACTCTGAAGAGCCTCTCGTAAAGAAATAGCCTTCCTTCGGGAATGTGTGGATTTTATGCCTCCTTTTGTAGAAAGACTTACCTGTTAGCGTAAGAGCCCAGCTTCTGGGTCATGAAATCATGAAGGCCAGTGATTCTCAAAGTGTGGTCTCCTGACCAAGACCAACAGCATCAGCATGACCTAGGAATCTGTTAGGAAGGCAAATTCCTGGGCCCCACCCCCTGATGTACAGAATCAGAAACTCCGGGAAAGGGGGCGGGGGGCTGCAATCTGGGGTTTAATAAGCCTCTGGTAATTCTGTGCAAGCTCAAGTCTGAGAAACACTGCTCTAAGCAGAAGACTTAGATATCACTTACCTGCCCTCTATTCTAATTAGCTGGATCTTCGGAATTTCTTCTGAGGAATGGGGCCATTTATGCAGTACCTGCTTGAAGACCGAGGAATCCTAAATTAGCAGATCTCTGGAGGAAGCTTTCTTTCAGCTTTAATATCTACAATTCCATGACTTCAAAGTACTCTCATGATTTTCCCAGGGTAGAGCTAGCAGGAGTTCATTTGTTATTCAAGCCAGGTGCAATTATCCAGCCCCAGGGATTTGAGTCAACACCAGAGCGGCTGAGATACAGCCAGGAGTAACCAAATGCTAGGCCATCAGAGTGTCCTACAGTGACAGGTGGACCCTTCCAAGCCTCCACACTTGCCCCCCACTACTTACAAATTTGGCACATGCTGCAGCATCAGTCATGTGACATGGATAGGGGAGAGTCTCCCCGTTTTGCTGATGGGTATCTCAAAACACATCACAGAGGGGGAAAAACAGACTTCTAGGATTTCTCCACCCCTTTATTCAAACCAACTTCTACTCGATTGTCCCCAAGACTGGTAGCACTAAAGCCAGCCTATTTCAAATAAATCTACCACAGTCTGATCCAAAGATATTTGTTCGCCTGATTTTGTCCCAGACTGAAAACTGCTCACGTCCAAGGTTTAAGAGCTTATGTTAGGAGAAATTGAACCTTATCTCAGGATAATGTTTTCCTACCGCTACTTAAATTTCCAGAGGCATTTACAAAAATTAAACATCAATGGGAAGCCAAGTCCTTTATTTATAAAGCCAGCAATAGACATTGATCCAGTGATAATGTTATTATTTTCCTTATTGCTCCTGTCAGTGTGTATTTCATCATCATTGGGTTGGATGAGTATAGGGTGTCACGGGAATAGAATGTTTATTGGCTCACAGTTTCTTGCTGCTTTAAAAAGGTTTGTGATTCTGTCTTAAGGTCTTTAGAATGCTAGTTATGCACAAACACATATGAGCATACTAAAACTCTTAGATAATTGGTGTTTCTTATTATTTCTTGGCTTTTTTTTTAAGTGACACATTTTTTTAATATGGTCAGCATTTGTTGACATTATTGAACTTAGTCATGCATCTTGAAATTAGCTTCAATGACACTCGAACCACTTAGCAAACACAGGTGAGGCAGATGGGCTCCTTTTAGGCAAATAGGGAAAGTAACTTCATTTATAAGAAAAATGGACAAGGACACTGGAGAGTGCTGACTCATTCTGGACCAAGGCACAGAGGAGCCTGAACCAGACCAGGGTAAATGAGACCATAATACACCCTGCAGTTGTCCAGTGGTCTGAGGGGAGGGAGTGAAAGAGTCAACTGTGGTCAGCAGGAGGTGAACTTAGGAAGTCAGGTAAGAAAGTCAGGAAACTTGGGCATGAGTAACTCTCCTGCTCTGACACTGTGTAAACAGAGGCAATAGGAGTTCAGTCTCAATCACTAAGGAGATGCCTACGAAGTCTCCTTCTTCCATCTGACACACACACAGAGTTCAGGCTGCTGAGAACTGAAGTCTAGATAAAAGGTACCTAGCAGATACTGTGGGGAGGGTGATAGAAGGAGAAATAGCAGCTGGCCCGGTGAATTCGTGTGGTTTCCACAGCAACACATGTATTCCTGAGGTTGCATTCAAGGCAGTGTCCTTCTCCGCCAAGGTCAGTTTCTCCTTTTGAATTCTTGATCTTTTCCCTCGTCCTTTTAGCGTATCAATTAGTCCATCTCTCTGCTATAGAGTCTCAATCACATCTTTCCCAAAGACACTTTAAAAGACTCAAGTCTTCCCCATCTGAAACGTATCTCCCTTCCCCTCCACATTTCCTGAAGCTACAGCCCTGTCTTCTCCTCCTCACACCCAAAGTTTTCCAGAAATTTTCTATCCTTGCAGTCTCCATATGCTCCCCTCCCACTCACTCCTCAATTCACTCCATTCTGTCTTCCACCCTCATTACAAGCCTCAAAAAGCTTCTGTGAGCATCAGGTGACCTCTCTGTCGCTAAAGTCCAAGGACAATTTTCAGTCCTCACTTTGCTTGAAATGTCAGCAGGGGTGATGACTGCTCCCCTCATCTCTAATCATCTGGGCTCTCAGGATTCCACAATCCCCTGGTTTTCCTCTCACCTCCCTGGCTGTCTCTATATTTTCTTTGCAGGGTTGTCCTCTCTATCCAACATGCTAGAGTTCCTACAGTGTCTAAGGGTCATTTTTGAACTTCTTCTTCCTCACCACCCCCATCAAAAACATCACCAAATCCTGTTACTTCAGGCCCTTTGAATTTATTTGTTCTGTTCACATCTGTCTGTCTTTACTCCTTTCACTTGTTGAGAGCTGCAGTAGCCATCTCCAGAACAAAGAGAGAAATTTGCGTAAGGTCATACAATTCATTAATGGTCACTAGCAGCAGGCCTGGGTATTCTAACCCCTGGTGCACTGGTGCTTCCTCATTACCCTAATATAATCATACTTTATCCAGAAAAGCCAAAAATTAATTATGAATATGATGTCATTTATCATCAAGACATTGTTGAGGAAGAAGAAGGGAATATGAGATCCCTCTAAGCAGAAATATCCTCTTTTGAGTTGGCAGGATTAGAAAAACAGAGCCAAGATTTCGTGTATGTCCTCAGAAGACCTTCCTGAAGACCATTCTCCTGGGAAGTTAACAAAAATTGAGTTTCCAACTTTCTCCATCTCATCTGGGTGACAGAGGGAGCTGGCGACAACTGAGGAAGGAAGCAGACAAGCTAGACTCAAACTTCAAAGGTTTGACTGCAACTGTCAGCACGAGGTGAGAACAACAGATGAGACAGTAACACTCCCTGCAATAATCAATCCTTAAGGACTGTCTCATGGAATGCAGAGCAGACTTGTGCTGAGTGGCTCCAGGAGGCAAAATTAAGACTCAAGGGAGAAGTTACTGATAGACTTGATAGACGGAGTTCAGCACAGTAGAAAAAGCTCTTTTGGAACTGTCCAAGGTGCCAACTGCAGGACTGGGCAGAAGGAACACTTCCATTCTAGGCTGTATACCACCTTTTCATGGGGACTGTCACACAGACTTTTGCACAAGGTAAGTGAGATAAAGGAAGACCTGGCTTTCATACCCTGCCTCATGGCTAAGACAGTGCTGGGTGGCTTGACCTTCACTAAAACCATTGGCTAGGTATTATTGCCTACTTATACAGCTGAGAATTTAGGCTCACAAAAGTTAGGTATATGACCTTACTTACGCAGAAAAGTAACGGAAGATCCAAGATTTTATTCACCCACTCAACACAATTTTATGGAACATTATTATGTTATACCTACGGAGATGGGGATGATAGATAGTAATTGGAAGGGTATTCTCATATCATCAAGAAGATAACAAATAGAGGAGGTCCATTAATATACAGTGAGCTGAGGTGGAGATTAGTAGGTCTAGGAGGCTACAGGACACAGAGGAGGGACACCTACCTTGCTAGAAAGAAAAGAAATGGTCAAAGAATATGTGACCAGAACCAGGTCTTGAAGACCCAGTGAATAGAACTTGAAAAGGTAAAAAAAAAGCGGGGGGGAGTGGAAGGGATGCTGTTGATGCTCCACCAAGATCTCCTTTACCAGGACAGGCTCCTACATTGTTCAGCGGCTATACTGACTGGTATGGTTCACACGTGTCCCCTTCTCAGGATAACTGCTTCTGGCCAGTGGCAGCCTCCTCACATGGAAGGTCACATACCTCACCTACAGGCATAGTCCTCTCCAATGACTAACATGGAGGTCTATGGGCCTTGCCTGAAATTGGGACAATCTCTATGGTGCAACTCATACTCAGAGCTCTCTGTAGGATCAGTTGAGATCACATTCTTGCTTAGCTCCCTCCCCTAACTTATCCTACTTCCTTCCCATCTTCTGAGACCAATCCCTTAACAAATCATATGAATCCCTGTCATTCTCTCTGTTTTTAGGGAACCCTACCTAATCCTAACCCTACCTAAGTCAAGGGGGAAGGATGTTCTAGGCCCAAAAAAAACACAATACGTGTGAAGGCATGGACATAAGAAAACACAGTGCAATACAGAGAAGCAGTAAATTGGAGCAGAGGGGCAAACTACAGTGTGGCATGATATAAACTAGGTAGGTAGACAGGGAACACAATCCTATTATTTCCTGACATCTAGCCAGTCACAGTCTCCCTCTCCATGTGACCAGACTGACCCGTGGTATCCTACATGGCTGCCTTAGAAGCAATATTTCAGAGCACATCTAGGCCACAAAGTGGCATTTCACAAAGCAGGAACAAAGACGAGCCCCCTGGAATTTCCTGATTCTCAGGCCACACTGCCTCTATGGAACTCGCCACTAACTCCACTGGTGGGTGAGCGAATGGTCTCGGTAGGCTATTTCTGTCTTCCTTTGCCTCTCCAGAAACAGTGGTCTCCCCTGCTCCTTTCACTGGATCCATCTGCTCTCCAGAAACAGTGTTCTCCTATTCATAAGGTCTTGCCCCCTCTGCTTTCCCTGCTTTCAAATCTGGCCTCTATTCATAAGGTCTTGCCCCCGGGTCTCTGTCAGCACTCGGCGTTCAATCCTAAAACTTTCCAAAGCCAATGAAGCTCTTTAATCACAAAGTTGGGCTGCCAGGAAAAGAATGCTAATTGGAAACTTTCTCTTTTTTTAAAATATATTTTATTGATTTTGTACAGAGAAGAAGGGAGAGGGATAGAGAGTTAGAAACATTGATGAGAGAGAAACATCGATCAGCTGCCTCCTGCATACCCCCTACTGGGGATATGCCCACAACCAAGGTACATGCCCTTGACTGGAATCTAACCTGGGACCTTTCAGTCCGCAGGCCGACATTCTATCCACTGAGCCAAACTGGTTAGGACTAATTGGAAACTTTCATTTCATGAGGTCCTAGGGAGTTGAGAGAGGGATGTGTTTCTTTTGTCTATCATGCAATTAGCACAGAATAGACTCAGGAGGGGCAGAAAATCAAATGCAGGCCCAGTATGAGAAATTAATCCAAGAAATACACAAATCCCTAAGCAAATGAGAGGCCTCTGCACTTTCAAAAAGGAAGCATAATAGCCCAGTTGGAGGCAGCTGAAACAGTTATTTTTTCTTTGGAAGCACAGGACAGGTCAAAGGTGAAGAGAAACAGACCCCAACCAGACAGGTGGAGCTCACAATGAGGTCGGGTCCCAAACAAAGTCCAACCCCTGCATCACTGCTCAGGTTCAGAATAAAAACACAGAGTTTATTCTTGTACTGTTATTAATTAATTAATTATTGTGTTGAAAAGTGAATAAAACTGTAAACCTACTTTTGCCCCACCCTGTATACTCCCATTTCGCAAGTAGCTCTCTGAATTTTAAACCTCTCGCTAGCTCCTGGAATGACAGACAGGAGTAAGACACAGTTCTTGTGCTCAGAGCCTAGAAGGAGAAACAGATACACAGAAAAGTATTCACAGCACAGTTGCCTAAACTCAAGAGAGAAGAAACACATTACACCCTCTGGGGTGGAGGCAGAGGCCAGTGTAGACTCCCTTTCATGGACAGTGCAGAAAACAGACCTTCATTTCCTTCCTAGACATAACATCTAACAAAAACCAGAACACCAGCCACATGTCAAGGTTTCATGTCCTCCCCTGCTTCTGTTGGTTTTACCACCACAACAATTCTGGCTGACTTAGGCCATAAAGTAATCTATCTGAAGAGTTTGTGATGCTTCATAGAACAAAGGAAATGATTGAAGGACTGAACTTGGACAAAAGCTGGGAACAGTGAAGCTCTGAGGATGTAGGTAGCAGAAGTTAATACCAGCTGGGCAGCGTACCTCTGCAGAAGCAATGGGCTCCAACAGATTCTTCCTATTGTCACCTCACTCTGGGAAAGACAGCATCCAATTGGACCAGCTAAAGGCATAAGACCAATTATTGCACCCTTCTCTACTCCACAGGATGAGCAGAGTAGTTCTACAAAAAAACGTGAGATGTTCTTGCCAGAGGAATGGAGGGCAGTTCCTCTCAGGATTCCATATAGGGCGCGTAAGCCACATGGGCCTGCCTGAGATTTTTAGCCAAGAAGTGCATCAGAAGAGTTCTTATTAAGAAGGCAGAAATTAAGCCCTTTCCCTGGATACAATGACTCAGAAGTCCCTGGATGGAGCCCAGGAATCAATATCTTAATAAGCTCTTAAGTGGCTCTACCAACAAAAAGTCATTGAAGCTGGACCATCTCCTAAATGAGGTCTGCCAATACCAGGAATAAGCTAAAAAAATGCCATGAAAAAGATTTTTCCCTATCCTTTTGAACTGCCTATATTTAAATCCAGCATAACCATGTTATAAGACTTGAGGAAAACCGGGCTGAATTCCTCCCTGTACCTTCCTGGTCCTGGAATATCACCTGATTCAAGAAAGACAAACATGGGGATATGGCTGACCCTTCACTGTTTTCCACAGAGATCCACACGTCCCCCTATCTGGATTTCTAGCCATAACCAGCAACACTGGTAGGCTGTAGGTTCAGGGGAGAGCCAGGGTGGATCTTGCACCCAAACTTATAAGGCTCCCTGATAGATGTCAGACACCTTAGAACAATGGCTGTTCCATATTAGGCTTTCTTTGTTAAGTGGAGGGAGGTAAGAAGGGAGGAATTTTCTGAGCCACTGTCCAAAATTTAACTAGAGAATTAATCAACTGAGTACTTTTTCACCGAGACCTAAGAAAAGTTCTGTGCCCTTTCCCCAAACATTGACCGATGTGTCTCTTCCATCTGGTTGGTCCTGAGTTCTATCCTTTTACAACGAACCAGTGATCTAGTAAGGAAAATGTTTCTCAGAGTTTTATGAGCCATTCTAGCAAATTAACCAAACCCGAGGAGGGGGTCTTCAGAACCTCTGATCTCAGAAGCACAGGCATCTGAGTGGGGGAGGAGTAGACAGCCTGTGAAGTCTGGTGCTATCTTTGAGTAGATAGTGTCAAAAATGAGTTGAATGGAGTTGAATTTTGGGATACCCATCTGAGAATTGCTTGTTGGTATGGAGAAACACTCGCCCACCCCCATACACACACACACACACACACACACACACACACACTGGAATTAGTTCCAGGGACCTAATTCAGAACTGATTATTTACTGTTCATGACTGCATGGAGATGGAGGTTAAGGAAAAATTCTTCCCCTCTGATCCTCCCTTCCAATTTAAGCCACAATGCAAATGGGGGGCGATTTCATGGTTTAACAATAGTCTCCAACTGATCTTTGCAGGATTGCAAATAAAGGAGGCTGTATCCTCAGGAGTGCTATTAGAGCTAAGGTCTCTCAGCTCATATTGTTAAAGAACATTCATTAGCAGGCTCATAGAAAATCCTGAGAAGGAAGCAAATATGAGTCTGCAATGTTCTCTGTAGTTCTTATGCAATTGCCTCTTGGGGCTCATTAGAGCTGCTTTTGTAATTCACCAGTTATAAATTCCCTCCAATGCTCTCATAGCACTGGGAGATCGGTCACCCCAAGTCATCATTTTGTGCTGACACTGCAGGTCCCCCTTGGTGGCCCAACGTCCATGGCAATCTCTCTGATGACCACCTGTGGGTGGTGGCCCTCGGACAACCTGGGATGGCTTCCCAACTTGTTAATGGTTTTCCTGTTCTCTGCTGATTGGGTTAAATGATAACTTTGCAGACTGTGTTAGGCAGCACCTGCCTTATTTTCAGCTAATTTATTTTAAATTGGTTTAGTACAGATTTTTTACCCAGTAATGTCTACAGAGCTATGAATTCATTTCCTCACCCACCCTCTTGAATGTGATCAAGGAATGAAAGTGGCTATAAAGCTTTATGGCAAGATTTTAGAAGAACAGACAAAGGGAACCAAACCAAGCTAACTCCCAAACTGGAACACAGACATCTTTCAAAAGGTTCTTGTCCATGGTGGGAAATGATGGGATAGGCAGTTACACAAAATCTAATATCTGATAATGTAGAAGAATACAATGTACTTATTTACTGAACTTCTATAAAATATATGGCCCTTTATATATTTTCTCCCTTTTTCAAAAATATATTTATTGATTTCAGAGAGGAAGGGAGGGAGTGAGGGAGTGAGGAAGAGGGAGGGAGGGAGGGAGGGAGGGAGGGAGGGAGGGAGGGAGGGAGGGAGGGAGGGAGAGAGGGAGAGAGAGAGGGAGAGGGACAGAGAAACATCAATGATGAGAGAGAATCATTGATCAGCTGCCTCCTGCAGCCCCCACACTGAGGATCAAGCCCACAACCTGGGCTCATGCCCTGACTGGGAATCAAACCGTAACCTCCTGGTTCATAGGTCAAAGCTCAACCACTGAGCCATGCCAGCCAGGACATATTTTCCCCCTTTTATGTAATCCTCCCAATAACCCAATGGAGGTAGGTATCTATTAATATATTTAATAATAATAATAACAACTAGGGCTTAGGGAAATTAAGTAATTTGCCCAAGATTACTCAGCCAGTAAAATTTGAACATGGGGCAAGTCAACTTTATATCAGAGTCATTTCTACATCGTTTATATTTTGTTTTGTTTTGTTAATCCTCACCCTAGGATATTTTTCATTGATTTTTAGAGAGAGTGGAAGGGAAGGGGAGAGACACACAGAGAGAAACACTGATGTGAGAGAGACACATCAATTGGTTGCCTTCCATACGAGCCCCGACCAGGGCCTGAAACCGAGGTACGTGCCCTTGACCAGAATCAAACCCAGGACCCTTCAGTCCGAGGGCCTACGCTTATCCACTGAGTCAACCAGCTAGGACTACATCATCTATATTTTGAAATCCTTT